>NC_041393.1:34766310-34798645 GCF_002162155.2 Triticum dicoccoides
CCAATCGATCAGCTTCAGTTAGCAGCAGTAGCGAAGGAATCGCTCCATCGGGTTCAGTAACGCGTAGCCTGCAGTGCAATCGCTCGGGTTCAGTTAGAGCCCAACGCCTCTCTCGGGTTCAGTTAGAGCCAACACCTCGCACACATGCGCGTACGTGTACGAGAGAAACGCGCATCGCTCAGCCCCCGACCTCCCACCGTAACCGGCAACTCCCCGAAATTTTCCTCCCCCTCGCTTCTACCACGGTTTTTTCTGTCATGGACGGCCCAAAGAATGTCATGCAGCTGCGTCTCCAGCCCACCCAGGAAGAAAAGCCCATTTTCTGTCATGATTTTTTGTCATAGAAGTAGGATCCCACCACATCTATGATGATACCGTGTTTTGTCACAATTATCGTCATAGAAGTGTCATACGTATGACAGGAAAAAAATTCGTTCGGCCCAAAATGTCACGGATGTGTCTTTTTTTGTAGTGCTAGGACTTGAGAGTCCTAGTAGGACTCCCCACACTTGGCACGCCCTCCTCTAGGGCCGGCCTCTCCCTCCCTCCTTTATATACGGGGGCAGGGGGGCACCTCTAGACACAACAGTTAATCATTGATCTCTTAGCCGTGTGCGGTGCCCCCTCCACCATATTCCACCTCGGTAATATCGTAGCGGTGCTTAGGCGAAGCCCTGCGTCGGTAGCATCATCAACACCGTCATCACACCGTCGTGCTGAGGGAACTCTCCCGCAAAGCTCTGCTGGATCGGAGTTCGTGGGACGTCATCGAGCTGAACGTGTGCTGAACTCGGAGGTGCCGTACGTTTGGTACTTGGATCGGTCGGATCGTGAAGACGTACGACTACATCAACCGCATTGCCATAACGCTTCCGCTTACGGTCTACGAGGGTACGTGGACGACACTCTCCCCTCTCGTTGCTATGCATCACCATGATCTTGCATGTGCGTAGGATTTTTTTTAAATTACTACGTTCCCCAACAGTGGCATCCGAGCCTGGTTTATGCGTAGATGTTATATGCACGAGTAGAACACAAGTGAGTTGTGGGCGATACAAGTCATATTGCTTACCAGCATGTCATACTTTGGTTCGGCGGTATTGTTGGATGAAGCGGCCCAGACCAACATTACACGTACGCTTACTCGAGACTGGTTCTACCGACGTGCTTTGCACATAGGTGGCTGGCGGGTGTCAATTTCTCCAACTTTAGTTGAACCGAGTGTGGCTACGCCCGGTCCTTGAGAAGGTTAAAATAGCACTAACTTGACGAACTATCGTTGTGGTTTTGATGCGTAGGTAAGAACGGTTCTTGCTCATCCCGTAGCAGCCACGTAAAACTTGCAACAACAACATAGATGACGTCTAACTTGTTTTTGCAGGGCATGTTGTGATGTGATATGGTCAAGACGTGATGAGATATAAGTTGTTGTATGAGATAATCATGTTTTGTTGAAGTTATCTACAACTGGAAGAAGCCTTATGGTTGTCTCTTTATTGCATAAGATGCAAGCGCCAAATAATTGCTTTACTTTATCTCTATGCGATAGCAATAGTTGCAAGAGCAATAGCTGGCGAGACGACTATCTGATGACACATTGATATAGATCAAGATGATGGAGATCATGGTGTCGTGCCGGTGACAATAGATATCATGACAGTACTTTGGAGATGGACATCAAAGGCGCAAGATGATCATGGCCATATCATGTCACATATTTTTTATTGCATGTGATGTTTATCTTTTATACATCTTATTTTGCTTAGTTCGGTGGTAGCATTATAAGATGATCTCTCACTAAATTTCAAGGTATGAGTGTTCTCCCTGAGTATGCACCGTTGTGAAAGTTCTTCATGCTGAGACACCACGTGATGATCGGGTGTGATAGGCTCTACGTTCAAATACAACGGGTGCAAAACAGTTGCACACGCGGAATACTCACGTTAAACTTGACGAGCCTAGCATATACAGATATGGCCTTGGAACATTGAGACCGAAAGGTCGAGCATGAACCATATAGTAGATATGATCAACATAGTGATGTTCACCATTGAAAACTACTCCATCTCACGTGATGATCGGACATGATTTAGTTGATTTGGATCACGTGATCACTTAGATTATTAGAGGGATGTCTATCTAAGTGGGAGTTCTTAAGTAATATGATTAATTGAACTTTAATTTATCATGAACTTAGTCCTGGTAGTATTTTGCAAATTATGTTGTAGATCAATACCTCACGTTGTGGCTTCCCTTTGTTTTATATGTGTTCCTAGAGAAAACTAAGTTGAAAGATGTTAGTAGCAATGATGCGGACTTGGTCCGTGATCTGAGGTTTATCCTCATTGCTGCACAGAAGAATTATGTCCTTGATGCACCGCTAGGTGACAGACCTATTGCAGGAGCAGATGCAGACGTGATGAACGTTTGGCTAGCTCAATATGATGACTACTTGATAGTTTAGTGCACCATGCTTAAGGGCTTAGAATCGGGATTTCAAAGACGTTTTGAACGTCATGGACCATATGAGATGTTCCAGGAGTTGAAGTTAATATTTCAAGCAAATACCCGAGTTGGGAGATATGAAGTCTCCAACAAGTTCTATAGCTAAAAGATGGAGGAGAATTGCTCAACTAGTGAGCAAGTGCTTAGATTGTCTGAGTACTACAATCACTTGAATCAAGTGGGAGTTAATCTTCTAGATAAGATAGTGATTGACAGAGTTCTCTAGTCACCATCATTAAGTTACTAGAACTTCATGATGAACTATAGTATGCAAGGGATGACGAAAATGATTCCCGAGCTCTTCGTGATGCTGAAATCAACGAAGGTAGAAATCAAGAAAAAGCATCAAGTGTTGATGATTAAACAAGATCACTAGTTTCAAGAAAAGGGCAAAGGAAAAGAAAGGGAACTTCAAGTAGAATGGCAAGCAAGTTGTCACTCCCGTGAAGAAGCCCAAAGATGGACCAAAGCCTGAAACTAAGTGCTTCTACTGCAAAGGAAATGGTCACTAGAAGCGGAAATGCCTTGAATATTTGGTGGATAAGAAGAATTGCAAGTGAACAAGGGTATATTTGATATACAGGTTATTGATGTGTACCTTACTAGTGTTTATAGTAGCCCCTGGGTATTTGATACTTGTTCGGTTGCTAATATTAGTAACTCAAAACATGAGTTAAAGAATAAACAGAGACTAGTTGAGGGTGTAGTGATGATGTGTGTTGGAATTGGTTCCAAGATTGATATGATCATCATCGCACACTCCCTATACTTTCGGGATTAGTGTTGAACCTAAATAAATGTTATTTGGCGTTTGCGTTGAGCATGAATACGATTTGATCATGTTTGTTGCAATACGGTTATTCATTTAAAGTCAGAGAATAATTGTTGTTCTGTTTATATGAAGAAAACCTTCGATGGTAATACACCCAATGAAAATAGTTTGTTGGATCTCGATCGTGGTAATACACATAATCATAATATTGATGCCAAAAGATGCAAAGTTGATAATGATAGTGCAACTTATTTGTGGCACTGCCGTTTGGGTCATATCAGTGTAAAGCGCATGAAGAAACTCCATAAAGATGGATTTTTGGAATCACTTGATTATGAATCATTTGATGTTTGCGAACCGTGCCTTATGGGCAAGATGGCTGAAACTCCGTTCTCCGGAACAATGGAACGAGCTAGTGACTTATTGGAAATAATACATACCGAGGTATGTGGTCCAATAAGTGTTGATGCTTGTGGCGGGTATCGTTATTTTCTGACCTTCACAAGATGATTTGAGCAGATATGAGTATATCTACTTAATGAAGCACAAGTCTGAAACATTTGAAAAGTTCAAAGAATTTCAGAATGAAGTGGAGAATCATCGTAACAAGAAAATAAAGTTTCTACAATATGATCGTGGAGGAAAATATTTGAGTTACGAGTTTGGTCTTTCATTTAAAACAATGTGGAATAGTTTCACAGTTCATGCCGCCTGGAACACCACAGCGTAGTGGTGTGTCCGAACGTCGTAACCGCACTTTATTGGATATGGTGTGATCTATGATGTCTCTTACCAATTTACCAATATTTTTTTGGGGCTATGCATTAGAGACAGTTGCATTCACTTTAAATAGGGCACCATCGAAATCTGTTGAGACGACGCCTTATGAACTATGGTTTGGCAAGAAACCAAAGTTGTCGTTTCTTAAAGTTTGGAGCTGTGATGCTTATGTGAAAAAGTTTTTCAACCTGATAAGCTCAAACCCAAATTGGAGAAGTGTGTCTTCATAGAATACCCAAAGGAAACTGTTGGGTACACCTTCTATCACAGATCCGAAGGCAAGATATTCGTTGCTAAGAATGGATCCTTTCTAGAGAAGAAGTTTCTCTCGAAAGAAGTGAGTGGGAGGAAAGTAGAACTTGATGAGGTAATTGTACCTTCTCCCTTATTGGAAAGTAGTTCATCACAGAAATCAGTTCCAGTGATTCCTACACCAATTAGTGAGGAAGTTAATGATGATGCTCATAAAACTACAGATCAAGTTGCTACTGAACCTCGTAGGTCTTCCAGAGTAAGATCCGCACCAAAGCGGTATGGTAATCCTGTTCTGGAAGTCATGTTACTTGATCATGATGAACCTATGAACTATGAGGAAGCGATGATGAGCCCAGATTCCGCGAAATGGCTTGAGGCCATAAAATCTGAGATAGGATCCATGTATGAGAAAAAGTATGAACTTTGGTTGACTTGCTCGATGATCAGCAAGCCAAGTTAAATAAATGGATCTTCAAGAGGAAGACGGACACTAATAGTTGTGTTACTATCTACAAAGCTTGAATTGTCGCAAAAGATTTTTTGACAAGTTCAAGGAGTTGACTACGATGAGATTTTCTCACTCGTATTGATGCTTAAGTCTGTCTGAATCATGTTAGCAAATTGCCACATTTTATGAAATCTGGCAAATGGATGTCAAAACTATATTCCTTAATGGATTTCTTAAAGAAGAGTTGTATATGATGCAATCAGAAAGTTTTGTCGATCCTAAAGGTGCTAACAAAATATGCAAGCTCCAGCAATTCATCTATGGACTGGTGCAAGCATCTCGGAGTTGGAATATACGCTTTGATGAATTGATCAAAGCATATAGTTTTAAACAGACTTGCAGTGAAGCCTGTATTTACAAGAAAGTGAGTGGGAGCACTACAGAATTTCTGATGAGTATATGTGAATGACATATTGTTGATCAGAAATAATGTAAAAACTTTCTGGAAAGCATAAAGGAGTATTTGAAAGGAGTTTTTTCATAGAAATACCTCGGTGAAGCTGCTTACACATTGAGCATCAAGATCTATAGAGATAGATCAAGACGCTTGATAAGTTTTTTCAATGAGTACATACCTTGATAAGATTTTGAAGTAGTTCAAAATGGAACAGTCAAAGAAGGAGTTCTTGCCTGTGTTGCAAGGTGTGAAGTTGAGTAAGACTCAAAACCTGACCATGGCAGAAAATAGAAAGAGAATGAAAAGTCATTCCCTATGCCTCAGTCATAGGTTCTATAAAGTATGGTGTGCTGTGTACCAGTCCTATTGTGTACCTTGTCATAAGTTTGGCAAGGGGGTACAATAGTAATCTAAGAGTAGATCACTGGACAGGGGTCAAGAATATCCTTAGTGAGGACTAAGGAAATATTTCTCGATTATGGAAGTGATAAAAGAGCTCGTCATAAAGAGTTACATTGATGCAAGCTTTTACACTGATCTAGATGAATCTAAATCTCAATCTGGATACATATTGGAAGTGGGAGCAATTAGCTAGAGTAGCTCCATGCAGAGCATTGCAGACATAAAATATTTGCAAAATACATACAACAATGAATGTGACAGACCCGTTGACTAAACTTCTCTCACGAGCAAAACATGATCATACCTTAGTACTCTTTGGGTGTTAATCACATAGCAATGTGAACTAGATTATTGACTCTAGTAGACCCTTTGGGTGTTGGTCACATGACGATGTGAATTATGGGTGTTAATCATATACAGATATGAATATTGGTGTTAAATCACATGATGATGTGAACTAGATTATTGACTCTAGTGCAAGTGGGAGACTGAAGGAAATATTCCCTAGAGGCAATACTAAAGTTATTATTTATTTCCTTATTTCATGATAAATGTTTATTATTCATGCTAAAATTGTATTAACCGAAAACATAATACATGTGTGAATATATAGACAAACATAGTGTCACTAGTATGCCTCTACTTGACTAGCTCGTTAATCAAAGATGGTTGAGTTTCCTAGCCATAGACATGAATTGTCATTTGATTAACGGGATCACATCATTAGCAGAATGATGTGATTGACTTGACCCATTCCGTTAGCTTAGCACATGATCGTTTAGTATGTTGCTATTGTTTTCTTCATGACTTATACATGTTCCTATGACTATGAGATTATGCAACTCCCGTTTATCGAAGGAACACTTTGTGTGCTACCAAACGTCACAACGTAACTAGGTGATTATAAAGGTGCTCTACAGGTGTCTCCGAAGGTACTTGTTGAGTTGGCGTATTTCGAGATTAGGATTTGTCACTCCGATTGTCGGAGAGGTATCTCCGGGCCCTCTCGGTAATGCACATCATTATAAGCCTTGCAAGCAATGTAACTGATGTGTTAGTTGCGGGATGAGGCATTATGGAACGAGTAAAGAGACTTGCCGGTAACGAGATTGAGCTAGGTATTGAGATACCGACGATCGAATCTCGGGCAAGTAACATACCATGACAAAGGGAACAACGTATATTGTTATGCGGTTTGACCGATAAAGATCTTCGTAGAATATGTAGGAGCCAATATGAGCATCCAGGTTCCGCTATTGGTTATTGACTGGAGATGTGTCTCGGTCATGTCTACATAGTTCTCGAACCCGTAGGGTCCGTGCGCTTAATGTTTGGTGACGATTTATATTATGAGTTGTGTGTTTTGATGTACCGAAGGTAGTTCGGAGTCCCGGATGAGATCAAGGACATGACGAGGAGTCTCGAAATGGTCGAGACGTAAAGATCAATATATTGGACGACTATATTCGGACTTCGGAAAGGTTCCGAGTGATTCGGGTATTTTTCGGAGTACCGGAGAGTTACGAGAATTCGCCGGGGAGTATATGGGCCTTATTGGGCCATACGGGAATAGAAGAGAGAGGCCAATAGGAAGGAGGCACGCGCCCCCCTCTGGTCCGAATTGGACAAGGGGTGCAGCCCCCTTTTCCTTCTCCCTCTCCCCCTCTTTCCTTCTCTCCTACTCCAGAAAGTAAAGGGGAATCCTACTAGGACTTGGGAGTCCTAGTAGGACTCCCCACACTTGGCGCGCCCTCCTCTAGGGCTGGCCTCTCCCTCCCTCCTTTATATACGGGGACAAGGGGCACCTCTAGACACAACAATTGATCAATGATCCCAGTCGAAAAAAACAATTGATCAATGATCTCTTAGCCGTGTGCGGTGCCCCCCTCCACCATATTTCACCTCGGTAATATCGTAGCGGTGCTTAGGCGAAGCCGTGCATCGGTAGCATCATCAACACCATCATCACGCCGTCGTGCTGACGAAACTCTCCTGCAAAGCTCTGCTAGATCGGAGTTCGTGGGACGTCATTGAGCTGAACGTGTGCTGAACTCGGAGGTGCCGTACGTTCGGTACTTGGATCGGTCGGATCGTGAAGACGTACGACTACATCAACCGCGTTGTCATAACGCTTCCGCTTAGGGTCTACGAGGGTACGTGGATAACACTCTCCCCTCTCGTTGCTATGCATCACCATGATCTTGCGTGTGCATAGGAATTTTTTTGAAATTACTACGTTCCCCAACACTTGGAACCGGGATAAAAAGGGTCAGCAATCAGTTTCGAGTTGTGGGTGGCCTTGCAACTTAGACAAAAAAATAGATCGGACTCCAGTTGTGAGTCGAGTTTCATCTTGCAAATGAGACAAAAAAAAGATCGAGCCCCATTTATGATTCAAAGGTGGACTTGTAGTTGAGACAAGAAAATGCCTGTTGCGAGTCCATAGTAGACTTGTAAATGAGACAAAAATAGGTTAGGACCAGTTACAGATCGAGTTAGAGCTTGCAACTAAGGCAAAAAAGTCACAATGGACCTGTAACTGGATGAGAAAAAATTTATATTTAGAAAAATGTTGAAGAACTTAAAATATTCAGAAATTTGATGAGAATTGAAAAAAAAAACCGGCCAACTGGTAAGCCCAAGTAAATGTTCCATGTGTTTTTAGTACTGTATGTCCTACACAAACCCAAGAGGAAATCAAGCAAATTCTGGAAATTAGCTCGGCCACTTTTGAAGAAAAGTACTTGGGTCTGCCTACGCCCGAATGACGCATGAAGATGTCTCAATTCCAGCCTATCCTTGATCGCTTCACAAAAAGGCTCACTAATTGGCTAAAGATAAATGTCCCATGGTTCAAAAGACATTTTTATTAAATCTGTGATTCAAGCTTTGCCAACCTACACCATGAGTATGTTTAAAATGAGTGTAGCTTTCTGTGACGAATATGAGAAACTGGTCCAAGATTTTTGGTGGGGAGATGAAGAAAATCAGAGAAGAGTCCACTGGATGTCTTGGGAGAAAATGACACAACTTAAATGTCAAGGTGGTCTGGGCCTCCGTGACATGCAAATGTTCAACCAGGCTCTCCTTGCAAAACAAGCATGGCGTTTGATTCAGCAGCCGGAAAGCTTGTGTGCTCGACTCTTGAAATCAAAATATTATCCTAAAGGCAATTTTCTAGACACGGTTTTCGCGTCTGATGCGTCCCCCGTGTGCAGAGGGATCGAGTTCGGGCTTGAACTCTTAAAAAAGGGTGTTGTATGGAGAGTTGGGGATGAAAAAAGTATCCATGTTCTCAGGGATAACTCGATCCCAAGGCAATCTGGACTCATGGTAAAATCTCTCAAAACTCGGAACCAAATCAGATGGGTTAATCAGCTAATTTTGCCACAAACAAGAGAATGGAATGTTCCCCTTATTAATCAACTATTCTATAGATTTGATGCAGAGGAAATTTGCAAGATAAAACTCCCTATTAGCGAAACAGAGGACCACATTGCCTGGAACTATGAGAAAAATGGCATGTTCACGATAAGAAGTGCCTACAACCTGGGCATGTACTTGAAGCAGAAGGAAACAACTTCTGGATCATCAAGTAATGTCGGCACTGGAAGGGAAAATCTCTGGAATTTGATCTGGAAAGCAAGCATCCCTCACAAAATCCGTATTGTGGCCTGGAGAATTGCCACTGATTCACTACCCACAAAAGAGAACAAAAGAAGGAGAACACTTGAAATTGATGGCATATGCAATATATGTAGCAGAGACACGGAGGATGCTCAACATGTTGTTCTGAACTACACAAAAGCTAAAGCTCTTCGAGAGAATATGAGAGAGCATTGGGCCTTACCGAGTGAAACATCGCTTGTTACCCGTGACTCGGACTAGCTTCTAAATGCGCTCAGTCTTTGTTCTGGAGACATGCGAGAAAAACTGCTCTTGGTACTATGGCGTTCCTGGCATCTTAGGGGTGACACTGTGCATAACAAAGGTACAACAAATGTTTCAGACTCAGTCCTTTTTTAAAGAATTATTGGGAAACTTTGAACTCAAACACTCCAAGTGAAAGGAAAAACACCTTTGTATGATATATGAAAACAATTGACCACCACTGAGAAAATGAAGCCAACAGGGCATTGGTCCAGACCCCAAGGCGAGTGTGTTAAGCTAAAAGTTGATGCCTCCTTTGTATCTGCTTTGGGATCAGCTTGGGCAGGGGCAGTCGCCAGGGATAGCACCGGTTCAGTTCTTTTCTCTGTAGGCCGTCTCTTTCATATGTGTACTGATGCAAAGGAAGCTGAAGCAACAAGCAAGCGCCCTGCTTTTGGGCCTCAAGTGTTTGCGAGATATAAACAAGGTTCAAGTTCAAGTGGAATCAGACTGTGCTGTCGTCGTTGCGTCTGTGAATGCAGAAGAAAGAAATAACACGAAGTGGTGGGCTACTTATGAAGAAGTAAAGACTATAATGCGGGAGTTCAGTTCGTGCATGGTGAGTAAAATTGGAAGAGAATGCAATGTGCCCGCACATGAGATAGCAGCTCATGCTAGAGCTCATGGAGATTTTTATATACTGCAGAATGTGCCACCGAATGTCTTACATGTAATTGAAAATGACTGTAAACTTGCTATGAATGAATGGAAGAGCTCTGTTTCCTTTTCAAAAAGAAAAGAAACACAAAACGCACACGCCCACCTATGCAACATGCCGCTGCACAGAATAAACAAATGGACGATGGCGCCTTGACTTTGGGTTTTCCGGCCCATGCCGCTCCGCTGAATGAATAAATAAACATAGGAAAAAAGAAAAAAGAAAAGCAAAAAGCAGCCCACAACAAAGTGAAACGGAGACGCACAGCCGATCTAACAAATGGAAAAGCAAATCATGGGCGGGCTGCGGGAGAGCTGCGGGAGTCCGAATCGTGAACGACAGCGACAACGTGTGCCCATGAAAAGTTTTGCACGAGTCTAATAGTACTTGATCATGTGGTAGAGAACTTAGACGTGTAATATTTAATTCTTATCTAGATGTGATTTAGTAAAACTGTGATAGAAAAAGGATAATCTCTGCCCTCGTTGCCATGCCCATCTAGAGACATGGACACATCTGTCCCCTCATGTCCGTTGAGAATAATCGGTCTTGCCTGTGAGAAACTCAGATGATTCACTCACATGATCTAGATGAAAATAGTGCTTATGTTGTATTGCTCCCAACTACCCTCACAAAAATTCAAATTACAAGCCAAAGTCAGTCCATGCTGTAGCCAATTTTTTCGGACTACATAGTGCTAGTTGATCTAGAAGTACTAGTTGATCTAAATAGTGCTTATCTAGAAAAAGGTACTACTCCCTCCGTTCCGAAATATTTGTCTTTCTAGAGATATCAACAAGTGACTACGTATGGAGCAAAATGAGTGAATCTACACTCTAAAATATATCTACATACATCCGTATGTTGTGTCCATTTGAAATGCCTAGAAAGACAAATATTTAGGAACAGAGGGAGTAGTTAGCAATTTTTTCATGATCTAGATGAAAATAGTGCTTATATCTAGAAAAAGGTATTAGTTAGCAATTTTTTCGGACGGAGGGAGTACGACATAAATATAAATGGAACGCTCACAAAGTCACAAGCGTGAGCAGCGAGTATCAAGAATACTTCATCCTCCTCTCTTCTGCTCGCTCCCCTGCCTCGCTCCCCTGCCTCGCTCCTCTTTCCGGGAACGCTCCCACCAACGCTCAACGTCCTCCTTCGGTCGCTGACCAAGTCACTGTTTGGGCTAACATATTTCACTCACTGACAACTGGGCCCACACACATGCTGCCTAAACCCATCCATCGCGGTCTTTCCTTCTGTCACGTAGGAAATTCCTGTTTCGATACGACTTAAAAACAACAGGGAATCCAGGGGACAGTGTATAGACTTTCGGGATTTGAAGGTGAGCATTCGTTTTTTATGAGCACTACAACTTTATTTAAAGTTCAAACCATACTTCATGCTTAGAGTGATGTCGCGTGAGTGAATGGTTTTGTTGTGTGTACCGTGAAGAGCCCTAGCCATGGTAGAGTCGGCCATAGTATGAGTATATCGAGTTTGTAAATGTGAAAAGTTCAGATAGCAGCCCATGTGGGCCAAGCCTTTTCAGTAGCCGCCCCTGCACATGGGACTGGATTCGGTGGATGTTGGATTAGCATTCCTGTATATTCAAATAACATCCAGCGCAGACAGGACACCCGTGTTCCCTTTCGTATTTGATGATTTAAGAAGTTCCCGGCCGGCGGCCATGGCAGCTCGGGTCACCAACCGCGTCGCTTAATCGGAAGCCGCCGCCAGGGAGGAAGAGAACGGAGCGAGGAGCCATGGCCGCCCGGAACTTCTTCGTCCGATCCCCCAAGGAGGAGGAATCCAGCGCCGCCATCCGAGGTACCCACCCAGGAGAGAAAACACCATCTCCCACCCTCTTTCAGTTCCACCACCGTCCCGAATCCATCTGGAAACCGATGCTGTTAATTTTGTGCTTTCTCCTTCTTATGCTTGTATCCTGCGTGTGTGTTCTTGTTGCAGAGGCTGTCCTGTTGGGAGGGAAGAACGCCGCCATTGCTGGCACCGTGGTCGCGGTTCCCACGGTGCGTATTTGTGTGCTGAATTCTTGTGTGCATGCTCGCATATGTCCTGACTTCTGGCAGATCTGATCTTGTGCAGTTCGTTGCTTGCCGTGTCCTTCCTTGGGCTAAGCACAACCTGAACTACACCGCGCAAGCGCTCATCATATCGACAGGTACCATGCTACTGAATGATTCAGCCATCCTAATTACTTGATCAGTATCGGTGTTCTAGCTTCAGACAGTAGAAGGTGATACCGTACGTTAGATTGATGATGAAAGCCGTTTCTTCAAGGATCATGCGTATTGCTTTACCACTGTTGGATTTGTAGGTCGTCTGTAACTCAAAAGGAAGATTATTCTTGTTTGTCATTCATGCAACACAGAATTGGGAGTTTACTGAACTGAACAATAATATCCCTGTTGATTGGACAGCCTGTGTCGCCGGCTTCTTCATCACCGCGGATAAAACCATTCTGCGAAACGCAAGGCAAAACACCATCGGGAGGATCGACGAGTCGACTTGATCCAGGACTGTACAGAATCGCAGGCCCTCTGTTCCATCTATGATCCATGGATGGTGCTGCATGAGGAGACGTCGAATTTCAGTTTCAGTTTTTCTGTACCCTTGCAGTGTATGGAAGATTAAAGAGAGTTGTTGCTTTCTAGGGCAGTGGATCCCGTTTGCTCCCAGTTGAAAGTGGAATAAAAGATGGAATTTTTTCCTTGTTTTTTTTTTTGCTGGGAAAACCAAAGAGCTTTATTCATATGAAAGCATTTTTGGGATAGTCAGCCAATAGGCTGGTCACCAAAAAGCTAGGAGTCTCGATATCGGTCACATTCAAAGTGCAAGCACGCTTTGCACAAAAATGCGCCGGGATGTTAGCTGACCTGTTTACATGCTGAATATCAAACGAAGTAAAATTATTACATAGCTCTCCTATCTCTAACAATAAATGAGCCACAATTGAACGAGAATTCTGGCGAGTATTCCAGAGTGTCACCATCTCCAAGCAATCAGTTTCCATACCACGTGGCGAGAATCCTCGAAGAGAAGCGAAACGAACTCCATCTCGTAGTGATAAACCCTCCATAATCAAGGGATCAGAGATACCCAAATATGGTTTGCACCATGCTCCTAGGAGCGCCGAAGAGGACCGAGCCACCCCTCCCGCACCGCCCCTGCCATCTGCTAAGTTTAAGGCACCGTCCGTAGTAATCTTGACGACACCCTCATCAGGTGGTCTCCAGCCGAATCCAGGCAGGATCATCGCATCTCGTCGTGGTAGATGAAGGAGGGTGATCGCCTCCTTGGTGGCCCTGATCGTAGCCGTTGGATTCCTCCCCTCTTCGCCGTGCTTGATCCGATTCCGGGAGTGCCATATAGACCACATTATCGTGGTGATCTTGGCGCGGTCATCGTCTATAAACCGAGGATCACATGTGATATCCGCGCCCATGAGTCTGGATGAAGACGAGGCAATCTATGGCCAAACCAGGCACATGCTTCTTCCCAGAAGCACTTTGCATGTGAACAATGTATGAGTGCATGCTCCAGATTTTCGTCCATAGCCAAACAAACTTTCCATCGACGAATCTCTGCAATATGTCGATAGTTGAGAGTGACCTCATCTGGGAGAATTCCACGAAGAACCCTCCACCAGAACACTCTAACCTTCGGAATGACATTCAATTTCCATAGGGATTTCCACAATTGTGTATCATACTCTGAGGTTCCGGTAGCCTCCCCTTCCTCTAGAGCAACACGCTACGAGAGCACGGTACGCCGTCTTCACAGTGTAGTTCCCCGATCTTTCGAATGCCGATGCAAGAAAATCATCTCCTCCTCCTTGCCGAATAGGGATGTTCAATATTGTTTCAGCATCAGGAGCAATGAAACTATGTCGAACAAGCTCTTATCTCCACGACCAGTTAGATGGATCTATAAGCTCACATACACGATCAATGGTCGTCTGTTGTAGCCGAAAAATAGGAGACATAGATAGTGTACCTGGGATCCACTTGTCGTTCCAGACCGAAATGGAGGAGCCATCGCCCACTCGAGAGATCAGTCCGTGTAGAAGGGCTTCCCTTCCTGCCATGATCTCCCTCCAAGTGGACGACGCCGACTTGGGTATGGTAGCATGCATGAAGTCAGTGTCGGGGAAGTAGCGGCCCTTCAAAACTCTTGCACAAAGGAAATTCGGGTTGGTGAGGAAGCGCCACCCGTGCTTACCCAACATAGCAAGATTAAAAAGATGCGGGTCTCAGAAACCCATCCCGCCCTTACACTTGGGTGTAGCTAGCTCCTTCCAGGACACCCAATGCAATGATTTCTTGTCAAGAGAGCTACTCCAAAAATATTTGGCCATTGGTGAAGTAAGACTCTTACAAACTTTCTTGGTCAGTAGGAAAGTACTCATTGGATAAGTATGAATAGATTGAACGACCAATTTGAGAAGAGTCTCTCGGCCTGCACACGCCAATAATTTTTCCGACCAGCCTTGTATTTTCCCGCGAGCTCCTTCGCTGATGTGATCAAATGTGCCACTGGTGATCCGACCCACAGGAGTAGGAAGCCCCAGGTATTTCTCACTGAATGCTTTCACATGGATATTCAGTGTTGCTTGCAGAACCTGCCTCAACGAATCAATAGTGTTGGTACTGAAATATATTGAACTTTTATCACGATTAACACTTTGGCCCGAAGCCTCTCCATAGATCCTGAGAATATCATTTAGTCTAAGAGCACTTGGATTACTTGCATTGACGAAAATCAGACTATCATCTGCAAATAATAAATGTGTGACCCATGGTGATCTGTAACTCACTCTCAAGCCCTTGTCAATAGTTACTCCATTGTAGTATTTTAACAATGAGGAAAAGCCTTCTGCACATAGCAGAAAAATGTATGGTGAAACTGGATCACCTTGTCGGAATCCTCTGGATGGTGTGAGGTATGGTAACAGTTCACCGTTGACACGCACCAAAAACCGAAGAGAGGAGACACACTTCATTATTAATCTAACAAAGCTCATACAGAAGCCCAGCCGAACTAGTATAGCTTCGAGATAATGCCACTCAACGCGGTAATATGATTTCATCATGTCAAGCTTGACCGCGCATGAGAAATTCTTGCCCTTCTTCCTCCGCGTCATGGTATGTACGCTTTCATACGCAACTAGAACATTGTCGGTAATGAGGCAGCCGGGACAAAAGCACTTTGTTCTTCACTGATAACCTCGTCCATAATATATCTCAAACGATTGGTGATTTCCTTTGCTGCAATCTTGTACAAAACTAGGCAATAGGACGGTATTGCGATATTGATTGAGGGTGTCTGACCTTGTGGATGAGAGTAATAGAAGTGTCATTCAGTCCCGATGGTAGCTCCCCCCATTGAGAAAATCAAGCACTGCCTAGGTTATGTCATTACCAAGTAAATCCCAATGACGCTGATAAAAACATGCAGTAAAACCATCAACATCGGGTGCCTTTGATGGAGTCATTTGAAACAGCACCACTTTGACTTCCTCCGGGGTGTAGGGTTTGGATAATTCAAAGTTCATCGCTTGTGTCACCTTGACCGGCACATGCGATAACAACAGCTGGGGGTCGGCAAACCCTTGTGATTCATATAACTGTTGGTAAAAAGTTTGCACCCCAGCCTTATCCTCATCTCCACTAGCACAAACGGTGCCATCAGCTCGGCGCAATTCTAAGATTGTATTCATTCGTTCGCGCTGTGCTGCTTGTGCCTAAAAACAAGATGTGTTGTGATCGCCCTCGCGGAGCCACGGAACTCTCAAACATTGTCGAGTCCATACCTCCTCTTGATACAAGGCCTCCTTCAGTTTTTTAACAATGCTTTTCTCCTCATCCGAAGGCCCCGTACCTATGGCCTGACACCGAACACGGTTCAGACGTTGTTGGACATGACAGTACGGGCCAGACACCCAAACTCCTTCAAACTCCACGGCTCTAAGGTTGATTGCAAAGTGCCAAGTGTCGATGCAATGCCTTGGAGGCCTGGAGTCCATGGTATGCCCCGCCAAGTCTCGGCTACTAGACGGTCGTAATCTGTATGGGTCTGCCAAACGTTTTCATACCAGAATTGTTTCTTGGCCCTAGGCCGATCTGGCAGTACCTCTTTTATTTCTGCTATCACAAAACAATGATCAGACTCAACTGAAGGGAGATGTCTAACCCGTATGTGATGAAAAAGCTACCGGAATTCCTCGTTTGCGAAAGCTCGATCTAGTCGTGCCTTGACATTTGCATCTCCTGCTTGATGATTATCCCGTGTGTAGGCAGTGCCAGACCAGCCCAAGTCTTGGAAGGAGAACTCATCCACGATTTCCTGGAACGCTCTCACGTGAGTTTCAGACCATGCCGCTCTGCTGAA
This sequence comes from Triticum dicoccoides, assembly GCF_002162155.2. Taxonomy (NCBI): domain Eukaryota; kingdom Viridiplantae; phylum Streptophyta; class Magnoliopsida; order Poales; family Poaceae; genus Triticum; species Triticum dicoccoides. Next base: position 34,782,935 of record NC_041393.1, read on the forward strand.
CTGCTCACATGCATACAAAGTTTCATTAAAATCTCCCATGCACAACCATGCACTATGGGCTATGTTATACAAAGTACGCAAGAACCGCCAACTATGATGTCTATCTTCCGCTTGCGGTGCTCCGTAAAAGCCAGTGAAATGCCAAACATAAGCGTTCTAATTATTGCCATGAACCAGTACATCAATATGATTCTTACTGAAATTTTTCAAATCAACGGTCACATCTCTGGACCAAAAAAGACCTATGCCGCTACTAAGACCGACATAGTCAACGGCAAAACTGCCTGCAAAACCAAGCGTATACTTCAGATCCTCAACTCTTTTTGCCTTGATTTTTGTTTCCATTACAAAGAGAAGGGAGGGTCATTCAAGCTTCACAATACCGTGAAGCTCCCGAACTGCCTCGGGGTTCCCAAGCCCCCGGCAGTTCCATCTTAAAACATTCATTGAGACTGGCAGGACCATGGCGCGGTCTCTGCCGAGTTATCTGGTGTAGGCTTCTTCTTCTTTGGTTCACGAGCAAAGTCATCCCCCATGCGAAGTGTTAAGTACGGTGCGGTATAATGTATTTGGAGTAGGTTTTGATCAAGTGGGCTCTGGGTCTGATCCGCTTTCATAATCATAGATAGCAAATTTGTTTTCATAATCAATTGAAACCTCTTCCAAAATAGTGGATTCATCACTAAATAAAGTCACGACCTCTCCAAATCCACTTTTATCAATCTTTTCAAAAGATTCAATACCCTCCAAAATAGTAGGATCATTATTTTGTAGAGTTGACACTCTTCCAAACCCACTTTCATCAACATAATCAGCATAAATAGGAGGCATGCTATCATCATAATAAATTTTCTCATCAAAACTTGGGGGGACTAAAAATATCATCTTCATCAAACATAGCATCCCAAGCTTATGGCTTTGCATATCATTAGCATCATGGATATTCAAAGAATTCATACTGACAACATTGCAATAATGCTCATCATTCAAAGTGTTTATGCCAATTATTTTATTAACTTCTTCTTCTAACACTTGAGCACAATTTTCCTTTTCATAATTTTCATGAAAGACATTTAAAAAATGAAGCATATGTGGCAACCTCAACTCCTTTTTATAGTTTTCTTTTATAAACTAAACTAGTGATAAAACAAGAAACTAAAAGATTCAATTGCAAGATCTAAAGATATACCTTCAAGCACTCACCTCCCCGGCAACGGCACCAGAAAAGAGATTGATGTCGACTACGCACCCTTCTTCTTGTAGACTCTAGTTGGGCCTCCAAGCACAGAGTTTTGTAGGACAGTAGCAAATTTCTGTCAAGTGGATGACTTAAGGTTTATCAATCCGTGGGTGGCGTAGGACGAAGATGGTCTCTTTCAAACAAACCTGCAACCAAATAACAAAGAGTCACTTGTGTCCCCAACACACCCAATACAATGGTAAATTGTATATGTGCACTAGTTCGGCGAAGAGATGGTGATACAAGTGTAATATGGATGGTAGATATAGGTTTTTGTAATATGAAAATATAAAAACAGCAAGGTAGCAAGTAATAAAAGTGAGCAAAAACGGTATTGCAATGCTTGAAAACAAGGCCTAGGGTTCATACTTTCACTAGTGCAAAGTCTCTCAACAATGATAACATAATTGGATCATATAACAATCCCTCGGCATGCAACAAAGAATCACTCCAAAGTTTCTATCGGAGAACATAGGACGAAAACGGCATCAACCCCTATGCATAGATTATCCCAATGTCACATCGGGAATCCGCGAATTGAGTGCCAAAACATACATCAAGTGAATCAATAGAACATCCCATTCTCACAATATATATCCCATCGCCAGTCATACATCAAGTGTTCTCAAATCCAATACTCAATCCAACATAACGAAACCTCAAAGAGCAAGACTCAATTCATCACAAGAAGGTAGAAAGGGAGAAACACCATATAATCCAACTATAGTAACAAAGCTCGCGATACATCAAGATCGTGCCAAATCAAGAACACGAGAGACAGACAGAGAGAGAGAGAGATCAAACACATAACTACTAGTACATACCACTACTAGAAAAAGGGCTATAGATGGGACTGACACTAATGGCGCACCAGACAAGCGGTGCGCCATTAGTATATACTAATGGCGCACCACCTTCTAATACGCCATTAGAGTTGAAACTACTAATGGCGCACCTGGCCCAAGGTGCGCCATTAGTATCAAAAATTTTTTTGAACTAGTGCGCCTGTCCAAACATACTAATGGCGCATCCGGAATCAGTGCGCCATTATGTTGGAAATATGCCCTAGAGGCAATAATAAAAGCATTATTATTATATTTCTTTGTTCATGATAATTGTCTTTATTCATGCTATAATTGTGTTATCCGGAAATCGTAATACATGTGTGAATAACAGATACCAACATGTCCCTAGTAAGCCTCTAGTTGACTAGCTCGTTGATCAATAGATAGTCATGGTTTCCTGGCTATGGACATTGGATGTCATTGATAACGGGATCACATCATTAGGATAATGATGTGATGGACAAGACCCAATCCTAAACATAGCACAAGATCGTATAGTTCGTTTGCTAGAGTTTTTGCAATGTCAAAGTATCTCTTCCTTCGACCATGAGATCGTATAACTCCTGGATGCCGTAGGAGTGCTTTGGGTGTATCAAACGTCACAACGTAACTGGGTGACTATAAAGGTGCACTACAGGTATCTCCGAAAGTATCTATTGTTTTATATGGATCGAGACTGGGATTTGTCACTCCGTATGACGGAGAGATATCACTGGGCCCACTCAGTAATGCATCATCATAATGAGCTCAAAGTGACCAATTGTTTGGTCACGGGATCATGCATTACGGTACGAGTAAAGTGACTTGCCGGTAACAAGATTGAACGAGGTATTGGGATACCGACGATCGAATCTCGGGCAAGTAACATATCGATTGACAAAGGGAATTGCATACGGGGTTGATTAAATCCTCGACATCGTGGTTCATCCGATGAGATCATCGTGGAGCGTGTGGGAGCCAACATGGGTATCCAGATCCCGCTGTTGGTTATTGACCGGAGAGCGATCTCGGTCATGTCTACATGTCTCCCGAACCCGTAGGGTCTACACACTTAAGGTTCAGTTACGCTAGGGTTGTAGGGATATGTATATGCAGTAACCCGAATGTTGTTCGGAGTCCCGGATGAGATCCCGGACGTCACGAGGAGTTCCGAAATGGTCCGGAGGTAAAGATTTATATATGGAAAGTCCTGTTTCGGGCTTCGGGACAAGTTTCGGGGTTATCGGTATTGTACCGGGACCACCGGAGGGGTCCCGGGGGCCCACCGGGTGGGGCCACCCATCCCCGGGGGCCACATGGGCTGTAGGGGGTGCGCCTTGGCCTGCTTGGGCCAAGGGCACCAGCCCCACTAGGCCCATGCGCCTAGGGTTTCCAAGGGGGAGGAGTCCTACTAGTGGAAGGCACCTCCTAGGTGCCTTGGGGGGGAGGGAAACCCCCCTTGGCCGCCGCACCCCCTAGGAGATTGGATCTCCTAGGGCCGGCCACCCCCCCTTGGCACCCCTATATATAGTGGGGGAGAGGAGGGACTTCAGACCTTGAGTCCTTGGCCTTTGGTTGCCTCCTTCTCCCTCCTCTACACCTCCTCCACCTCCTTATTGCTTAGCGAAGCTCTGCCGGAGTACTGCAGCTCCATCAACACCACGCCGTCGTGCTGCTGCTGGTGCCATCTCCCTCAACCTCTCCTCCCCTCCTTGCTGGATCAAGAAGGAGGAGACGTGGCTGTTTCCGTACGTGTGTTGAACGCGGAGATGCCGTCCGTTCGGTGCTAGGATCTCCGGTGATTCGAATCACGTCGTGTTCGACTACATCATCCCCGTTCTTTGAACGCTTCCGCTCGCGATCTACAAGGTATGTAGATGCATCTATTCACTCGTTGCTAGATGAACTCCTAGATGATCTTGGTGAAACGACTAGGAAATTTTTTTGTTTTCTGCAACGTTCCCCAACAGTGGCATCATGAGCTAGGTCTATGCGTAGTTCTTCTTGCACGAGTAGAACACAATTGGTTGTGGGCGTAGATTTGTCAACTTTCTTGCCGCTACTAGTCTTATCTTGCTTCAGCGGTATTGTGGGATGAAGCGGCCCGGACCAACCTTACACGTACGCTTACGTGAGACCGGTTCCACCGACTAACATGCACAAGTTGCATAAGGTGGCTGGCGGGTGTCTGTCTCTCCCACTTTAGTTGAAGCGGATTCGATGAAAAGGGTCCTTATGAAGGGTAAATAGAAGTTGACAAATCACGTTGTGGTTTCACGTAGGTAAGAAAACGTTCTTGCTAGAACCCTACTTCAGCCACGTAAAACTTGCAAACAACAATTAGAGGACGTCTAACTTGTTTTTGCAGCAAGTGCTTTGTGATATGATATGGCCAAAGTTGTGATGAATGATGAATGATCTATATGTCATGTATGAGATGTTCATGCTATTGTAATAGGAATCACGACTTGCATGTCAATGAGTATGACAACCGGCAGGAGCCATAGGAGTTGTCTTTATTTTTTGTATGACCTGCGTGTCATTAAAGAACGCCATGTAAACTACTTTACTTTATTACTAAACGCGTTAGTCATAGAAGTAGAAGTAGTCGTTGGCGTGACAACTTCATGAAGACACGATGATGGAGATCATGATGATGGAGATCATGGTGTCGTGCCGGTGACAAGATGATCATGGAGCCCCGAAGATGAAGATCAAAGGAGCTATATGATATTGGCCATATCATGTCACTACTTTATATAATTGCATGCGATGTTTATTATGAATTATGCATCTTGTTTACTTAGAACGACGGTAGTAAATAAGATGATCCCTTACAAAAATTTCAAGAAGTGTTCTCCCCTAACTGTGCACCGTTGCTACAGTTCGTCGTTTCGAAGCACCACGTGATGATCGGGTGTGATAGATTCTTACGTTCACATACAACGGGTGTAAGACAGTTTTACACAGCGAAAACACTTAGGGTTAACTTGACGAGCCTAGCATGTACAGACATGGCCTCGGAACACGGAGACCGAAAGGTCGAACACGAGTCGTATGGAAGATACGATCTACATGAGAATGTTCACCGACGATGACTAGTCCGTCTCACGTGATGATCGGACACGGCCTAGTCGACTCGGATCGTGTAACACTTAGATGACCAAAGGGATGTCAAATCTGAGTGGGAGTTCATTATAATTTGATTAGATGAACTTAATTATCATGAACTTAGTCTAAATTTTTACAATATGTCTTGTAGATCATATGGCCAACGTAGTCCTCAACTTCAACGCGTTCCTAGAGAAAACCAAGCTGAAAGACGATGGCAGCAACTATACGGACTGGGTCCGGAACCTGAGGATCATCCTCATAGCTGCCAAGAAAGATTATGTCCTACAAGCACCGCTAGGTGATGCACCTGTTCTCCCTGCGGAACAAGACGTTATGAACGCTTGGCAGGCACGTTCCGATGACTACTCCCTCGTTCAGTGCGGCATGCTTTACAGCCTAGAGCCGGGGCTCCAAAAGCGTTTTGAGAGACATGGAGCATATGAGATGTTCGAAGAGCTGAAAATGGTTTTCCAAGCTCATGCCCGGGTTGAGAGATATGAAGTCTCCGACAAATTCTTCAGCTGTAAGATGGAGGAAAACAGTTCTGTCAGTGAGCACATACTCACTATGTCTGGGTTGCATAACCGCTTGACTCAGCTGGGAGTTAATCTCCCGGATGATGTGGTCATTGACAGAATCCTCCAGTCGCTTCCACCAAGCTACAAGAGCTTTGTGATGAACTTCAATATGCAGGGGATGGAAAAGACCATTCCTGAAGTATTTGCTATGCTGAAATCAGCAGAGGTAGAAGTCAGAAAGGAACATCAAGTGTTGATGATCAATAAAACCACTAAGTTCAAGAAGGGCAAGGGTAAAAAGAACTTCAAGAAGGACGGCAAGGTAGTTGCCGCGCCCAGCAAGCAAGCTGCCGGGAAGAAGCCAAAGAATGGACCCAAGCCCGAGACTGAGTGTTTTTATTGCAAGGAAAGTGGTCACTGGAAGCGGAACTGCCCCAAATACTTAGCAGACAAGAAGGCCGGCAAAACCAAAGGTATATTTGATATACATGTAATTGATGTGTACCTTACCAGTAATCGTAGTAACTCCTGGGTATTTGATACCGGTGCCGTTGCTCATATTTGTAACACGCAACAGGAGCTGCGGAATAAACGGAGACTGGCGAAGGATGAGGTGACGATGCGCGTCGGGAATGGTTCCAAGGTCGATGTGATCGCCGTCGGCACGCTACCTCTACATTTACCTACGGGATTAGTTTTGAACCTCAATAATTGTTATTTTGTGCCAAGTTTGAGCATGAACATTGTATCAGGATCTCGTTTAATTCGAGATGGCTACTCATTTAAATCCGAGAATAATGGTTGTTCTATTTATATGAGAGATATGTTTTATGGTCATGCTCCGATGGTGAATGGTTTATTCTTTATGAATCTCGAGCGTAATGCTACACATATTCATAGTGTAAGTACCAAAAGATGTAAGATTGATAGTGATAGTCCCACATACTTGTGGCACTGCCGCCTCGGTCACATAGGTGTCAAACGCATGAAGAAGCTCCATGCTGATGGACTTTTAGAGTCTCTTGATTACGAATCATTTGACACGTGCGAACCATGCCTCATGGGTAAAATGACCAAGACTCCATTTTCAGGAACAATGGAGAGAGCAACCAACTTATTGGAAATCATACATACTGATGTGTGCGGTCCAATGAGTGTTGAGGCTCGCGGTGGCTATCGTTATGTTCTCACCCTCACTGATGACTTGAGTAGATATGGGTATGTCTACTTAATGAAACACAAGTTTGAGACCTTTGAAAAGTTCAAGGAATTTCAGAGTGAAGTTGAGAATCAACGTGACAGGAAAATCAAGTTTCTACGATCAGATCGTGGAGGAGAATACTTGAGTCACGAGTTTGGTACACACTTAAGAAAATGTGGAATAGTTTCACAACTCACGCCGCCTGGAACACCTCAGCGTAATGGTGTGTCCGAACGTCGTAATCGCACTCTATTAGATATGGTGCGATCTATGATGTCTCTTGCCGATTTACCACTATCTTTTTGGGGCTATGCTTTAGAGACTGCCGCATTCACTTTAAATAGGGCCCCGTCGAAATCCGTTGAGACGACACCGTATGAATTATGGTTTGGGAAGAAACCTAAGTTGTCATTTCTAAAAGTTTGGGGATGCCATGCTTATGTCAGGAAACTTCAACCTGAAAAGCTCGAACCCAAATCGGAAAAATGCGTCTTCATAGGATACCCTAAAGAAACCGTTGGGTATATCTTCTACCTCAGATCCGAAGGCAAGATCTTTGTTGCCAAGAATGGGTCCTTTCTGGAGAAAGAGTTTCTCTCGAAAGAAGTAAGTGGGAGGAAAGTAGAGCTTGATGAAGTATTACCTCTTGAACCAGAAAATGGCGCAACTCAAGAAAATGTTCCTGAGGTGCCTGCACCGACTAGAGAGGAAGTTAATGATAATGATCAAAATACTTCAGATCAAGCTCTTACTGAAATTCGAAGGTCCACGAGGACACGTTCCGCACCAGAGTGGTACGGCAACCCTGTCTTGGAAATCATGTTGTTAGACAACGGTGAACCTTCGAACTATGAAGAAGCGATGGCGGGTCCAGATTCCGACAAATGGCTAGAAGCCATGAAATCCGAGATAGGATCCATGTATGAAAACGAAGTATGGACTTTGACTGACTTGCCCGTAGAACGGCGAGCCATAGAAAATAAATGGATCTTTAAGAAGAAGACAGACGCGGATGGTAATGTGACCATCTATAAAGCTCGGCTTGTCGCTAAGGGTTATCGACAAGTTCAAGGGGTTGACTACGATGAGACTTTCTCACCGGTAGCGAAGCTGAAGTCCGTCCGAATCATGTTAGCAATTGCCGCATTTTATGATTATGAAATTTGGCAAATGGACGTCAAAACGGCATTCCTTAATGGTTTCCTTAAGGAAGAATTGTATATGATGCAGCCGGAAGGTTTTGTCGATCCTAAAAATGCTGACAAGGTGTGCAAGCTCCAACGCTCGATTTATGGGTTGGTGCAAGCATCTCGGAGTTGGAACATTCGTTTTGATGAGATGATCAAAGCGTTTGGGTTTACACAGACTTATGGAGAAGCCTGTGTTTACAAGAAAGTGAGTGGGAGCTCTATAGCATTTCTCATACTATATGTAGATGACATACTTTTGATGGGAAATGATATAGAACTTTTGGACAGCATTAAGGCCTACTTGAATAAGAGTTTTTCAATGAAGGACCTTGGAGAAGCTGCTTATATATTAGGCATCAAGATCTATAGGGATAGATCAAGACGCCTCATAGGTCTTTCACAAAGCACATATCTTGATAAGATTTTGAAGAAGTTCAAAATGGATCAGTCCAAGAAAGGGTTCTTGCCTGTTTTGCAAGGTGTGAAATTGAGCTCAGCTCAATGTCCGACCACGGCAGCAGAGATAGAAGAGATGAGTGTCATCCCCTATGCCTCAGCCATAGGTTCTATTATGTATGCCATGTTGTGTACTAGACCTGATGTAAACCTTGCCGTAAGTTTGGTAGGAAGGTACCAAAGTAATCCCGGCAAGGAACACTGGACAGCGGTCAAGAATATCCTGAAGTACCTGAAAAGGACTAAGGAAATGTTTCTCGTTTATGGAGGTGACGAAGAGCTCGTCGTAAAAGGTTACGTCGACGCTAGCTTCGACACAGATCTGGATGACTCTAAGTCACAAACCGGATACGTGTATATTTTGAATGGTGGGGCAGTAAGCTGGTGCAGTTGCAAGCAGAGCGTCGTGGCGGGATCTACATGTGAAGCGGAGTACATGGCAGCCTCGGAGGCAGCACATGAAGCAATATGGGTGAAGGAGTTCATCACCGACCTAGGAGTCATACCCAATGCGTCGGGGCCGATCAAGCTCTTCTGTGACAACACTGGAGCTATTGCACTTGCCAAGGAGCCCAGGTTTCACAAGAAGACAAGGCACATCAAGCGTCGCTTCAACTCCATCCGTGAAAATGTTCAAGATGGAGACATAGAGATTTGTAAAGTACATACGGACCTGAATGTAGAAGATCCGTTGACTAAACCTCTCCCAAGAGCAAAACATGATCAACACCAGAATTCCATGGGTGTTCGATTCATCGCAATGTAACTAGATTATTGACTCTAGTGCAAGTGGGAGACTGTTGGAAATATGCCCTAGAGGCAATAATAAAAGCATTATTATTATATTTCTTTGTTCATGATAATTGTCTTTATTCATGCTATAATTGTGTTATCCGGAAATCGTAATACATGTGTGAATAACAGACACCAACATGTCCCTAGTAAGCCTCTAGTTGACTAGCTCGTTGATCAATAGATAGTCATGGTTTCCTGGCTATGGACATTGGATGTCATTGATAACGGGATCACATCATTAGGATAATGATGTGATGGACAAGACCCAATCCTAAACATAGCACAAGATCGTATAGTTCGTTTGCTAGAGTTTTTGCAATGTCAAAGTATCTCTTCCTTCGACCATGAGATCGTATAACTCCTGGATGCCGTAGGAGTGCTTTGGGTGTATCAAACGTCACAACGTAACTGGGTGACTATAAAGGTGCACTACAGGTATCTCCGAAAGTATCTATTGTTTTATATGGATCGAGACTGGGATTTGTCACTCCGTATGACGGAGAGATATCACTGGGCCCACTCAAGTAATGCATCATCATAATGAGCTCAAAGTGACCAAGTGTTTGGTCATGGGATCATGCATTACGGTACGAGTAAAGTGACTTGCCGGTAACAAGATTGAACGAGGTATTGGGATACCGACGATCGAATCTCGGGCAAGTAACATATCGATTGACAAAGGGAATTGCATACGGGGTTGATTAAATCCTCGACATCGTGGTTCATCCGATGAGATCATCGTGGAGCGTGTGGGAGCCAACATGGGTATCCAGATCCCGCTGTTGGTTATTGACCGGAGAGCGATCTCGGTCATGTCTACATGTCTCCCGAACCCGTAGGGTCTACACACTTAAGGTTCAGTTACGCTAGGGTTGTAGGGATATGTATATGCAGTAACCCGAATGTTGTTCGGAGTCCCGGATGAGATCCCGGACGTCACGAGGAGTTCCGAAATGGTCCGGAGGTAAAGATTTATATATGGAAAGTCCTGTTTCGGGCTTCGGGACAAGTTTCGGGGTTATCGGTATTGTACCGGGACCACCGGAGGGGTCCCGGGGGCCCACCGGGTGGGGCCACCCATCCCCGGGGGCCACATGGGCTGTAGGGGATGCGCCTTGGCCTGCTTGGGCCAAGGGCACCAGCCCCACTAGGCCCATGCGCCTAGGGTTTCCAAGGGGGAGGAGTCCTACTAGTGGAAGGCACCTCCTAGGTGCCTTGGGGGGGAGGGAAACCCCCCTTGGCCGCCGCACCCCCTAGGAGATTGGATCTCCTAGGGCCGGCCACCCCCCCTTGACACCCCTATATATAGTGGGGGAGAGGAGGGACTTCAGACCTTGAGTCCTTGGCCTTTGGTTGCCTCCTTCTCCCTCCTCTACACCTCCTCCACCTCCTTATTGCTTAGCGAAGCTCTGCCGGAGTACTGCAGCTCCATCAACACCACGCCGTCGTGCTGCTGCTGGTGCCATCTCCCTCAACCTCTCCTCCCCTCCTTGCTGGATCAAGAAGGAGGAGACGTGGCTGTTTCCGTACGTGTGTTGAACGCGGAGATGCCGTCCGTTCGGTGCTAGGATCTCCGGTGATTCGAATCACGTCGTGTTCGACTACATCATCCCCGTTCTTTGAACGCTTCCGCTCGCGATCTACAAGGTATGTAGATGCATCTATTCACTCGTTGCTAGATGAACTCCTAGATGATCTTGGTGAAACGAGTAGGAAAATTTTTTGTTTTCTGCAACGTTCCCCAACACATTACTAGTTGTAACTAGTAATGGCGCACCTGTCGGAAAGTGCGCCACTAATGTTGTTTTTTATTATATTTTTTATTCCGTTTTTTGCAAAACTACTAATGGCGCACTGTTCCACCGTGCGCCATTACTAGTTTGGCGCACTGTGGAACAGTGCGCCATTAGTATGTTTTTTTTTGCAAAACTACTAATGGCGCACCACCAGAAGGTGCGCCATTAGTAACCTGGATTACTAATGGCGCATTTAGAGTTGGTGCGCCATTAGTAAGTGAGCAGCAACAAGATATTTTGGACAAACTCTCCTACCCACACTCACTTTCTCCCCACTTCATTCTCTCCACCTCCTTGTCTCGGGTGCCTTCTCTTTTTCACCTCATTTCCACCATAGATTCATTCAAATTAAGTGGTTAAATTACCTTGTTTTGATAGGTAAGTAAGAGGGGAAGCTATATTTATGTTGTTCTCCCTACAACAATGTGCACATGCACTTTTTATGGCCTAGCTAGATCTATGTATGTTCGTGGTGTTGCATATGTTTGTGGTGTTGCATATGTGTTTGTGTTTGGAGGTGTACCGGTATTTGAAATGCGATAGTTGCCAATATTTTGCCGGAATGTTGATTCATTTCCGTTTCGGTGAGCATTTTGGCATTAAGCATTCTTTTTGGTCCTATTTTTAGGGAAAGTCATGCCAAATTTTTTCTTGGTTCTAAAATATCGTTTTGCTCTACCCCGCAGGCGACCATGGTCCGCACGATGACCGAAGGCATCGTGAATAGGTTTTTGAGGTCCGCGAAGGCCGAGATGCTTCAAAAGAACGAGACGGAGATAAGATGTCCGTGTCGAAGATGCAAGTTGAAGAGCCTTATTGCGGACCCGGATTCCGGGTAGGTGCGGGACCACCTGCTCTTGCGTGGTTTCATGGATGGCTATCGGTGGCAAGGTGATGAAGATGACTACAAAGTCGTCCATGGGGGCCGGGCAAGAAATAAGGAAGGGCAGCAAGACAACCACCGCGGCTCGGGCGGCCGAGAAGACGAAGAATCCCCAGGAGATGATCATGACGGTGATGCTGTACACAGTCATCATGTAGAAGATGCAGGACATGATGATGAGGAAGATGCCGGAGCAGACGACGGGCATGATCATGAAGATGATGATGCCGGCGGAGCAGACGACGCTGGACCATCGATGGGCTGGGTGCAGGACCCTCATATTCAAGAGCTGCTTCTCAAGCAGACGGATAACGCAAGAGCTGCCGCCCGAGAGAAAGCCAAGATGGATCAACTTGAGTTAGATGCGGTTACTCCATTGTATGAAGGATGCAGGCCCGAGGATACCCGCCTGAAAGTAACGCTCATGGCTCTGGAGATGAAGGTAAAACACAAAATGATCGACGCATGCTTCGACGAGAACATGTCATTCTGGCACGAACGTCTTCCCAAGGGGAACAAGTGCCCGACCAGTTTGGAGGAGGCGAAGAAAATTGTGTGTCCTCTGGATTTACCGCACGTGAAATACCATGTGTGCATGAACAATTGCATCATTTATCGGGACGAGCACGCGGAGTCTACCATATATCCGGTGTGCGGCGTCACTCGATACAAGAAGAGGAAGAAAGCTCCTCGAAAAGTGGTGTGGTACTTTCCGATCACTCCTCGTCTGCAGCGGTATTTCGCGGACCCTAAGGTAGCAAAGCTCCTGCGTTGGCACACGGATAGGGAGGAGAAGAAGCGAGAAGATGACGCAAATGATCCGGAGATAGATAAAAAAGACAAGATGCTGAGTCACCCTAAGGATGCGAGCCAGTGGCAAGCGTTGAACTTCGAAGACCCAGAATTTGGGAAGGATCCAAGGAACATCGTGCTGGGCGTGAGCACCGATGGAGTCAATCTGTTTGGCAGCCAGAGAAGCACACATAGCACCTGGCCTGTGTTTGTGTGGATGTACAACCTTCCCCCTGGTTGTGCATGAAGAGGAAGTACATTCACATGAGTATGCTAATTGAAGGGCCGAAACAACCAGGGAACGACATCAATCTGTATCTGGGGCTGCTAAAAGAGGAGCTTGACACGCTGTGGAAAACGCCAGCCAATACATGGGACGCCGCAGAGAAAGAATATTTCCCTATGAGAGCCGCACTGCTCACGACGGTGCACGACTATCTCGGTTACGGATATCTCGCGGGGCAGGTAGTCCACGGATTTTCTAGATGCGTAAGGTGCATGGATGACACAACATATCGCCAGCTAGATAGAGATCCCGGGTCTTCGAAAACCGTGTTCATGGGACATCGAAGGTGGCTTCGCGACGATGACCCGTGGAGGAAACGCAAGGATCTGTTCGATGGTGAAACCGAACCCCGAAAACGCCCGTGTACGAGGAGCGGCGAGGAAATAGACAAGCTGTTGAAAAATTGGAAAGACTGCCCACTGCCGGGAAAGAAGCAAAAGGCGCCAGAGCCGGGAAAGAAGCGAAAGGCGCCAGAGCCGCTGCTGAAGGTATGGAAAACGAGGTCTGTTTTCTAGGACTTGCCGTACTGGAAGATCCACCGTGTGCCTCACAGCCTTGATGTCATGCATATCACGAAGAACGTGTGCGAGAGCCTGCTTGGTACCCTGCTCAACATGCCAGAGAGGACCAAAGATGGGCCGAAAGCAAGGGCAGACTTGAAATCAATGGGCATCAGGCAGGAGCTTCACGCTAATGATGATGATGATGATGATGAGGCGAAGCAGGACACAGTAAGTCATCGCAAAGGCAAAAAGGCGAAGAAGAAGGGAAATGACTAGCCTCCCGCGTGCTTCACTCTAAGTCAGGAGGAGATCGAGCAGTTTTTCACCTGCCTCCTATGAGTAAAACTTCCTTACGGTTACGCGGGGAAGATAAGCAGATACCTAGACCCAGCAAAGCAGAAGTTCAGTGGGATGAAGTCTCACGACTGTCACGTGTTGATGACGCAGATACTTCCAGTTGCAATCCGTGGGATCATGGACGCGCACGTCCGTGAAACGCTATTTGGCCTATGCAACTTTTTCGACGTCATCTCTCGGAAGTCGATTGGCGTGAGGCAACTCAGAAGGCTACATGAAGAGATCGTGGTGATACTATGCGAGCTTGACATGTACTTCCCGCCCGCATTCTTCGACGTTATGGTGCATCTGCTGGTCCATATAGTGGAGGATATCATCCAACTCGGGCCGACGTTCCTGCACAGCATGATGCCATTCGAAAGGATGAATGGTGTCATCAAAGGATACGTTCGCAACATCTCACGTCCAGAGGGAAGTATAGCCAGGGGCTTTCTGACCGTAGAGTGCATCTCCTACTGCACGAATTATCTAGGCATCGAGAACCCCGTTGGTCTGCCCGTCAACAGGCACCTCGGCAGGCTCACTGGATGGGGTCACCTGGAGGGTCATCGTGAAATGCATGTCGACTTAGAGGGTCGACTCGCCGACTTTGAAAGAGCAAACCTAGTCGCGCTACAACACATAGACGTGGTCGATCCTTGGGTGGTAGAGCACAAAACCTTTATTAAGAAGACGTACAATGACCGAGGCCAACAGAGGACGGACGGAGATATAATCAAAGAGCACAACTCATGTTTCACGCGTTGGTTCAAGCAGAAGCTTCTGTCGTACCCTTTACATGAGGATTCTTCCGTGGAAGAACAACTCATATTCGCCTTGTCACAGGGCGCCGAGCACAACTTGATGACCTATGAGGCGTACGATATCAACGGCTACACATTCTACACCGAGGCCAAGGACATGAAGAGCGATGGTTATCAGAACTCCGGGGTAACGATGGAATCCTACACCGGTAATGACAAGGACAGATACTATGGAAGGATCGAGGAGATCTGGGAGCTGAGCTACGCTGGAGAGAAGGTCCCGATGTTCCGTGTCAGATGGGCGAAGAGTGTCCTAAAAGAAGACCGGTATTTCACCACCATGGTTATAACCGAAGCCAAATCCAAGACAGCGGGCGCAAACGTCATCGCGAAAAATGAGCCATGGGTACTGGCTTCCCAAGTTGACCAATGCTTCTTCATTACCGACCCGTCAAAGCCCAGTCGTGTTGTCGTGAGGAGAGGCAAAAGGAAGATCATCGGAATGGATGGAGTAGCCAATGAGCAAGACTTCGACAAGTACGGCGACCCGAGGATCGAACATGACGACGATGATGAAGTAGCAGCATACACCACAAGAAGAAGCAGGACCACCCTACCTAAAGGACGTCCATTCCATAGAAGAACTCCATTTGCGAAAAAGAAGGGCAAGAAGATTGTGAACAGATAGCTAGCTAAGATCGATTGTATTTAAATCGTAGCCTTCATTTCTCGATTGTATTTCATGGGCACTCTTTGAACTATCATGAATATTTTTAAATTTCATGGACACTCGATCTCGATCCCCCTCCATCTCGATCGCTATCCCACCTCGCCAGATCCGGTCCCCCTCGCCGCCGAGCACCCCCCGATCCACCGGCCGCCACCGCCGACCCCCCGCACCCTCGATTCCCCTACTCAACCGCCGCCGCCTACCCCCCGCACCCCTCCCCTACTCAACCCGCGCCGCCGACCCCCCGCATCCCCCGCACCCTTCCCCGCTCCACCGGCATTAC
>NC_041393.1:34798945-34879730 GCF_002162155.2 Triticum dicoccoides
ATTACTGTTTGATGATATTTTTAAAAAAAATTATTACTGTCTTATAAAAAAATATTACTGTTATGATTTAAACAAGTTTGAACATATTTAAACACAAATAAGTATCAAACAGCATTTTAAATGCATAAAAAAATTGTGGAGCCTGGGAATCGAACACAGGACCTCCTGGTGTGAGAACTGGCTGCTGACCAGTCGAGCTAGTAGAGGGAACTTGATGTGGATCAGGTCAGGTGGAAGATAACCTGTTGGCTCGAGCAGAAATCAAAAAAAAATACTAATGGCGCACCAGGGTGAGGTGCGCCATTAGTATGGATGTACTTATGGCGCACCGAGGGTGAGGTGCACCATTAGTATTGTGCCGCCCCCATCCATATTTCCTCCCCGACCCAAACCTATCCCCTCTCTCTCCCTCGCCCTCGCCCTCGATCCCCTTCCCCTCTCCTCTCCCGACGCCGCTGCCCCGCCTCCTCGACGCAGCCCCGACGCCGCCTCGACGCCTCGGCGCCTTCCCGTCCGACGGCGCCAAGCACTGCTATGCGCTCCCCGTCGCCACCCGCGCGCGCTACCTCGTCCGCGCCACCTTCCTCTACGCTGGATTCGACGGCGACGACGCCTTCCCGGAGTTCGACCTCTACCTCGGCGCCACCCGCTGGTCCGCCGTCGTCGTCTACGATGGCGCCCGCCTCGTCACAAGGGAGGCCGTCGTGCTGGCCCAGTCCTCCATCGTGTCCGTCTGCCTCTCCAACGCCACCACCGGCCGGCCCTTCATCTCGACCCTCGAGCTCCGGCCCCTCAACGGGTCACTGTACCGCACCGACGCCGAGGCCCGCGCCTTCCCCGCCCTCGCCGCCCGCATCAACTTCGGCGCACCCTCGCCAGATCCCGTCAGGTCTGTCTTCCCCTTTCCCCATTCTTTTTCTTCTGATTATGATTTTAAAATGTAATCAATCTTCTTTCACTTGCTATTCTTCCTACAAATCACTGGATTCATAGACTATATGCATACATGCCAAATGGTGATTTTTTCTTTTACACAAGTAAAATGTGGTCAACCAATTGAACCCAAAATTTGTCATCTCCAGCAAACTAGTGTCTTTTTCTTGTTTGTAGATTAATATGGATGTTGGTCTTCCTTAGGTTCAAAACCAATAAACCAAACTAACTTGTCATTCTTGTTTTTAATCACTGTGACAACACATAATTTATGTTAAGAAACTGATGACATTTCAATATTTTACTTATTAAAACCAACCAAGGTTGCACCTGCACAACCTTGAGCTGGGAGGTGATGTCAAGCATAGTCACTTCTGCCAGATATGGCTTGTAAAAGCCAGGAGAAATACTGTCCTTCTTTGTTTCTTGAAAGCTCGCCGAGAAGTTAACTCCTAGGGTTTTAGCAGTTATGTATAAAAAACATAGAAAAGCCCGGCGGAATTAACTTTGGATTTTCTGCATTTAACTAAAAAACCCATAAAGAGTACAGTTCATTATTGAATAAAATGAAATGGCAGTTTATTTAGAAATTTGGAGCAGTTGTTCTATGGTTTTTTTAGCACAAAAAGTCTGATTATATAAGCAAAAACAATTGTTAGCTTTTAGATGTTGTGGTGGTTCACTTGGAGGTATGTGTAGCAGTTAGCAAAAATAGAGGACTAAAGTGCTCTGTTTTGGCAAACCAGTGCATGCATGCCTTTTTTCTTCTTCATTTTTTTTCACTGACGACGAATGCTGGCAACTCGACAGCAGCTAGCTAGCAGGTGTTCCTTTACAAGCATAGTAGAGCATAGTATGGATTCTAATGTTCAACTCTGACTAAACAGGTTCTGCAAACGGTCTTTTACTGCACTTGACTGAAGAAGTAGGTGTCTGCTATATCCTGCACTTGAGGTGAGTTGTGTTCTCAGGTTTACATTGCAATGGGCACTCTTCTTGTAAACACAAATTCAGATTTATATACTATATGCTGGCATGACTATTTTTATTAGGCAGGACAGTGCAGTAGTTGATGTATCTTGGGTTGATTATAAAGTTGCTTGGGTTTAATATTACCCAGCATGATGATGTATCAATGTAGCGTTAGCATATGATCCAAGTGCTAGTACTGCTAGTAAATAGCTAATACAGTTAATGAAGAAGAAAAAAACTGCTAGTACAGTTAACGAAGAAGAAAAAAACTGCTACTACTGCTAGGACAAAGCATCAGACTGAATAACTAACAGTGGGTAATTAACCTAACTATTCATTTTTCCTTAGGTTAATATTAAAATGTCCAGTGTATATATATTTGAAAATGATTGCTGCTAGATGTTAATTTGCTGGTACTGGCTAGAATTTGGCACTGAAAAGCAAAAGCAAAAGCAAAAGCTAATTAACTGCTGGGTAATAGCACTGGTACTAGGTAGCTAAAATATGTGTTCTGAAACACTGAGAGCAGAAACACTTACTACATACATATGCTCAAGAAACACTTACTAACCAGAAAAGGTTTTGACTTGAAATGTTAATAGCACAGAGAGCACCACAAGTTAAACACCTCAATCTGTTAGTATTTGTCTGCATTTTCTCACATTCTTCTTGTATCTGATCCAGTATTGCTTGTAGTGGTTTGTCCAAAATGTTGAATGATACTGCTTGGAGATGCATATATTGTTTCACCTCTTCACATGCCAATGTATTTTCCATGTTGTGATGGAGGCCTTTTTTGCCTTGTCCACCCGAGAGGCCCTTGAGTTTGCTGGAATATCGATTAACTTCCGTTCCAGCAAATTCGGGTACTCCGTATGTCCTATTTTCAGCAAAGGTCATGCTGAAATTTTCCGTGAATTTTAGCATGACTTTGCTAAAAATAGGACATATGGGGTACTTGTGACTAATGCATGGGCCGGGGTACTTGTGACTAATGATGAAAGCTTAGGCTTTTAGGGTGCCTCGGCGTCGAGAAACCCTCAATGATAAAAGTTTAGCTTTTAGGATGCCTCGGTGTCGACAAACCCTAAATGATGAGACCATGATCTTGTTCCTTGACAATAACCAACTTTTTGACCAAACTTTGTTCCTATTTAGAGAGAAACATGGCCAACTCCGATGAGGCCGGGGGTTCGGGCGGCAAGGCATTCTGGAAGCTGTCCCAGGAGATGGAGGAACAACCTCACTTGTATGAGGACGCCACCTTCCCCACTGATCCTGAGACCACTGATGGTACCGCCGAGGATGACCCCACTGATGCCACCACTGATGGTGCCGCCGAGGATGCCACCACTGATGATGGCGGTGCATGCACAGATGGCAGCCAACCGAAGAGGCAACGGAAGGACCGGCGCCCGACCGTGCTCCGCACCCTCAAGGAGGAAGTTACTAAAGTGGACTCTGACGGGAATCCAATGGCGCTCGAATGAATAGTCAAGGGGTACTCGCTTCAGCTCGGGTGCATTCTCCGGAGCACCGTCTCGATCAACACCGAGAACCTGAGGCATCCTGACCGAGGGAATTTGCGCAACCTCCTCTTCACGAAGCTGCACGAACGATACAAGTTCCCCGTCGAATTTGAAAACAGAAGCCTCAAAGGGAATAAAGTGAACAATGCTGCCCTCACGAAGATGAGCAAGGCCCTGTCTACTTGGAAAAGCAATGTGAAGAGAATGATCGAGAAAGGTGAGAGTTATGAGAAGATCAAGGAGAAAAATCCTTCGATCACCGAAGATGACTACAACGACTTCAAGATCAATTGCTCGAGCACCGCAAACTCCGAATCAAGTCAGTGGGGGAAAGAAATGCGGGAGTTGAACTTAGGGGAACACAAACTCGGTCCCGGCGGTTACAGAGTGGCGGAGCCTATATGGGACAAGGAGGACGCAGAGCGTGCCGAGCAAGGCCTACCGCCCTGCTTCGAGAAATACAGCGGTAACAAGCAGACCAGGAACTATGTCAGGGCCCGGTACAAGGAGGACCCGATAACAAAGGAGCTTACCACGGATCCGAAGACCAGGGCGCTTGAGCTTGTTCTGGTAAGGAATACACCCCCGCGTAATTAGCTCCATATGGTTGCATTCTAATTAATGAAGCCAAATTTCTAAATGGTTCACATTCCTTCCGCAGGCGACTGAAAGCAGTAGCGCGGGGTCGACTAAGAGCAACCCTTGGGACACCACTCTAAATAGGGCATTGAATGTAATGAAGAACAAGGATAAGCTCAGTAACCCGACGTCAGCTGGTCGTGTGGCCGGCAAAGGCTTGTCCACAAAATGGGGGTCATACTATACTGCTGGTGTGCGAAAGGAGAAAAAGACCAGCTCGGAAATCCAGGCGTGCGAGGTCCAAGAACTCAAGGCACAGGTGGCGCGGATTCCGGAGATTGTCCAAGAGCAAGTGCAACAACAACTCGGAGCGACGATCACCGCCATTGTGCCTACCTCGATCAAGGGGTTGAGTGCGTGGATTGCGGGCGGCCAACAGGGGCCGCCCCCGATTCCTAGCTTCACGGCCAGCAACTCGCAGAATGTGATGGCGGGGCCATTGGTGTCTCCGGCGGAGGCGGCATTGGTGTCTCCGACGCCGGCACGGGAGCTTAATGCACCCGGGTGTACGCCGGCCGGCACCTCTGCAGCAAGCGGCCCCTCCGTCAACTGCACACCCGCCGTTGGCGGTGCCTTGACATTAGCCGAGCTCGACGCCATCATCACAGTAACTAATTAAGCCTCTCTCGGCCGAGGACTTCATCTCCTTGCATTTGACTGGGCATCCCTGATGCCCTACATGTTTTCGCAGGGCGCCGCCGACGTTTCGTGCACTCTCCTGCACTTCGTGAACAACGAGTTGGTCGATGTCGCCAAGGGCAAAATCGTTCAACCGGGCAACCCCTTGTTCCACGGTACCCAGATGCCACCCAACTTGTTTAGGGTTGAACTGGTTCGGGTGCTGCCAGGCTGCGACGAGTTGTTACCTCCGATTCGACCCGTCGGGGCCGACGATGATGACGTGATGACCCTCAGCGCCTGCCTGAGCTGGCCCCTGCTTTGGCCGAAGAGCCAGATTCGTTTGAGGGCGGGGGACACCACCCCAAAGACAACACCGCCAGTCGTGCCGGCGCCAAGTCGGCCCCATGGCAAGACCGCCGCAACGGTGCCGGACATCCCTATGCCACTGGATACAAACATGCATATGGCACAGGATCAGAACGACGACGACGACGATACATTTGGCAACGTTGATCAGTACTTTGCTGAACATGGGTACGATGGCGACTTCATGGGGCCTCCTTCTCAAGAACCCAACCCAACAAAAGACGTGCGCTATCTAGCTGGTACCACGGAGAAGCCAAGTTGCAACAGGCGTCGTCTGCCGTTCAGCTCTCAGGAGACGCCTCCAGCTGCCGACTTCACCGAGCCTCAGATAGGCGTGGTGCGAAATATTATCAGCCCCAACACACTCAAGAAGGCGGTCTGTGAGCAGAACTCGGTCCCATTACAGGAGAAGAAGAAGGCACGCAAAAGAAAGACTAACAAGGGTGCGAGCCAGCCGGCACCGAGTACGATCCGTGCTCAGGACAGGCCACCTTCACCTAAGGATATCTCGAGGAGGGTGCATGTGGCGGGTAGGGCGATGCTACTGACAAATATGCTCAATGTTGCAACCGGTGCTATGCGGAGTCTGCATGACAGTGTTCTTTCTTTGGAGAAGCGGCGTCTCAGAGAGAAGGATGTGGCATACCCGGTTTTCGCGGCCAAGGTGCCAGAGGGCAAGGGCTTTGTGGATAACTCCACCGGGCGTATGATCGTCCTGCGGTTTGATGACATCCACGCTATGTTGAACCTTCATCCGCTGCACTACACCTTCGTTCGGCTATTTTCGCTGAGTATGGAGATGCGGATCATTCGCGACAAGACCCCGGACATCGTGATAGTCGACCCCTTCTACATGCGTGCCAAGATCTTGGGCAGCGCTGGGGACCGGCAAGTCGCGAGTTCTTACCTCGAAGGCGTCATTCTGGCAAACCAAGATAAGGATAACTTCCTCGTGCCTTACTTTCCCGAGTAAGTCCTCCCCTCAACCGGCCCGTAACATGTGAATTCTTAGATTTCGATCGTTTTTCTTTTAACATTCCGTGTTTTCTGCAGTGACACACATTGCACGCTCATCCTCCTAAGCCCCAAATATTCCATGGCCACGTATTTCGACCCGGACCGTCAGTCGAACGTATACTACACAAATGTCAAGAAGGTTCTTGATGATGT
Source organism: Triticum dicoccoides (assembly GCF_002162155.2). NCBI lineage: Eukaryota > Viridiplantae > Streptophyta > Magnoliopsida > Poales > Poaceae > Triticum > Triticum dicoccoides. The sequence goes on from NC_041393.1 coordinate 34,805,176, forward strand.
TCTCCCCGGCTACGCCAAATCTGGAGGCACCTTCACCAGGCCTATTCGTAAGTACGGCAAGCACGTGTTCTCCCACAATACGACATTCTGCTGCGTCAAGCAGCCGCCTGGCGGTCAGAAGGGTGCCTACTATGCCATCCATCACATGCGGGCGATCGTACGGGACCATCATCAACTTCTGCTACCGAGTAAACTCAAAGATTGGGCCGCGAGCGTGTCGGAAATCCAGGACGCGGACATCAGACAAGAATTCTTTCGCATCCAGTCGGAGTTTGCGGAAATCATCCATCAAGATGTCCTTCGTACCTCAGGGCAGTTCTACCTCAGAAATCAACCATCCAACAGTGACATCGACACAATGCTACAAATGCAAGCTGACAACGCCCATTCTTTCATGACTCCCACGATAGACGGCGGCTTCATCCACGCTCCGGTCCCTTGAGTCGAGTCGAAAGCAGTGATGCTGTGTCTAATTCTGAAACATCGATTGGCTCATGTTGTAATTAAACTTTAATGAACTTGTAGTATGTCTCTTTGGTTTCGAGAGTCGTTCAACTTAGATGTAATCGATGCTATTAATGTCTTGCTTTTCTCTTCCGATTGTTCTGTTGCATACTTATATATTGCTTATGTATTATCTGTGAATTGGTACTAACGTTTCGTTTGGCTAGTGCATAGCGATGCCGTCGTATGTCGTGTACAAGGGTAAGGTTCCCGGAGTCTACGACAACTGGGAGGAGTGTCGGAGATAGGTTCACCGATTCAGCGGTAACAGTTACAAAGGGTACACCACTAGGGCCGAGGCCGAATCTAGATACGCCCGCTATCTAGCGGGAGAGGGGAGGGAGCGTTGGAGGAACCGGATGAAGACGAGTTTCATCGTGATGATGCTCATAGTGATGACCGCAGCTCTCTTCTATGTGATGGTAGTTTAGATGATCGATATTGACTTGTAATGTGAAGACAAACTCGCTACTCGCGGTCTCGAGACTTGTAATATAATGTTCTATCTTTGTTCGGTCTTTTCAATTCGGAGACTAATATGATGAATTGTATTTAGAGACTAATATGATGAATTGTATTCAGAGACTAATCTTCTATTGTATTCGATGAATCTGTTGTTGATGTGTGCTGTCTATATTTTGTCCAATTATACTTTTGTAACCTGTGCAAAAAATAGAAAAATAAAAAATAAAAAAAAACCTAATATTCATACTAATGGCGCATCACATCACAGTGCGCCATTAGTATGCCAAAGGATACTAATGGCGCATCATTAAACAGTGCACCATTAGTATGCCGAAGTTACTAATGGCGCATCTTGTTGTTGTGCGCCATTAGTATGCCAAAGCACCTGGGTATACATGGCCCCCTGGGAGGCATACTAATGGCGCACTGTTATATATACTAATGGCGCATCTGAGGTCCTACATTAGTATACCAGATACTAATGGCGCACCAGTGGTGCGCCATTAGTAAAATATACTAATGGCGCACCACTAATGCGCCATTAATGGCCAAATTAGGTGCGCCATTAGTAGGCCTTTTCCTAGTAGTGTACCCTTAGCCCCGAGGGTGATCTACTCTCTCCTCGTCATGGAGACTATCAGGATGATGAAGATGGCATTCGGTGATGGTTTCCCCCTCTGGCAGGGTGCCGGAACAGGCTCCCCATTGGTTTTTCGTGGCTACAGAGGCTTGCGGCGGTGGAACTTCTAATCTAGGGTTCTTTTGGGAGGTTTCTATATATATAAGAGTATTTGGCGTTGGAAATAAGTCAGGGGGACACCCGAGGGGCCCACAAGCCCTAGGGCCGGCGCCCTGGGGGTGGGCGCGCCCCCATGGCTTGTGGCCTCTTTGGTCACCCCTGGCACAACTCCGGTGCTCCGTGGGTCTGTTCTGGTTCATAATTGATCACCGTAAAGTTTCAACTCGTTTGGACTCCGTTTGATATTCCTTTTCTGTAAAACTCAAAAACAAGGAAAAATACAGAAACTGGCACTGGGCTCTAGATTAATAGATTAGTCCCAAAAATAATATAAAATAGCATATTAATGCATATAAAACATCCAAAACAGGTAATATAATAGAATGGAACAATAAAAAATTATAGATGCGTTGGAGATGTATCAACCTACTATGCTTCATTGGCACTTGTACAATGATGGGTCCAGCCCATCCATGTTCATCATCGACCTCATGTCCACCAATGGCGGACAGGTCAAGGACTCCAACAAGGAGGAGCAGTGCATGGGAGGCGACAGAGCCTTGAGTCCCAAGTTGGCCGGTCCATGTCGCACTCTTCCTCGCCAGCGATCACACCTTCACTTCAAAGATCTCATCTCTAACGGACATGGACACGGTCAACACCGGAGGGAAACAACAAGGACTTGGAGGATGGGCACCACTGTAATTTTAGACTAGGTTTAGGTCCGATCGCTTTTGTTTAATTAAATATGTCAAAAATGTAATAAATATGGGCCGGTTTACATGAAAAACATCTGGTTTGCTGTAATTTCTCTGGTTTGTTGAAATCCGGTTTGAAATGAATGCGGACACGGTTGGATGCTCGACTCCTGCATCACTGTCCATAGACTGGTCTAGACTAGTACGTGGACGGATACGATGTCTGACCTGGGGGTCAGCGTTGGAGATGCCCTAAGAGCCTTTAAATAAGCTATTAGCACGGGAAGATAGGCTCCGCGGGAGACTAGGCAATGTTCACTTCGTCCCGCATGTCGGGTCTTCAACGCTTCTTCACTGGTGACCGCTGTCGGCCTAGGCCTCCACCGAATGAGTGCGACAATATTGCATATCTGCCCCGCCATGGTGGTAGATCCAGTCTACCCCCCGGTCGACCAAGGCCATGGACCATCTGTCATAGATCCGACCACACCACACCATCAGACAAGGGTCATGATGGCAACGGGGACGAAACCCATCGGGTTTTGCCTTCCCAAACCCATCCCCACATGAAAATTGTAAACCCGTCCCCGTCCCCATCACCGTGCGCGGGGCTAGTTTTTCGCCCGTCCCCTAAACCCATCAGGTTTCTGGGAACCCACCAAAAAATCAAAATATTTAAACAAACATAGTGGCGACAAAGAATAACATTTCAGCAGCAAAACAAGCACATTCCAGCAGCATAACTTGAGCAAACTTCAACAAAAAAGATAGTAGATGGTTCAATAGCTATATAGAGTGTATTTCAGCAGCATGATGCCACATTTCAGCAACAAAGATGATCATATTTTAGCAACAAAGATGATCATATTTAAGCCATACATGGTTCAACAAGATGCGCAATTACACAAGTTCTAAAATAGAATTCTTGGTTCACAAATCACGAGCACAAAGGAGACGAAATGGTCCAATACATAAGTTCTGAAATAGAATTTATAGTTCACAAATCACTTTAAAATTGAAATCATCATGTATCTTTCACATCTCCAAGCCTCCAAAAGAAATGTAATTTCGCTGGTATTGTCGGGTTTCGGGTTCAGGGACTGCCAAAATGGGTGTAAACCCACGAAACGTTTCAGGTTGTATAATGTGCCCAACAACAGCCCCACGGGGATAAAAAGATGCCCATCGTCGTCCCCTAATAGGGTAAAAACTCACGGGGATGCGGGTTTTGGGGCCCCGTTGCCATCTTGAGACAAGGGGCAAGGGATGGCGGTTGTTGGCAGTGCAATGCCGCTCTCTCTAACCTCCATCGACGCCTCCCCAGGCGGACTCCCGTCATGGTGAGCTCCCATATTTCCGTGGCAACTAGGTCGAGGTCAAACTGTTCTCCAAAATTTTCATATAGATAGAGTCCCACTCTAACTTACATTGACAGAACCAATAATTACTTAAAACTAACTAGCCTACGTTGTTGTGGCAACCACCACAATAAGGCCAACACAACATAGGTTCTTGGATTTCCCGATGAAAGGGAATTTTCTCGCCTTAAGTGTTTTGGTGTTGATGAAAACACAATTTGTGGACTAACCATGTGCCTAAGCTACTCAGGTGTACTTATATGGCACAAGACGGTTGGGCACCCCTCCGGAGGGAAAAGAGCGAAGATGGTATTTTCGACGTGTTTTCCTTTAGTTGTAGGAAATATGTACTATTAAGAGGGGGTCCGCGTCGAAAGGTATGGGCGGTATCAAATCACGTACAAAGATACATATTGCACCCTCATATCTATCCATTTTGAGGAGAGAACTTCATTCCTAACCTTTGTAGAAAGCATACAACAGTTGTACCACTCATATGACTGGTTATACCGCTCCTCTATGGATGGTGCAACCTATGGCCTTGCCTGGGTGGTTGTCCCGCATACTAGTTCGGTTGTACCACTCATGCGGTACTACCGATGCTAGTACCGGTCCAACCACCGCCCAAGGGGTGATTCCCCCGGGTTAGGAAGCGGTACCCAGGCGATGGACGACCGGTTATGCCAATTGTTGTACAATTACCGTTGGCCTAACGATTCTGCCGCTGGGGACTTAGCGACCACCACCGCGGGCTGGCAGGGCGATTAAACCGGCTCAACCACCACTCCGGCAACTCGCATGGGAGTAAGAAGTGTTGTTTTTGTACTCACGAGGAGACGATCAAACACTTCTTATTTCAATGCAAGTTTCAGTGTTCTACTTGGCCAGCCATCCAAATAGCATGCAATTGTATCCATTGACAAGTGTTGCCAATATTTATGGCCACTGCCTTGACGGAGTACCAGATAGGTCAACATGATAATACGGGTGGTAGCGTCTGCCTTATTATGGTCACTTTTGCTATGTAGAAATGATTTTGTCTTCAATGACAAAGTTCCTTCTCCATTATTTTCTGTTGTACGCAGTGGCTTTGTATGCTGTCTATGCTACATCACGTCGTCAATGGTGTGTATGCGATTGGAGCGAGGGGCTGTGGGTTTTTTAACATTCATGGATGACAATATAATCTCCGGATCAACCAGCCTCCTCCTTCGATATAGGCATAGTGTCTACATCCTTCCTATGTAGAGGACACACTATCAGCTCGTTCTTATTTGTATCATCTCGATGCTACGATGGAGTTAATAAAAAGCTCCCTTTACGGCAAAATTATATCTGTTGTATCCTAATACCTTCAGGACTCTGCGAGTCAAAAGTCCCTGACTGTATACTGAAGGAAATATGCCCTAGAGGCAATAATAAAGTTATTATTTATTTCCTTATTTCATGATAAATGTCTATTATTCATGCTAGAATTGTATTAACCGGAAACTTAGTACATGTGTGAATACATAGACAAACATAATGTCACTAGTATGCCTCTACTTGACTACGTCGTTGAATCAAAGATGGTTAAGTTTCCCAGCCATAAACATGAGTTGTCATTTGATTAACGGGATCACATCATTAGATAATGATATGATTGACTTGACCCATTCCATTAGCTTAGCACTTGATCGTTTAGTATGTTGCTATTGGCTTCTTCATGACTTATACATGTTCCTATGACTATGAGATTATGCAACTCTCGTTTACCGGAGGAACACTTTGTGTGCTACAAAACGTTAGAACGTAACTGGGTGATTATAAAGGTGCTCTACAGGTGTCTCCGAAGGTACTTGTTGAGTTGGCGTATTTCGAGATTAGGATTTGTCACTCCGATTGTCGGAGAGGTCTCTCTGGGCACTCTCGGTAATGCACATCACTATAAGCCTTGCAAGCAATGTGACTAATGAGTTAGTTGCGGGATGATGCATTACATAACGAGTAAAGAGACTTGCCGGTAACGAGACTGAACTAGGTATTGAGATACCGACGATCGAATCTCGCGCAAGTAACACACCGATGACAAAGAGAACAACGTATGTTGTTATGCGGTTTGACTGATGAAGATCTTCGTAGAATATGTGGGAGCCAATATGAGCATCTAGGTTCCGCTATTGGTTATTGACCGGAGACGTGTCTCGGTCATGTCTACATAGTTCTCAAACTCGTAGGGTCTGCATGCTTAAAGTTCGATGATGATTTATATTATGAGTTATGTGTTTTGATGTACTGAAGGTAGTTCGGAGTCCCGAATGAGATCGGGGACATGACGAGGAGTCTCGAAATGGTCGAGACATAAAGATCGATATATTGGACGACTATATTCGGACATCGGAAAGGTTCCGAGTGATTCGGGTATTTTTCGGAGTACTGGAGAGTTACGGGAATTCATATTGGGCCTTAATGGGCCATACGGGAAAGGAGAGAAAGGCCTCAAAGGGTGGCCGCGCCCCTCCCCATGGACTAGTCCGAATTGGACTAGGAGGGGGGGCGCCCCCTTCCTTCTCCTTTTTCCTTCCCTTCTCCTACTCCTACAAGGAAAGGAGGAGTCCTACTCCCGGTGGGAGTAGGACTCCCCCCTTGGCGCGCCCTCCTCTTGGCCGGCCGCCTCCCCCCCCTTCCTCCTTTATATACGGGGACAAGGGGGCACCTCTAGACACAACAATTGATCCTTGAGATCTATTAGCCGTGTGCGGTGCCCCCCTTCACCATATTCCACCTCGGTGATATCGTAGTGGTGCTTAGGCGAAGCCCTGCGTAGGTAGCATCATCAATACTGTCAACACGCCGTCGTGCTAACGGAACTCTCCCTCAAAGCTCTGCTGGATCGGAGTTCGAGGGACGTCATCGAGCTGAACGTGTGCTGAACTCGGAGGTGCCATTCGTTCGGTACTTGGATCGGTAAGATCTTGAAGACGTACGACTACATCAACCGTGTTGTGCTAATGCTTCCGCTTTCGATCTACGAGGGTACGTGGATGGCACTCTCCCCTCTCGTTGTTATGCATCACCATGATCTTGTGTGTGCGTAGGAATTTTTTTGAAATTACTACGTTCCCCATCAGTGGCATCCAAGCCAGGTTTTATGTGTAGATGTTATATGCACTAGTAGAAGACAAGTGAGTTGTGGGCGATACAAGTCATACTGCTTACCAGCATGTCATACTTTGGTTCGGCGGTATTGTTGGATGAAGCGGCCCGGACCGACATTACGCGTACGCTTACGCGAGACTGGTTCTACCGACGTGCTTTGCACATAGCTGGCTGGCGGGTGTCAGTTTCTCCAACTTTAGTTGAGCCGAGTGTGGCTATGCCTGGTCCTTGAGAAGGTTAAAACAACACTAACTTGACGAACTATCGTTGTGATTTTGATGCGTAGGTAAGAACGGTTCTTGCTCAGCCCGTAGCAGCCACATAAAACTTGCAACAATAAAGTAGAGGACGTCTAACTTGTTTTTGCAGCGCATGTTGTGATGTGATATGGTCAAGACATGATGCTAAATTTTATTGTATGAGATGATCATGTTTTGTAACAAAGTTATCGGCAACTGGCAGGAGCCATATGGTTGTCACTTTATTGTATGCAATGCAATCGCCCTGTAATTGCTTTACTTTATCACTAAGCGGTAGCAATAGTCGTATAAGCAATAGGTGGCGAAAACGACAACGATGCTACGATGGAGATCAAGGTGTCGCGCCGGTGACGATGGTGATCATGACGGTGCTTCGGAGATGGAGATCACAAGCACAAGATGATGATGGCCATATCATATCACTTATATTGATTGCATGTGATGTTTATCCTTTATGCATCTTATTTTGCTTTGATTGACGGTAGCATTATAAGATGATCTCTCACTAAATTTCAAGGTATAAGTGTTCTCCCTGAGTATGCACCGTTGCGAAAGTTCTTCGTGCTGAGACACCACGTGATGATCGGGTGTGATAGGCTCTACGTTCAAATACAATGGGTGCAAAATAGTTGCACATGCGGAATACTCAGGTTAAACTTGACGAGCCTAGCATATACATATATGGCCTCGAAACACTGGAGATCGAAAGGTCGAGCGTGAATCATATAGTAGATATGATCAACATAGTGATGTTCACCATTGAAAACTACTCCATCTCACGTGATGATCGGACATGGTTTAGTTGATTTGGATCACGTGATCACTTAGACGATTAGAGGGATGTTTATCTAAGTGGGAGTTCTTAAGTAATATGATTAATTGAACTTTAATTTATCATGAACTTAGTCCTGATAGTATTTTGCCAATTATGTTGTAGATCAATAGCTCGCGTTGTTGCTTCCCTATGTTTTATATATGTTCCTAGAGAAAACTAAGTTGAAATATGTTAGTAGCAATGATGCGGACTTGGCCCGTGATCTGAGGTTTATCCTCATTGCTGCACAGAAGAATTATGTCCTTGATGCACCGCTAGGTGACAGACCGATTGCAGGAGCAGATGCAGACGTTATGAATGTTTGGCTAGCTTAATATGATGACTACTTGATAGTTTAGTGTACCATGCTTAACGGCTTAGAATTGGGACTTCAAAGACGTGTTGAACGTCATGGACCATATGAGATTTTCCAGGAGTTAATATTTCAAGCAAATACCCGAGTTGAGAGATATGGAGTCTCCAACAAGTTCTATAGCTAAAAGATGGAGGAGAATTGCTCAACTAGTGAGCACGTGCTCAGATTGTCTGGGTACTACAATCGCTTGAATCAAGTGGGAGTTAATCTTCCAGATAAGATAGTGATTGACAGAGTTCTCAAGTCACCATCACCAAGTTAGTAGAACTTCATGATGAACTATAGCATGCAAGGGATGACGAAAATGATTCCCGAGCTCTTCGTGATGCTGAAATCAACGAAGGTAGAAATCAATAAAAAGCATCAAGTGTTGATGATTAAACAAGTTCACTAGTTTCAAGAAAAGGGCAAAGGAAAAGAAAGGGAACTTCAAGTAGAATGGCAAGCAAGTTATCACTCCCGTCAAGAAGACCAAAGCTGGACCAAAGCCTAAAACTAAGTGCTTCTATTGCAAAGGAAATGGTCACTGGAAGCGGAAATGCCCTGAATATTTGGTGGATAAGAAAGATGGCAAAGTGAACAAGGGTATATTTGATATACATGTTATTGATGTGTATCTTACTAGTGTTTATAGTAGCCCCTGGGTATTTGATACTTGTTCGGTTGCTGAGATACAGAATAAAACAGAGACTAGTTGAGGGTGAAGTGACGATGTATGTTGGAAGTGGTTCCAAGATTGATATGATCATCATCGCATACTCCCTATATTTTCGGGATTAGTGTTAAACCTAAATAAATGTTATTTGGCGTTTGCGTTGAGCATGAATATGATTTGATCATGTTTATTGCAATACGGTTATTCATTTAAAGTCAAAGAATAATTGTTATTCTGTTTACATGAATAAAGCCTTCGATGGTCATACACCCAATGAAAATAGTTTGTTGGATCTCGAACGTAGTGATACACATATTCATAATATTGATGCCAAAAGGTGCAAAGTTGATAATGATAGTGCAACTTATTTGTGGCACTACCGTTTGGGTCATATCGATGTAAAGCACATGAAGAAACTCAATGTTGATGGGTTTTTGGAATCACTTGATTATGAATCATTTGATGTTTGCGAACCGTGCCTTTTGGGCAAGATGACTAAAACTCCGTTCTTCAGAACAATGGAACGAGCTACTGATTTATTGGAAATAATACATACCGATGTATGCGATCCAATGAGTGTTGATGCTCGTGGCAAGTATTGTTATTTTCTAACCTTCACAGATGATTTGAGCAGATATGGGTATATCTACTTAATGAAACACAAGTCTGAAACATTTGAAAAGTTCAAAGGATTTCAGAGTGAAGTGGAGAATCATCGTAACAAGAAAATAAAGTTTGTACGATCTGATTGTGGAGGAGAATATTTGGGTTACGAGTTTGGCCTTCATATAAAACAATGTGGAATAGTTTCACAGCTCACACCACCTGGAACACCACAACGTTATGGTGTGTACGAACGTCGTAACTGCACTTTATTGGATATGGTGCGATCTATGATGTATCTTACCGATTTACCACCATCGTTCTGGGGTTATGCATTAGAGACAGCTGCATTTACTTTAAATAGGGCACCATCAAAATCCGTTGAGACGACGCCTTATGAACTGTGGTTTGGCAAGAAACCAAAGTTGTCGTTTCTTAAAGTTTGGGGCTGCGATGCTTATGTGAAAAAGTTTCAACCTGATAAGCTTGAATCCAAATAAGAGAAGTGTGTCTTCATAGAATACCCAAAGGAAACTGTTGGGTACACCTTCTATCATAGATCCGATGGCAAGTTGCTAAGATAGATCCTTTCTAGAGAAGGATTTTATCTCGAAAGAAGTGATTGGGAGGAAAGTAGAACTTGATGAGGTAACTGTACCTACTCCATTATTGGAAAGTAGTTCATCACAGAAATCAATTTCAGTGATTCCTACACCAATTAGTGAGGAAGCTAATGATGATCATGAAACTTCAGATCAAGTTACTACAGAACCTTGTATGTCTTCTAGAGTATAGTCCGCACCAAAGTGGTATGGTAATCCTATTCTGGAGGTCATGTTACTTGACCATGGCGAACCTACGAACTATGAGGAAGCGATGATGAGCCCAGATTCCGCAAAATGGCTTGAAGACCATGAAGTCTGAGATGGGATCCATGTACGAAAACAAAGTGTGGACTTTGGTGGACTTGCCCAATGATCGGCAAGCCATAGAAAATAAATGGATCTTCAAGAGGAAGACAGATGTTGATAGTAGTGTCACTATCTACAAAGCTCGACTTGTCGCAAAAAGTTTTTTGACAAGTTCAAGGTGTTGAATATGATGAAATTTTCTCACTCGTATCGATGCTTAAGTCTGACCGAATCATGTTAGCAATTGCCACATTTTATGAAATTTGGCAAATGGATGTCAAAATTGCATTCCTTAATGGATTTATTAAAGAAGAGTTGTATATGATGCAACCAGAAGGTTTTGTCAACCCTAAAGGTGCTAACAAAATATGCAAGCTCCAGCGATCCATCTATGGACTGGTGCAAGCATCTCGGAGTTGGAATATACGCTTTGATGATTTTATCAAAGCATATGGTTTTATACAGACATTTGGAGAAGCCTGTATTTACAAGAAAGTGAGTGGGAGCTCTGTAGCATTTCGGATATTATATGTGGACGACATATTGTTGATTGGAAATGATATAGAATTTCTGGATAGCATAAAAGGATACTTGAATAAAAGTTTTTCAATGAAAGACCTCGGAGAAGCTGCTTATATATTGGGCATCAAAATGTATAGAGATAGATCAAGACGCTTGATAATATTTTTCAATGAGTTCATACCTTGATAAGATTTTGAAGTAATTCAAAATGGAACAGTCAAAGAAGGAGTTCTTGCCTGTGTTGCAAGGTGTGAAGTTGAGTAAGACTCAAAACCCGACTATAGCAGAAAATAGAAAGAGAATGAAAAGTCATTCCCTATGCCTCAGTCATAGGTTCTATAAAGTATGCTATGTTGTGTACCAGACCTATTGTATACCTTGCTCTGAGTTTGGCAAGGGAGTACAGTTTTGATCTAAGAGTATATCATTGGACAACAGTCAAGAATATCCTTAGTGAGGACTAAGGAGATGTTTCTCGATCATGGAAGTGATAAACGAGTTCGTCATAAAGAGTTACATTGATACAAGCTTTTACACTAATCCATATGACTCTAAGTCTCAATCTGGATACATACTGAAAGTGGGAGAAATTAGCTGAGTAGCTCCATGCAAAGCATTGTAGCCATAGAATATTTGCAAAATACATACGGCTCTGAATGTGACAGACCCGTTGACTAAACTTCTCTCACGAGCAAAACATGATCATACCTTTGTACTCTTTGGGTGTTAATAACATAGCGATATGAAATAGATTATTGACTCTAGTAAACCCTTTGGTTGTTGATCACATGACGATGTGAACTATGGGTATTAATCACATACAGATGTGAATATTGGTGTCACATCACATGATGATGTGAACTAGATTATTGACTCTAGTGCAAGTGGGAGACTGAAGGAAATATGCCCTAGAGGCAATAATAAAGTTATTATTCATTTCCTTATTTCATGATAAATGTTTATTATTCATGCTAGAATTGTATTAACCGGAAACTTAGTACATGTGTGAATACATAGACAAACATAATGTCACTAATATGCCTCTACTTGACTAGCTCGTTGAATCAAAGATGGTTAAGTTTCCTAGTGAAAGAACATGTGGTGCCCCCATGTTTGGTTTTGGTAATTGATGACAATCTCTATGGACTAATGGTTGCCTTGAGTTATATTTGAAGGTTTTGTCGATATGCTTTTCTTGTAGTCCATGTGTTGGTTTCAAGGAGTTTATGAGTTAACCAAGGTGTTATTAAGGAATTATCCAAATATTGGTCATGTGAGTGTTGAGCTTATTGCAAGCATGTCTTGAAGAAGAAGATTGTGTGATCATTCATGTTTACCTTCAAGACATCATCCAAATGAAGAGAGTTGGAAAGATTCAAGGTTGATCAAGACTAAGTCAAGAGTGAATCAAGTTGATCAACTCACAAAGCATAGAAGATGTACCGAGAGGGATCAAGTGATCCCATGGTATGGTAAGAATTGTCCATTGCACTTTGTGTACTAACCCATGGTCTATGTGAGAGTTCTATGTGAGGTCAGGTACGTGTCCATGGGCTTGCGTCAAGAGGAAGATATCATACAACCCATGGAAAGGATGACATCAAGTGGTGATCATCATCATGATTGCCGTGTGCAAGTTCAAGTGGAGCATCACGAAGAGATCAAGTGCTTGAATCTTGCCATCCTTTGTGGTGTCAATGGTCTTTTGAAGATGTGCTGAAGAGAGGCTCATCCATAGTGGACTATGGGGGAGCAATCATCTAGTCTTCATCGAGCCAACGCGATCAAGAAAGGTGGTCCAACTTGAGGGAGTCAAGATCGTCATCATCTAGCTCAAGTGGACCATATGCAAGGCAAAAGTTTGCCCTTGATAGGTTTTCTATTTTACCGGTCTCGTGGTGGTAGTTGGGAGACCGTGTTATAGGATCGTTTGCCGTACTATCAAGGGGGGCTCTCAAGTTGGTAGCTTGATCGTATCGTTAATAGAGAGCTCAAACCATTGCATCCTTGCATCATGTTTCTTGGTTCCTGTTTGGTTATCTTTGTAAGTCTTAGAGCTTTTGTTCATCCTGATGACAAACTTGAGTTCATCGAAAACGGAGTTCGCATGCGTCTTTTATGATGTTTTCGATGTTGGAGGTTTTACCGGTCTTATCTAAGGAAGGGTTCTCACCATTTTCTTATGGGCTTTTTCTTATTTGCTTCTTATTGATATTTCTTTCAAGATTGTGTTATCCCTTGTCGCTATCTTTCCAACAAACTTGGTTTCATCGAATTCGGAGTCCGTTTGCAAAAGTTGTGGCAGTCTTGGTGTTCTGAAAAGGCTGCAGCGGTACTACCACGAATTGGAGCGGATGTAATTTTTTACTACCGCTTCAGAGCGGTACTACCGCGGCTCCTACATCAGTAGTACCGCTCCAGACCAAAAACTCATCCCAAGTCCTGCGGTGGTAGGTCCGGATGTAATTTTTTAGTACCGCTCGCAGGCAGTAGTACCGCTACCCTTAGCAGTAGTACCGCTACCCCTAGCGGTAGTACCGTGAGGTCAAGCGGTACTACCGCTCCGACGGTTCTTCTGGCATTTTTGCCTCCTCACTGTTGTGTTTTGAAGGGGTACTACCTCTAGGGTGGTAGTACCATTCCTTGGAGCGGTAGTACCGCTCTGTGCGGGATGTGAGCATAATGGTTGGATTTTCCCCCACCTATAAAAGGGGGTCTTCTTCCCCATTGAACCTCATCCCTTGAGCTCGTGTTCTTCCCCCATTGTTGACCTTCTTCGAGCTTGCCAACTCTCAATCCCTCCATGGATTCTTGCTAGTTTTTGAGGGAAAAGAGAGAGGAGATCTAGATCATTATTTCCACCAATCACTTTCTCCTCTATGTGAGGGGAACCACTTGGATCTAGGTCTTGGAGTTCTTGGTGTTCTCCTTCTTGTTCTTCCTCTCATCTTCCTCCCTAGCATTAGTTGTTTCGGTGGGATTTGAGAGAGAAGGACTTGGGCACTCTGTGTGCCCTTGCCATTGCATTTGGTGCATCGGTTTGAGTTCTCCACGTGATACGTGGAAGTTACAAGTTGAGAAGCTTATTACTCTTGGGTGCTTGGTACCCTTGAGCTTGTTACTCTTGGGTGTTTGGACACCCTAGAGCTTGTTACTCTTGGGTGCCTTGGCTCCCTAGATGGTTGGTGTTGTTCGGAGCTCAATCATTGTGGTGTAAATCTCCGGGCAAGCGTCGGGGTCTCCAATTAGGTTGTGGAGATCGCCCCGAGCAATTTGACGGGTACCGGTGACTGCCCCCAAGGGTTGCCAAACTGTACGGGTTCGGTGACCGCCCTCAAGGGTCGCCATTGTATGGGTTCGGTGACCGCCCTCAAGGGTCCCTTAGTGGAATCACGGCATCTTGCATTGTGCGAGGGCGTGAGGAGATTACGGTGGCCCTAGTGGCTTCTTGGGGAGCATTGTGCCTCCACACCGCTCCAAACGGAGATTAGCATCCGCAACGGTGTGAACTTCGGGATACATCGTCGTCTCCGCGTGCCTCAGTTATCTCTTTCCTGAGCCCTTTACTTATGCACTTTACTTTGTGATAGCCATATTGTTCTTTGTCATATATCTTGCTATCACATAGTTGCTTATCTTGCTTAGCATAAGTTGTTGGTGCACATAGGTGAGCCTAGTTGTTTTAGGTTTTGTGCTTGACAAATTAACCGCTAGGTTTATTCCACATTTGTTCAAGCCTTAACCATAATTATTTTAAAGCGCCTATTCACCCCCTCCTACGTCTTGAGCTAGCGTTGGTTTTCCTCGAAGAGGAGAGGGTGATGCAGCAAGTGTAGCGTAAGTATTTCCCTCGGTTTTGAGAACCAAGGTATCAATCCAGTAGGAGGCTCCTCAAAAGTCCCACGCACCTACACAAACAAACTGAGAACTCGCAACCAACGCAATAAAGGGGTTGTCAATCCCTTCATGGCCACTTGCGAAAGTGAGATCTGATAGGGATAGTATGATAAGATAAATATATTTTTGGTATTTTATAATATAGATGCAAAAAGTAAAGATACAAATAAAAGTAGATTGAAAGCAAATATGATAAGAGATAGACCCGGGGGCCATAGGTTTCACTAGAGGCTTCTCTTGAGATAGCATAAGTATAACGATGGGTGAACAAATTACTGTCGAGCAATTGATAGAAAAGTGCATAGTTATGAGATTATCTAGGCATGATCATGTATATAGGCATCACGTCCATAACAAGTAGACCAACTCCTGCCTGCATCTACTACTATTACTCCACACATCGACCGACTCCTGCCTGCATCTAGAGTATTAAGTTCATAAGAACAGAGCAACGCATTAAGCAAGATGACATGATGTAGAGGGATAAACTCATGCAATATGATATAAACCACATCTTGTTATCCTCGATGGCAACAATACAATACGTGTCTTGCAACCCTTTCTGTCACTAGGTAAGAACACCGCAAGATTGAACCCAAAGCTAAGCACTTCTCCCATGGCAAGAAAGACCAATCTAGTAGGCCAAACCAAACTGATAATTCGAAGAGACTTGCAAAGATAACTCAATCATACATAAAATAATTCAGAGAAGATTCATTATTATCCATAGATAAATATGATCATAAACCCACAATTCATCGGATATTGACAAACACACCGCAAAAAGAGATTACATCAAATAGATCTCCACAAGAGAGGGGGAGAACATTGTATTGAGATCAAAAAAAAGAGAGAAGAAGCCATCTAGCTAATAACTATGGACCCGTAGGTCTGTGGTAAACTACTCACAACTCATCGGAGGGGCAAGGATGTTGATGTAGAGGCCCTCCATGGTCGATTCCCCCTCCGGCGGAGTGCTGGCGAAGGCTCCAAGATGGGATCTCGCGGATACAGAAGGTTACGGCGGTGGAAATTGTGTTTCATGGTGCTCCTGGATGTTTTCGGGGTCCGTAGGTATATATAGGAGAAATAAGTACGTCAGTGGATGCCCGAGGGTCCCACGAGACAGGGGGCGCGCCCTACAGGTGGGCGCGGCCCCCTATCTCGTGGGGTCCTCAGGATCTTCTTGACTTGCACTCCAAGTTCTTCAGATCTTGTTCGTTCCAAAAATCATGCTCCCGATGGTTTCATTCCGTTTGGACTCTGTTTGATATTCCTTTTCTTCGAAATACTGAAATAGGCAAAAAAACAACAATACGGGCTGGGCCTCCGGTTAGTAAGTTAGTCCCAAAAATGATATAAATGTGTAGAATAAAGCCCATAAACATCCAAAAGGGGTAATATAATAGCATGGAACAATAAAAAATTATAGATACGTTGGAGACGTGTCAAGCATCCCCAAGCTTAATTCCTGCTCGTCCTCGAGTAGGTAAATGATAAAAAAGAAATTTTTGATGTGGAATGCTACCTAGCATAATTCATAATGTAATTTTCTTTCATGTGGCATGAATGTTCAGATCCAAATGATTCAAGATAAAAGCTTATAAAACATAAAAATAATAATGCTTCAAAGCATACTAACAAATAATCATGTCCTATCAAAATAGCATAGCCAAAGAAAGCTTATCCCTACAAAATCATATAGTTAGGCCATGCTTCATTTACGTTACACAAAATACTCCCACCATGTACAAACCCGATGACGAGCCAAGTAATTGGTTCATACTTTTTAACGCGCTTCAGCTTTTTCAACTCTTACGCAATACATGAGCGTAAGCCATGGACATAACACTATGGTGGTATATGGTGGTTGTAAGGACAAAAAGAGGGAGAAGATAGTCTCACATCAACTAGGCGTACTAACGGGCTATAAGGAGATGCCCATTAATAGATATCAATGTGAGTGAGTAGGGATTGCCATGCAACAGATGCACTAGAGCTATAAATATATGAAAGCTCAACGAAAGAAACTAAGTGGGTGTGCATCCAACTTGCTTGCTCACGAAGACCTAGGGCATTTTGAGGAAGCCCATCATTGGAATATACAAGCCAAGTTCTATAATGAAAAATTCCCACTAGTATATGAAAGTGACAACATATGAGACTCTCTATCATGAAGATCATGGTGCTATTTTGAAGCAAAAGTGTGGAAAAAGAGATAGTAGCATTGTCCCTTCTCTCTTTTTCTCTCATTTTATTATTTTTTCTTCTTTTTTTTTCTTTCTTTCTTTTTCTCTTTTTTTTCTTTGGCCTCTTTTTTTTCTTTTTGGCCTTTCTCAATTTTCTTTCTTTTCCTTTTTTTTTCTTTTTGTAAAGTCCGAAGTCTCATCCCGACTTGTGGGGGAATCATAGCCTTCATCATCCTTTCCTCACTAGGAAAATGCTCTAATAATAAATATCATCACACTTTTATGGATTTACAACTCAAGAATTACAACTCAAAGCTAGAACAAGATATGACTCTATATGAATGCCTCCGGCGGTGTACCGGGATATGCAATGAATCAAGAGCGACATGTATGAAAATTATGAAGGTTGCCTTGCCACAAATACAATGTCAACTACATGATCATGCAAAGAGCAATATGGCAATGATGGAATGTGTCATAATAAACGGAATGGTGGAAAGTTGCATGGCAATATATCTCGGAATGGCTATGGAAATGCCATAATAGGTAGGTATGGTGGCTGTTTTGAGGAAGGTAAATAAAGGGTTCAATACCGACGAGAGTTGTGCGGTAATAATAAAGGCTAGCAAAGTAAAAGGATAAGTGTGCATATGTCCATGGACTCACATTAGTCAAAAAAGAACTCATATACTTATTGTAAAAGTCTACTTCGCCCTCGAAGCAAAGTACTACTACGCATGCCCCAAGAGGGATAGATTGGTAGGAAAAATTCCATCGCTCGTCCCCGACTGCCACTCATAAGGAAGACACTCAAAAGAGCACCTCATGCAACAAATTTGTCACACAACTTTTACCATACGTGCATGCTATGGGACTTGCCAACTTCAACAAAAGTATTTCTCAATTTCATAATTACCCACTAGCATGACCCTAACATTACTACCTTTATATCTCAAAACAATTATCAAGCATCAAGTTGATCATAGCATCCAATTCTTTTTCTATGATAGTTTTTATTATACCCAACTTGGATGCTCATCATTCTAAGACCAACTTTGTAACCATAGCAAATACCATGCTGTTCTAAAAGACTCTCAAAATAATATAAGTGAAGCATGAGAGACTATCAATTTCTTCAAAATTAAGCCACCACCGTGCTCTAAAAGATATAAGTGAAGCACTAGAGCATAAACTATCAAGCTCAAAAGATATAAGTGAAGCACACAAAGTATTCTAGCAAATTCTAATCAAATAGGCTTCTCCAAAAAGGTGTGTACAGCAAGGATGATTGTGGTAAACTAAAAAGCAAAGACTAATATAATACACGACGCTCCAAGCAAAACACATATCATGTAGCGAATAAAAATATAGCTCCAAGTAAAGTTACCAATGAACGAATACGAAAGAGGGGATGCCTTCCTGGGGCATCCCCAAGCTTAGGATTTTGGATATTCTTGAATATCTTGGGGTGCCTTGGGCATCCCCAAGCTTAGGCTCTTGCCACTCCTTATTCCATAGTCCATAAAAGCTTTACCCAAAACTTGAAAACTTCACAACACAAAACTCAACAGGAAATCTTATAAGCTCCGTTAGTGAAAGAAAACAAAACCACCACATAAGGTACTGCCATGAACTAATTCTTTATTTATTTTGGTGTTAAACCTACTGTATTCCAACTTCCTTATGGTTTATAAACTAATTTACTAGCCATAGATGCATTGAAATAAGCAAACAACACACGATAAACAGAATCTGTCAAAAACAGAATAGTCTGTAGCAATCAGTAACTAACGCAAACTTCTGGAACTCTAAAAATCCTACAAAAATAGTAAGTACTGGAAAATTTGTTTCTTGATCAGCAGCAAAAATAATCAATGCAAAATAACGTTTCTGTGATTTATTGAATTTTTTCTCGTGAGCGCAAAGTTTCTGTTTTTCAGCAGAATCAAATCAACTATCATCATAGTTTATCCTATAGGTTCTACTTGGCACAAACACTAACTAAAAGATAAAAACACATATAAACAGAGAGTAGATGCAAGATTTATTACTAAACAAGATCAAAAACAAAATCATAAAGAAAAATTGGGTTGCCTCCCAACTAGCGCTATCGTTTAACGCCCCTAGCTAGACATAAAAGCGAAGATAAATCTAACGAGTGCCATCTTTGGCACTTGATTCCTCATTAGAGCACTGATAATCTTTAGGGTTCTCCCTTTTCAGCAATGATTAAACCTTTGGGCAAAAATTCAAGAAATTTGTTTGTAGCAAAAGGTTCCTTAACGATAGAAAAACAATTGGGATGAACACTTATGGATTTGAGGTCCGCGCCTCCCTTACTAGAAGTTTCACCCTTATTTTTAGGAACATAAATAAACTTGGTGGTTTTGTAGGGGGTTTTGGAGTTTTTTTCATGGGTGAAAACGCTGAACCTAAGTTGGTAATTATATCCTCAAGTTTACCAATTCTAGCAGAATCAAGATCTATTTTTTCATTAACTATAGGTTCTTTCTCTTTAAGATTTTTAAAGTGACTCCAACCCTAGATTCATATTGAGTGATAAGATTATGAATCTTTTTATCCATATTTTCAACCAACTCAACAGTGGCAATTTTATTTTCAATAATATCAAGCCGTTGCATAACATGTTCTAAGGTTAAAATAGTTTCATTAACCAAAAGAGGTGGTGGGCCAAACAAATCTAACATAGCATTATAAGCATCAAACGTATGGCTACTCAAGAAATCACCTCCGGCTACAGTATCAAGAACACATCTATTCCAAGGAGTGATGCCTACATAAAGATTGCGGAGAAGAACGGAAGTAGAGAGCTTCTTAGTAGATCTATTTTGAGCATTGCAAATTCTATGCGAAGCATCTTTTAAATTTTCTCCCTCCCTTTGTTTAAAATTGAGGATTTCATGTTCGGGGGTAATAAAGAGGATAGGGAGACTAGCCATGACGACAAGGCAAACGGGCGAACACACGGGCAACGGAAAAAGCAAGCGAAAAGAGAGAGGAGATTGGGAAAGAGATGGCGAATAAAATGGCAAGGGTGAAGTGGGGAGAGGAAAACGAGAGGCAAATAATGTAAATGCGAGAGAGATGGGTTTGTGATGGGTACTTGGTATGTATTGACTTGAGCGAAGACCTCCCCGGCAACGGCGCCAGAAATCCTTCTTGCTACGTCTTGAGCTAGCGTTGGTTTTCCCCAAAGAGGAGAGGGTGATGCAGCAAGTGTAGCGTAAGTATTTCCCTCAGTTTTGAGAACCAAGGTATCAATCCAGTAGGAGCCTCCTCAAAAGTCCCACGCACATACACAAACAAACTGAGAACTCGCAACCAACGCAATAAAGGGGTTGTCAATCCCTTCATGGCCACTTGCAAAAGTGAGATCTGATAGAGATAGTATGATAAGATAAATATATTTTTGGTATTTTATAATATAGATGCAAAAAGTAAAGATGCAAATAAAAGTAGATTGAAAGCAAATATGATAAGAGATAGACCCGGGGGCCATAGGTTTCGCTAAAGGCCTCTCTTGAGATAGCATAAGTATTACGGTGGGTGAACAAATTACTGTCGAGCAATTGATAGAAAAGCGCATAGTTATGAGATTATCTAGGCATGATCATGTATATAGGCATCACGTCCATAAAAAGTAGACCGACTCCTGCCTGCATCTACTACTATTACTCCACACATCGACCGACTCCTGCCTGCATCTACTACTATTACTCCACACATCGACCGACTCCTGCCTGCATCTAGAGTATTAAGTTCATAAGAACAGAGCAACGCATGAAGCAAGATGACATGATGTAGAGGGATAAACTCATCCAATATGATATAAACCACATCTTGTTATCCTCGATGGCAACAATACAATACGTGTCTTGCAACCCTTTCTGTCACTGGGTAAGAACACTGCAAGATTGAACCCAAAGCTAAGCACTTCTCCCATGGCAAGAAAGACCAATCTAGTAGGCCAAACCAAACTGATAATTCGAAGAGACTTGCAAAGATAACTCAATCATACATAAAATAATTCAAAGAAGATTCAATTATTATCCATAAATAAATATGATCATAAACCCACAATTCATCGGATCTCGACAAACACATCGCAAAAAGAGATTACATCGAATAGATCTCCACAAGAGAGGGGGAGAACATTGTATTGAGATCAAAAAGAGAGAGAAGAAGCCATCTAGCTAATAACTATGGACCCGTAGGTCTGTGGTAAACTACTCACAACTCATCGGAGGGGCAAGGATGTTGATTGAGGCCCTCTATGGTCGATTCCCCCTCCGGCAGAGTGCCGGTGAAGGCTCCAAGATGGGATCTCGCGGATACAGAAGGTTACGGTGGTGGAAATTGTGTTTCGTGGTGCTCCTGGATGTTTTCGGGGTCCGTAGGTATATATAGGAGGAAGAAGTACGTCGGTGGACGCCCGAGGGTCCCACGAGACAGGGGGGCGCGCCCTACAGGGGGGCGTGCCCCCCTATCTCGTGGGGTCCTCGAGAGCTTCTTGACTTGCACTCCAAGCTCTCTGTATCTTGTTCGTTCCAAAAATCACGCTCCCGAAGGTTTCATTCCGTTTGGACTCCGTTTGATATTCCTTTTCTTCGAAATACTAAAATAGGCAAAAAAACAATACGGGCTGGGCCTCCGGTTAGTAGGTTAGTCCCAAAAATGATATAAATGTGTAGAATAAAGCCCATAAACATCCAAAAGGGGTAATATAATAGCATGGAACAATCAAAAATTATAGATACGTTGGAGACGTATCACCCCCCCTCCTCTAGGCGACATCCTCGATCTTTCAATTGGTATCAGAGCCTCGTCTCTCTTTATTAGGATTTACCGCCTAGAGAGTAAAGATGTCGACTAGGGGATTAGGATTCTGTGACACTCTTAGTTTCGATGGCACAAATTTTGATGTTTGGGTAATTCGCATGCTTATTCTCTTTAGGGTCATGGACCCAGATTTAGAGCGAATTGTAGATATGGGTTTTTCTCCTCCAAAGGATTCCCAAAGATTATCTTTAGAGGATGAGAAAAACTCTTATCTCAATGGTCAAGCTTCTAATGTGCTTTTCGATGCTTTGAGCAATGTAGTTATATTTCAACTCATGCCGTTCCGGGATGCTCATGAGTTGTGGATGAAGCTTCAAGATAAATATGGTGTGTCCAAGATTTGTGGGGATGATTGTTCTCCCTCCACCTCCGGTCGTATAGTCTTCTCAACTTCTTCTACTTCACCTACATGTGGTTTGCCACAAGGTAATGATATGGTCAGTAGTGTTGGTCATTGCAATGATGATAGTATGCTTATTGTGGATGATCCTTCATCACTATATTATTGCAATGCTCCTTCTTTGGGATTTAACACTTTGAGCACTCCAAATGTTTCACATGCTTGTGTTGATAGTCCTTGGATATCATGTATAAATTGCTTGACTAAATCTCATGATGATATGCTTGCTATGTCTTGTTGCCATGATAAAAATGCATCTATTTCCTCGAATTGTTGTGCTAACAATGTAGAGGAAACCCAACACTCCATGGAACAAGATGTGGTATTTAATGGTGCCTCAAGGGATCCTACATCATCATCTATTTCTTTTTTCCTTATGGCTAAGGCGTCAAAGGTATCTCCTACTTTGTACCCCAATATGGCTCTTGATGATGATGTTGATGCTAATGATGATGAGGATAATGATGAAGAGAATGATAATGTTGCCTCCTTAAAAATTAAGGGGGAAATGATTTTTAAAGCTCTTCATAAAAATAAAATTGATCGTTCCAACTTCATGGAAATAATGTCCATTGCCATTGATGGCAAGAAATACATTGAGGAGTTGGAATCTCATCTAGAGGAGCATGAGGTCACCATTGAGAAAATGGAAGCTCATGAGCGTGATTATGCAAATGAGATCGTGGAGCTATCTCAAGATCTTGAACATGAACAAACCACCTCCGAATCTCTTGAGGAGACATTTGCTCTAGAATTATCTAGAGTGAAGGAATCTAATGATAGAGCTCTTGAGGTGGCCAATGTTTTTGAAACTAAAAATGCTAAGCTTGAAGTTGCTCATGCTAGACTCCTTGAGGATTTTGAGCACCTCAAAAATGGCTCAAGAGTCATCAAGGGTGAGCTCATCAAACTCAATGAGTATCATGCTCAACTTGAAGATTCTTATTTAAAAGAGCTTGCCAAGTTGCCTTCTCCTCTTTTTGTTAATGATGATGCTTGTGCTACTAACTCTATTTCTTGTGAAGCATCCATTTTAAAGGAGAATGTTGAGCTAAGGGCTCAACTTGAGTTGCTATCTAGCAAGTATGGGAAATTGGAAGAAAGTCATGAAAAGCTTTCTAGCTCTCATGATGATTTTCTTGTATCCCATAATGTGCTAAAAATAGCTCATGAGGCTATGGTTGCTAAGGTAACATCTAGTGAGCCTCATGTGGACATTAGCACCACTTTTAGTCAAAATGCTATATTGCCTTGTGCTAGTCCTCGTAATTCGTCTATACATAACATTGGTACATCTTGTGATGAATTGCTTTCCTTGCCTTGTTGCTCTAATGATGAAGCTTATACTTCCTCTAGTACTTGTGTTGAGACTAACCATGTAGAGGAAATCAAAGAGCTCAAGGCCCAAGTCACTTCTTTGAAGAAATACTTGGAAAAGAGTCATGAAGGGAAATCCACACTCAACAATATCTTGAGTGTGCAAAAATCCCCCAATGACAAAGGTGGACTTGGATTCAACTCCAATAAGAAGAAGAAGTCCAAGATGAACAAAAAGAAGGGCCAAGAACAAGTCAAGAATTCGGCCAAGATTGTTTGCTTCAAGTGCAAAGTAGAAGGGCATCATGTTAGATCTTGCCCATTGAAGAAGAAGCCCATTAGTGACAAGCAACAAGGGAAGCGGCCACAAGTTCACTTTCATGCTCAACCTCAAGTTGAAGAAAGGCCTCTTCCCAAGAAAACTCGAGCTAATGCTTCAGAAATCAAGTGAGAAGAAGGTGAAGAGTAGACGTTGCTACCTATGTCATGAGAAAGGTCACCTCGCTTCTTCATGCACAAGTGGTAACGTATCCAACCCAATTATTATTGATGATGTATATTCTCTTGGGAAGGATAATGTTGGCAATGTGTTTGCAAAGTTTGTTGGTACTCAAAGTGGTGTCAAGAAAAGAACCATTTGGGTGGCCAAGCCTATTGTGACTAACCTCTTAGTACCCAACTTGGTTGGGGACCAACAAGCTAAAACTTGATCAATAGGTGTTGATGGAGTTCATTGGAGACTTGGCTACATTATGAAGAATTAAGGGGTCTTCATCAGTCATATTGTCTCAAGCCAAGTCATTCGGATTATCAAGTTTCTATCTTATATCCAATGTTCCCCCTTGCGGTAACTTGTGCTTAAATTGTTTACATTGAAAGTTACTTGCCCCTTAGCGTGTTGTGGTTTTGTACCTTGCATGTGCGTGTATATGTTATGCTTCCAATTTGCTTATCTTGAGAAATCAAGTATGTGCATGTTGGTTCGCACATCATGTACGTGTGTGTAGTGTGTTGAGCCTTTGTTCATCTTGTTTATATCTTAGTTGGATCTTGTGAGAGATTAATGGAACATCCCATTTTGGGGGAGTGATGTGCTTTGTGCACCTCACAATCCTAAAAATGTGTGTACATGAGGAATACCATCTAGTATTGATGTTATAAGATTATCTAATCTCTATGTGGTATGTCTTCTCATGAGAGATTCAAATTCTGTTTGGTCCATTAATTATCTCTTGTTGGTTCTCTTTTGCATCTTGTTAAGTTTTTCATTGGTATCACATTATGGGGGAGTAATATGCTATGTGTATATTACAAGCCTAGAAAATGTGTACATTCGAGATATTGTCACTTAGAATTGTTTTTGTAAATTATATTGTTCCTAGGTGGCATGTTAGCTCTACAAGCTGCAATTTGCTTGTGTTTGGTGTGAAGATGATGTCGGATATCCTTGCTATCTACCACCGGGAATTATTTCCAAATACTTCTTGTCTTTTGACAATTGGTACTCACTTATGTGTGGTAGAAATTATTGATCATCTTCACGTTGGCGTTTGCTTTTTATTTTCCTTATCTCTTGCCAAGTTTGTGTCAACTCCCATTGCCTTCCATGCCACTTGAGGATCTTGTTGTTTTCTTGGTCTTGTCTAGTGTTTTCCTTGATATAGTGAACGTGGTGATCCTACCTTGTGCATTTTGTATTCAAATGCAAATTCTCTATAATGCACAACTCGTGGGGGAGCTATCCTATTTTCTATAAAACACTAAACTTGTGATCCATTTTAAGTGTGTGTTGGTGGATGGCAAGTCGTTTCTTTTGGTACTTTGTGCCATCATGGAACTTTGTGGAGAGCTTGGTTTGTTTGGAACCAACCTCTCCTTTGGGAGTTTGACACCTTTTTTGTGTGTTTCAATGGATATCTCATTCCTTGATGTATCTTTTAATGATATCTTCCAAGTGATGATTTCTCCATTTGGTATCTTTTTCACTTGGTTTTTCCTTGTATTTTGGTATCGGTTCTTGAAAGTCTTGAGCATGCATTTTAACTTCATGTAGTTCCTTTGGCATGTTTTCTTTCTTTGACCCAATATATAGGGGAAACTCCACCAAGTCTCAAATTGGATGAGATGTGCATGAGATTCATTATCATATCTATATGCACACATCTATGTGGAGTATGTCCTATGTATTGTTGGTTCTCTAACTCTTTGGTCCCAATGAGTTTGGGTGCCATTTTCTTTGTGTTGTTGTTCTAGGAACAATTGGAGATGCATTGGATACTCGGCTCATTCAAAAGGAAGGTGTTGTCACCATGTGCTTATTGGAGTCAAGGTAGGATGATCAATGAACTACTTTCTACCTTCAATTGGTATCTACTACATCCTTCCAATGCTATCTCGGTAACAAGTATCATCATCTACTACATGCACACATTATTGCATCAATGGTTTGTAGATTGTATCATGGCATGTTATTCTTTCTTTCTTGTGATACTTATTTCCTTTCTCAAAGCATCCCAACAACGATCTCTTGTTGCTAGTTGTGATGTCTTTGATGGTTGTGTGGTAGGAATTCATTTATATACAATAAGACCATATCTAGCCTTGGGCTATGCTTCCAAGCACATATCTTATTGGTATATGTATGAATTCCTTTTGGATATCTTGTTCCTTCATGTTGTAACTATTTCGGGTGTACATTCTTCTTTGTAGATATATATCGTCATGATTTCGTCTACCTAGACCCTTATACACTTGAGATAAATTACATCTCTAGATGATATCCTTTCTTTCACGTCCACCTTGTCTTTCTTATGTTATTTCTTTGGTGGCTCTGTGAAAGCTTTTGCCTTGAGTGTGTATCTTATCTCGTTGCATCTTGATGCACTCTTGTGTGGTGAAGATTATTTTCCTCATGCTTGTCTTGACGAGGCTTTTGCCATCTTAATTGGTATCCCCTGTCTTGATGATGCTTATGCTTCCTATCTTCACCTTGGGTTGTCACAAGTGTTGGTTATTCATTTTGCATTTTTAGTGTGCTTGTGAACCCTTTTGCTTGGTGTGTGTGGGTAGGACATGTCATGCACCTTGTATCTCCACTATCCAAGACTATGTTGATGCTTAATGCTCATTCGTACATTAGTCTTCTCAAGTGCTTTGCCATGACTCACACACATCATTTTGGTTGAGCCTACTCTTAAGTTACCTCTTTTATATGTTGCTCAACCATTTGTTTGTTGCAAGTGCTAGGTTTTGTTTCCTACATTCTCACTTGAACTTGTTGTAAGCTTCTATTGATTTTGGGGGAGCTATGATCCTATTTTGTGCACTTTGTATCCAAATACAAATATTCTTATGTGTGCACAAATCATGGGGAGCTTCTCTAGCTTATTTAGAACACTCCTTTGCTCATATCATAAAATCCTTCATTCATGTGGCTCATATGATCTTTGGTCTAGTTGGTTCAATTGATATCATTTGATTGCTTGCTTCAATTGGTATCTTTTGATTGCTTGATTGCTTGTTTCTCTCTTTGTTATGTCTTTGTGGCATATCATTCTTTTGCAATCTGGGCCTCAATATAGTTTGTCTTCCTCCAAGTATTTACCATTGGATATGTGTATTGCATTCCACTCTCTTTTTGAGAGATACACAATTTATGGAGGAACACTCTTTATATTGGCCTTCTAAGCTTTTCACCCATTTTGGCAATCGATGCCAATGGGGGAGGAGTTTCAGAGAGTTTTGTGAAGAAGTCTTAAGAGTTTTCTCCTTGCTTTGGTTTTGGTTCCTAAGCATTTGCATCCCATTCTCATGCATCATTGGTTGTTGCATTGCATGGTGATACATAACTCCTTGTATAAACTCCCTTGAAAGTGATTGTCATCAATTACCAAAATGGGGGAGATTGAAAGAACATACGATGCCCCCATGTTTGGTTTTGGTAATTGATGACAATCTCTATGGACTAATGGTTGCCTTGAGTTATATTTGAAGGTTTTGTCCATAGGCTTTTCTTGAAGCCCATGTCTTGGTTTCAAGGAGTTTATGAGTTGACCAAGGTTCCATTAAGGAATTATCCAAAGATTGGTCATGTGAGTGTTGAGATTATTGCAAGCATGTCTTGAAGAAGAAGATTGTGTGATCATTCATGTTTACCTTCAAGACATCATCCAAATGAAGAGAGTTGGAAATATTCAAGGTTGATCAAGACTAAGTCAAGAGTGAATCAAGTTGATCAACTCACAAAGCATAGAAGATGTACCGAGAGGGATCAAGTGATCCCATAGTATGGTAATCATTGTCCATTGCACTTTGTGTACTAACCCATGGTCTATGTGAGAGTTCTATGTGGGGTTAGGTACGTGTCCATGGGCTTGCTTCAAGAGGAAGATATCATACAACCCATGGAAAGGATGACATCAAGTGGTGATCGTCATCATGATTGCCGTGTGCAAGTTCAAGTGGAGCATCACGAAGAGATCAAGAGCTTGAATCTTGCCATCCTTTGTGGTGTCAATGGTGTTGTGAAGATGTGCCGAAGAGAGGCTCACCCATAGTGGACTATGGGGGAGCAATCATCTAGTCTTCATCGAGCCAACGCGATCAAGAAAGGTGGTCCAACTTGAGGGAGTCAAGATCGTCATCATCTAGCTCAAGTGGACCATGTGCAAGGCAAAGGTTTGCCCTTGATAGGTTTTCTATTTTACCGGTCTCGTGGTGGTAGTTGGGAGACCGGGTTATAGGATCGTTTGTCGTACTATCAAGGGGGGCTCTCAAGTTGGTAGCTTGATTGTATCGTTAGTAGAGAGCTAAAATCATTGCATCCTTGCATAATGTTTCTTGGTTCTTGTTTGGGTCTCTTTGTGAGTCTTAGAGCTTTTCGTCATCTTGATGACAAGCTTGAGTTCATCGAAAACGGAGTTCGCATGCGTCTTCTATGATGTTTTCGGTGTTGGAGGTTTTACCGGTCTTATCTGAGGAAGGGTTCTCACCATTTTCTTATGGTCCTTTTCTTATTTGCTTCTTATTGATATTTCTTTCAAGATTGTGTTAGCCCTTGTCGCTAGCTTTCCAATAAACTTGGTTTCATCGAATTCGGAGTCCGTTTGCAAAGTTGTGGCAGTTTAGGTGTTCTGAAAAGGCTGCAGCGGTACTACCGCGAATTGGAGCGGATGTAGTTTTTTACTACCGCTCCAGAGCGTTACTACCGTGGCTCCTACAGCGGTAGTACCGCTCCAGACCAAAAACTCGTCCCAAGTCCTGCGATGGTAGGCCCGGATGTGATTTTTTAGTACCGCTCGCAAGCAGTACTACCGCTACCCTTAGCAGTAGTATCGCTACCCCTAGCGGTAGTACCGTGAGGTCAAGCGGTACTACCGCTCCGACGGTTCTTCTGGCATTTTTGCCTCCTTGTTGTTGTGTTTCAAAGGGGTACTACCGCTAGGGCGGTAGTACCGCTCCTTGGAGCGGTAGTACCGCCCTGTGCGGGCTGTGAGCATAACGGTTGGATTTTTCCCCACCTATAAAAGGGGGTCTTCTTCCCCATTGAACCTCATCCCTTGAGCTCGTGTTCTTCCCCCATTGCTGACCTTCTTCGAGCTTGCTAACTCTCAATCCCTCCATGGATTCTTGCTAGTTTTTGAGGGAAAAGAGATAGGAGATCTAGATCCACATTTCCACCAATCAATTTCTCCTCTATGTGAGGGGAACCCCTTGGATCTAGATCTTAGAGTTCTTGGTGTTCTCCTTCTTGTTCTTCGTCTCATCTTCCTCCCTAGCATTAGTTGCTTCAATGGGATTTGAGAGAGAAGGACTTGGGCACTCCGTGTGCCCTTGCCATTGCATTTGGTTCATCGGTTTGAGTTCTCCACGTGATACGTGGAAGTTACAAGTTGAGAAGCTTATTACTTTTGGGTGCTTGGTACCCTTGAGCTTGTTACTCTTGGGTGTTTGGACACCCTAGAGCTTGTTCCTCTTTGGTGCCTTGGCTCCCTAGACGGTTGGTGTTGTTCGGAGCTCAATCATTATGGTGTAAAGCTCCGGGCAAGCGTCGGGGTCTCCAATTAGGTTGTGGAGATCGTCCC
This sequence comes from Triticum dicoccoides, assembly GCF_002162155.2. NCBI lineage: Eukaryota > Viridiplantae > Streptophyta > Magnoliopsida > Poales > Poaceae > Triticum > Triticum dicoccoides. The sequence goes on from NC_041393.1 coordinate 34,834,965, forward strand.
GAGCAATTTGACGGGTACCGGTGACCGCCCCCAAGGGTTGCCAAAGTGTACGGGTTCGGTGACTGTCCTCAAGGGTTGCCATTTGTACGGGTTCGGTGACCGCCCTCAAGGGTCCCTTAGTAGAATCACGGCATCTTGCATTGTGCGAGGGCGTGAGGAGATTACGGTGGCCCTAGTGGCTTCTTGGGGAGCATTGTGCCTCCACACTGCTCCAAACGGAGATTAGCACCCGCAAGGGTGTGAACTTCGGGATACATCATCGTCTCCACGTGCCTCGGTTATCTCTTTCCCGAGCCCTTTACTTATGAACTTTACTTTGTGATAGCCATATTGTTCTTTGTCATATATCTTGCTATCACATAGTTGCTTATCTTGCTTAGCATAAGTTGTTGGTGCACATAGGTGAGCCTAGTTGTTTTAGGTTTTGTGCTTGACAAATTAACCGCTAGGTTTATTCCGCATTTGTTCAAGCCTTAACTGTAATTATTTTAAAGCGCCTATTCACCCCTCCCCCCTCTAGGCGACATCCTCGATCTTTCACCTAGCCATAGACATGAGTTATCATTTGATTAACAGGATCACATCATTAGAGAATGATATGATTGACTTGACCCATTCCATTAGCTTAGCACTTGATCGTTTAGTATGTTGCTATTGCTTTCTTCATGACTTATACATGTTCCTATGAATATGAACTTATGCAACTCCCGTTTACCGGAGCAACACTTTGTGTGCTACCAAACGTCACAACGTAACTGGGTGATTATAAAGGTGCTCTACATGTGTCTCCAAAGGTACTTGTTGAGTTGGCATATTTTGAGATTAGGATTTTTCACTCCGATTGTCGGAGAGGTGTCTCTGGGCCCTCTCGGTAATGCATATCACTATAAGCCTTGCAAGCAATGTGACTAATGAGTTAGTTGCGGGATGATGCATTACATAATGAGTAAAGAGACTTGCCAGTAACGAGATTGAACTAGGTATTGAGATACCGACGAACGAATCTCGGGCAAGTAACACACCGATGACAAAGGGAACAACGTATGTTGTTATGCGGTTTGACCAATAAAGATCTTCGTAGAATATGTGGGAGCCAATATGAGCATCCAGGTTCCGCTATTGGTTATTGACCGGAGACGTGTCTCGGTCATGTCTACATAGTTCTCGAACCCGTAGGGTCCGCACGCTTAAAGTTTGGTGACGATTTATATTTTGAGTTATGTGTTTTGATGTACCGACGGTAGTTCGGAGTCTCGGATGAGATCAGGGACATTACGAGGAGTCTCGAAATGGTCGAGACGTAAGGATCGATATATTGGACGACTATATTCGGACATCGGAAAGGTTCCGAGTGATTCGGGTATTTTTCGGAGTACCGGAGAGTTACAGGAATTCGTATTGGGCCTTAATGGGCCATACGGGAAAGGAGAGAAAGGCCTCAAAGGGTGGCCGCACCCCTCCCCATGGATTGGTCTGAATTGGACTAGGAAGAGGGGGGGGGCTTCCTTCCTTCTCCTTTTTCCTTCCCTTCTCCTACTCCTACAAGAAAAGGAGGAGTTCTACTCCCGGTGGGAGTAGGACTCCCCCCTTGGCGCGCCCTCCTCTTGGTCGGCCGCCTCCCCCCTTGCTCCTTTATATACGGGGGCAAGGGGGCACCTCTGGACACAACAATTGATCCTTGAGATCTATTAGCCGTGTGCGGTGCCCCCCTCCATCATATTCCACCTCGGTGATATCGTAGCGGTGCTTAGGCGAAGCCCTGCGTCGGTAACATCATCAACACCGTCAACAAACCGTCATGCTGACGGAACTCTCCCTCAAAGCTCGGCTAGATCGAAGTTCGAGGGACGTCATCGAGCTGAATGTGTGCTAAACTCGGAGGTGACGTACGTTCGATACTTGGATCGGTCAGATCGTGAAGACGTACGACTACATCAACCGTGTTATGCTAACACTTCCGCTTTCGGTCTACGAGGGTACGTGGACGACACTCTCCCCTCTTGTTGCTATGCATCACCATGATCTTGCGTGTGCGTAGGAATTTTTTTGAAATTACTACGTTCCCCATCATATACAAACCGAGGTCATCATACATTCATACCACGAGTAGTCAGCCACCAAATCAACTGAATAACTGATTAGCACTAGAAGAAAGACCGATGAGCGCTCCGGCGAGCGTCAGGGCCTAAGACTAAGGGCGTGTTTGGTTGCCGTTTGCTACAGTGCCTGCATCGCATACACTTCTCAACCCAGCCTGGTTGAGCAAAAACAGGCCCTAATATGCCACTTGCAACTTGTTTGGTTGCCTGCATCTAGTGTCCCTACATTAGGTAATACGCAAGTGCACTTTGTTTGGTTGCCTGCATTGGCCCTAGCGGCACATGAACATGGTGTTTGGTTGCATACGGCGTATATGTTGTGCTTACCTTGTATCCTAGTTGGTGAGCTTACCCACAATGATCACACCTAGCATACCAATGCCACAACATAGCAATGGTGATGAACTGGGCGAAGATGATGAAGTTCTTCAGCTTCAGCCCAAACTGATGATCCACCTTAGCAGCTTCCACTTTGAAACCTCCAACCTTGCCACTGTCAACACTACTACCTCCGTGCTTTCGCACCCAAGCGGAGTAAGCTTGTTCTGCTACCTGCCTAGTCTTGAACCCTCTATAGTTGTTGTTGCTATACGATGCCACTTGTGCATTGGCTTCTTCCCATGAACTATAAACCCTTGGAACCTCACCGATGAACACGGCATACTAATGTCTACTACACAACCTTCTTCTTGTAGACGTTGTTGGGCCTCCAACCGCAGAGGTTTGTGGGACAGTAGCAAATTTCCCTCAAGTGGATGACCTAAGGTTTATCAATCCGTGGGAGGCGTAGGATGAAGATGGTCTCTCTCAAACAACCCTGCAACCAAATAACAAAGAGTCTCTTGTGTCCCCAACACACCCAATACAATGGTAAATTGTATAGGTGCACTAGTTCAGCGAAGAGATGATGATACAAGTGCAATATGGATGGTAGATAAAGGCGTAAACGGTATTGCACTGGTAGGAAACAAGGCCTAAGGTTCATACTTTCACTAGTGCAAGTTCTCTCAACAATAATAACATAATTGGATCATATAACTATCTATTCAAGAGTCCGTAGTAAAATAACATGAAGCTATTCTTTCCATTCAATCTATCATAGAGTTCATACTAGAATAACACCTTAAGACACAAATCAACCAAAACCCTAATGTCACCTAGATACTCCATTGTCACCTCAAGTATCCGTGGGCATGATTATACGATATGCATCACACAACCTCAGATTCATCTATTCAACCAACACAAAGTACTTCAAAGAGTGCCCCAAAGTTTCTAGCGGAGAGTCAAGACGAAAACGTGTGTCAACCCCTATGCATAGGTACATGGGCGGAACCGCAAGTTGATCACCAAAACATACATCAAGTGGATCACGTGAATATCCCATTGTCACCACAGATAAGCACGACAAGACATACATCAAGTGTTCTCAAATCCTTAAGGACTCAATCTGATAAGATAACTTCAAAGAGAAAACTCAATCCATTAAAAGAGAGTAGAGGGGGAGAAACATCATAAGATCCAACTATAATAGCAAAGCTCACGATACATCAAGATCGTGCCATAGAGAGAACACGAGAGAGAGAGAGAGAGAGAGAGATCAAATACATAGCTACTGATACATACCCTCACCCCCGAGGGTGAACTACTCCCTCCTCGTCATGGAGAGCGCCGGGATGATGAAGATGGCCACCGGTGAGGGATCCCCCCTCTGGCAGGGTGCCGGAACAGGGTCCCGAGAGGTTTTTGGTGGCTACAGAGGTTTGCGGCAGCGGAACTCCCGATCTATCTTCTGTTTTGATGTTTTCGGGGTATATGGAGATATATAGGTGAAAGAAGTCGATCGGGGGACGCTCGAGGGGCCGACGAGACAGGGGGGCGCCCCCACCCTCGTGGCTTCCTCGAAGCTTCTCTGACGTGAACTCCAAGTCTCCTAGATCATGTTCGTTCCAAATATCACGCTCCCGAAGGTTTCATTCCGTTTGGACTCCGTTTGATATTCCTTTTCTTCAAAACACTGAAATAGGTAAGAAAACAACAATATGGGTTGGGCCTCCGGTTAATAGGTTAGTCCCAAAAGTAATATAAAAGTGTATAATAAAGCCCGTAATCATCCAAAACAGATAATAAAATAGCATGAATGCTTCATAAATTATAGATACGCTGGAGACGTATCTGTTGGGGAACGTAGTAATTTCAAAAATTTCCTACGCACACGCAAGATCATGGTGATGCATAGCAACGAGAGGGGAGAGTGTAATCTACATACCCTTGTAGACCGAAAGCGGAAGCGTTAGAATAACGCGGTTGATGTAGTCGTACGTCTTCACGGCCCGACCGATCAAGCACCGAAACTATGACACCTCCGAGTTCTAGCACACGTTCAGCTCGATGACGTCCCTCGAACTCCAATCCAGCCAAGTGTCGAGGGAGAGTTCCGTCAGCACGACGGCGTGGTGACGATCTTGATGTTCTACCGTCGCAGGGCTTCGCCTAAGCACCGCTACAATATTATCGAGGAGGACTATGGTGGAGGGGGGCACCGCACACGGCTAATAGATCTCAAGGATCAATTGTTGTTGTGTCTTTGGGGTGCCCCCCTGCCCCCATATATATAGGAGCAAGGGGGGGAGGCGGCCGGTCTATGGAGGAGGCGCACCAAGGGGGGAGTCCTACTCCCACCGGGAGTAGGACTCCTCCTTTCCTTGTTGGAGAAGAAAAGAGGAGGAGAGGGAGAAGGAAAAGGGGGCCGGCCCCCTTGTCCAATTCGGACCAGAGGGGAGGCGCAGGCCTCCTTCCTTTTTGCCTCTCTCCTGTATTCCCGTATGGCCCAATAAGGCCCATATACTACCCGGCGAATTCCCGTAACTCTCCGGTACTCCGAAAAATACCCGAATCACTCGGAACCTTTCCGAACTCCGAATATAGTCGTTCAATATATCGATCTTTACGTCTCGACCATTTCGAGACTCCTCGTCATGTCCCCGATCTCATCCGGGAGTCCGAACTCCTTCGGTACATCAAAACTCATAAACTCATAATATAACTGTCATCGAAACCTTAAGCGTGCGGATCCTACGGGTTCGAGAACTATGTAGACATGACCTAGAACTATTCTTGGTCAATAACCAATAGCGGAACCTGGATGCCCATATTGGCTCCTACATATTCTACGAAGATCTTTATCGATCAAACCGCATAACGACATACTTTGTTCCCTTTGTCATCGGTATGTTACTTGCCCGAGATTCGATCATCGGTATCCAATACCTAGTTCAATCTCGTTACTGGCAAGTCTCTTTACTCGTTACGTAATGCATCATTCCGTAACTAACTCGTTAGCTACATTGCTTGCAAGGCTTATAATGATGTGCATTACCGAGAGGGCCCAGAGATACCTCTCCGACAATCGGAGTGACAAAACCTAATCTCGAAATACGCCAACCCAACATGTACCTTTAGAGACACCTGTAGTACTCCTTTATAATCACCCAGTTACGTTGTGACGTTTGGTAGCACCCAAAGTGTTCCTCCGGTAAATGGGAGTTGCATAATCTCATAGTTACAGGAACATGTATAAGTCATGAAGAAAGCAATAGCAACATACTAAACGATCAAGTGCTAGGCTAACGGAATGGGTCATGTCAATCACATCATTCTCCTAATGATGTGATCCCATTAATCAAATGACAACACATGTCTATGGTTAGGAAACATAACCATCTTTGATTAATGAGCTAGTCAAGTAGAGGCATACTAGTGACTATATGTTTGTCTATGTATTCACACATGTATCATGTTTCCGGTTAATATAATTCTAGCGTGAATAATAAACATTTATCATGAAATAAGGAAATAAATAATAACTTTATTATTGCCTCTAGGGCATATTTCCTTCAGTATCAGCATCCCCAAGCTTAATTCCTACTCGTCCTCGAGTAGGTAAATGATAAAAGAAAGAATTTATGAAGTGTGAATGCTAGCAGGTGCAAAAGTTTGATCAATGATAATTTCAGTAACCCTTTATAGCATGATTATATGTCATAACAATAGTTCATCTCATAAAACTTCTCACGAACAAGTAACAAGCAATACACATGTTAAAGCATAGACCATAAACTTTCTTGAAAACTAGCAAACTTCATTCTTAGTCATCAAACAATTGCGATTCATCTTATTTTCAGGAAGGGTCTATGTCAGAGCTTTGATTTAGCAAACTCCACATACTCAACTATCATATAGTCTTCTACAATTGCTAACACTCACGCAATACTTATGGTTATGAAGTTTTAATCGGACACTGAGAAAGATAGGGGCTTATAGTTTTGCCTCCCAACGTATTCACCTTTGGGTGATGTCAACAGTAAGAGTTCATGCTAACTTACATCCAATTGGTTATATATATCAGGATCTTTCCAACACGAGGTGCTTGCCAAAGGATAAAATGAAAAAGGGAAAGGTGAAGATCACCTTGACTCTTGCATAAAGTAAAAGACATAAAGTAAAAGATAGGCCCTTCGCAGAGAGAAGCAGAGGTTGTCATGCGCTTTTATAGTTGGATGCACAAAATCTTAATGCAAAAGAATGTCACTTTATATTGCCCCTTGTATATGGACCTTTATTATGCAGTCCGTCGCTTTTATTGCTTCCATAACAAGATCGTATAAAGCTTATTTTCTTCACGCTAATATATCATACATATTTAGCGAGCAATTTTTATTGCATGCACCGATGACAACTTACTTGAAGGATCTTACTCAATCCATAGGTAGGTATGGTGGACTCTCATGGCAAAACTAGTTTAAGGGATATTTGGAAGCACAAGTAGTATCTCTACTTGGTGCAAGGAATTTTGGCTAGCATGAGGGGGAAAGGCAAGCTCAACATGTTTAAATGATCCATGACAATATACTTTAACTGAGATGTGAGAAAACATAACCCATTACGTTGTCTTCCTTGTCCAACATCAACTCTTTAACATGTCATACTTAATGAGTGCTCACAATTATAAAAGATGTCTAAGATAGTATATTTATATATGAAATCTCTCTTCCTTCAATATTCTTTCATGAATTGTTCAAATGACTAATACAATGCTTGCTAACCTTCAATAAATTTACTACCTCTACTTCTTAGATGTGAAGTCATTACTCGCCATGGAATAAGCAAATGAGACATATAATTTCATATTTATGACATTCAACTCATTCAACCATTTACTCATAGGGTATAAGTGAAGCACACGAGTAAATGACAAACTACTCCAACAAGATATAAGTGAAGATCAATGAGTAGTTAAATAATTATGCAACTATGTGAAGACTCTCTCTCATTTAAGAATTTCAGATCTTGGTATTTTATTCATACAGCAAGCAAAGCAAAACAAAATGACATTGCAAGGATAGCACAACTCATGTGAAGAAGCAAAAAACTTAGGTTCAACTGATACTAACCGATAATTGTTGAAGAAGAAAGGTGGGATGCCTAACGGGGCATTCCCAAGCTTAGATGCTTGAGACTTCTTGAAATATTATCTTGCGGTGCCTTGGGCATCCCCAAGCTTGAGCTTTTGTGTCTCCTTAATTCCTTTTATATCACGGTTTCCTAAATCTCGAAAGCTTCATCCACACCAAACTCAACAAGAACTCGTGAGATAAGTTAGTATAAAACAATGCAAAAACCTCATCATCTTCTACTATAATAAATCACTAAAATTATTATTCAACATTGAATACCAAATATCTCTGCATATTTAATACCCCTATCCTCAAATAGAATCATTAAAAAAGCAAACATATGCAAACAATGCAAACATAACTGCAATCTGCCAAAACAGTATAGTCTGTAAAGAATGCAAGATTCATCATACTTCCCTAACTCCAAAAATTATAAGAAAAATACTACGCTGTAGAAGATTTATCAGATCTCAATATGCAAAAAGTTTCAACATTATATCACTCTCTGAATTTTCTAGGGAATTTTTGCAACAGCGGTAAACTTTCTGTTTTCAAACAGCAATACGTATACTGGCAAAATAAGCATGGTAAAGGCATCCCCTCTTTCGTCTTCGTTCATCGGTAACTTTACTTGGAGCTATATTTTTTTTACTTGGAGCTATATTTTTATTTACCACATGATATGTGTTTTGCTTGGAGCATCAATTTCTTTTGTTATTATTTTCTGCTATTATTTATAATAATGTTTTGCATCTATATTTTCAATAAATCTTCTACAGCGTAGTATTTTTCTTATGAACCCGCAAGTTGATCACCAAAACATACATCAAGTTGATCACGTGAATATCCCATTGTCACCACAGATAAGCACGGCAAGACATACATCAAGTGTTCTCAAATCCTTAAAGACTCAATCCGATAAGATAACTTCAAAGGGAAAACTCAATCCATTACAAGAGAGTAGAGGGGGAGAAACATCATAAGATCCAACTATAATAGCAAAGCTCGCGATACATCAAGATCGTGCCATAGAGAGAACACGAGAGAGAGATCAAACACATAGCTACCGGTACATATCCTCAGCCCCGAGGGTGAACTACTCCCTTCTCGTCATGGAGAGCGCCGGAATGATGAAGAAGGCCACCAGTGAGGGATCCCCCCTCCGGCAGGGTGCCGGAACAGGGTCCCGAGAGGTTTTTGGTGGCTACAGAGGCTTGCAGCGGCGGAACTCCCGATCTATCTTCTGTTTTGATGTTTTCGGGGTATATGGAGATATATAGGTGAAAGAAGTCGATCCGGGGACGCTCGAGGGGCCGACGAGACAGGGGGGCGCGCCCAGTGGGGGGCGTCCCCACCCTCGTGGCTTCCTCTAAGCTTCTCTGACATGAACTCCAAGTCTCGTGGATCATGTTCGTCCCAAAAATCACGCTCCCAAAGGTTTCATTCCATTTGGACTTTGTTTGATATTCCTTTTCTTCGAAACACTGAAATAGGCAAGAAAACAGTAATATGGGTTGGGCCTCCGGTTAATAGGTTAGTCCCAAAAGTAATATAAAAGTGTATAATAAAGTCCGTAATCATCCAAAAGCAGATAATAAAATAGCATGAATGCTTCATAAATTATAGATACGTTGGAGAGTATCACATACCACTTGCCCTAGCAATGCACAAGAGCAAGAGTTCAAGCAGCAAATCAATGGAGCACAAGTAGCAAGCAAAGTAGCACACAAACAACAATGGAGCAGAAGAGAAGTAAAGCATGCATGATCATACGGCATAGCAAGTTCAACCTAGCACTACCTTGGTGTTAACCTTTCACCACATCCAAAAGAGGGTGTTATCCTGCCACCGCAAGTTCACCATCAGCGTGAGGGGTTAGTATATACCACCTCACCAAAATATACAGACCATCAAATATTTTTTGAGCCCTAGCTACACAAAATGTACGTCATCATCGTCATCGTCGTCGTCGTCGCCACAACCATCGTCGTCGGGGATCATGTACGCTCATAGGCAGCACTACTCTAGTAGTAGTGCTTGCCCAGCCAGCTCCTAAGCCACAACACCTTGTGAGCGTTGGCCATGGCAAGGAACCCAACACCCTGGGCCTTGTTGTCAAGCAGGTGGCTGAGAGCTGCCATGAGAGCCTCATCGCTGAATCCACCCTAGTTCATGACAACGCCATACAGGTCAAGGTGGACGTCGAGGGGCTTGCACTCCCTGATGGTTGTTGCCACCTCCTTCACCGCCTCAGTCGTGCTGCAAAAGACATTGATCTCCTCCTCCATCAGGCCTCCTCTCTTCCTCTTCCTATCATGGACGGGGTCAAATGGCTTCGCAGCGGGCTTGTCAGGGCCATCAAGGACCTCGACGTCCGGTGTCCCAGGGAAGTCTGGCATGGGAGAACCAAGAGGCTCACCCGAGCCCATGTCATGCTTCCCAGTTGCCAGCCCGAAGGAGAAGATGTGCTGCATCTGGTTGTAGTTCTGGATGGGTGTGTTGAGGAACTCATCGTCCCTTGGGTGGTCCTAAGAATGAAACACAAGTGTTGTTAGTTGCGATTAGGAGTAGGCAATGATGGACAATATGAAAAGGAAGAGGGCTGTGAGCTAACCGCCACATGGCCGGCGTAGTGCTCTGCCTCCAAAACTATGGAGCAAGTGTTCTCATCCCATGAGGCGCCGCTAAGGTCTCTCAGCTTGGACACTTGGACCCATCGACTTCTCCACTTCCTCAGGTGGTTGTACACCTGGGTGGCAGACACCTCTTGCCCACAGAACTCGAACACCTAGTTCGCAACGGTGTTCAAGTGCACCTCCTTGAAGCCCTTGTTAGTCTTAACTCCACTAGAGATGAGCTCACACATCTTGTTCAGCATGAACGTGGACATGAACGGCTGCCACTTCATGTTGTTCGACCTACCATCCTTCTTTGCCTTTGCTGCTGCTAGCTGGATTGCAGCGGCGGCAGCAGCAGCAACAGGAGGAGTTGGCTCAACGAGCACTACTGGCACATAAAGAGAATCAGACTCGAACACCTCTGAATCAGGTGGCTCAACGAGCACTACTAGCACATAGAGGGAATCAGACTCGAACACCTCTGAATCAGGTGCCATCTTGGACATAGGCTGCGAGTCCTCGACAAACAATGGAGCAAACTGGCCGTCGGACACGACAAGGGCCTGACTAAGATCTTGCGTCCGCGTGGTCATGTCCTACAATCGTAGCACACATTGACAGTGAGCATAGCACACAACATACCGGACAATCCATGAAAGCAGGAGCATACATGTACATGGTTCATCACTATCATAGCAAGCACATGCTTCATCACTAATCTATGAGCAGGAACATACATCTACAACAAACAACATGCTACAAATGGACTACCAATAGCTACAAATCGCAGATCTAAGCATGATTCAACACAAGCACAAGGTTCAACTTCAAACTCTACTACTAATCTAGCTTACCACATGCTTGAACATCTAGCCCTACCACAAATCAGACCACTAATCATATCATCTCACAGATTAGACCACTAATCAACCATGCATCTAGATCAAACCCTAGCTGCAGCTCAGATCTAGCTAGAAGGAACAGAGAGAAAGGGGGATTGAACTCACATAGGCCATGACTGCAGCTTGAGGACGAGGGAGGGGGGGCGTGGAAGATGAACGCCAGCTGGTGAAGGAGCTCCGACGCCGTGGACCGCCGGCCGATGAAGATGCGCCGCTTACCTGCTCGTCGGCGCCGATGCGCGTCGGCGGGAAAGCTCGAACGGAGGAAGAATGATGGCGGGAGTTGGGGCAGTGAGGGAGGGGCTAAATAGGGGTGGACTCGGCGGAAGGTGAGAGGAAATTCTCCCGCCGATTTTTCGGCGACGCGGGTAAGCTCGCGCCATCTCCCCTGCTCGCACGAGGGGAGAAGCGCGTCACCCTCCCCTGCCTCGCTCGAGCCAGGCTCGCGAGTTACTGACGATTCGTGCGTTTCACCTAGGCCTGGCCTCGACGTGCTTTAAGGCCAGGCTGGACCTAGCAACGAAACACGCCCTAAGTAATTACCCGGCTCGCCTGTGTTTTCCGCTCGAGAAAGCGACGACGGTTGAATACCTGAATGACGGACGCAAAGAAGCAAAACTGGTAGGTACTTGTCCCGAGCCGAGCCCCCACCGCACACCCATTCGGGGTTTCACTCCACCGAGCCGAGCTTGGCCGACGACCCCGCGTCTCTGTCCCACCAACCCCTCCCCCGTCCCGTTCGCCGTCCTCCATCCACGCAGCACCGGCCGCTCCCCGTGCGCCGTGCGCCACGCCGACCCAGCGAGCGAGGCCTCGTTCGCTGGACCTGGGTCTCCGCCCCGCTCCGCACCAGTCGAGTCGAGTCGAGTCGCACGCAGCCCACACCATCCACCGTACAGCGCTCACCAACCCAGCGCCGTGTTCCTAGTTCCTACCGACCGCCCCGTGCCGCCGACGCCCGGGGCCCCGTCCACCCGAACCGCACGACCGTTCCACCCCCTCCCCCTTCCTTCCTCCTACCCGGCTCGTCTCCTCTCGCCGTCCACCCCGCTGGCGGGCGCGCGCACCTGCGCTATATAAGCCGCTGGCGGGCAAGCTCGTCAATCCAATCACCCAACCAACCGCCTCTACAAGCGCAGCCCAGATCTCGGCTCCTTCCCTTCCTCGAACCAAGTATCAGCAATGGCGACCACGGCAGCCGACGCCACGGCCGCGGTTCCCAAGGAGCAGCAGCCCGCCAACGGTTCCGCGGCCGCCACCACCGGCGGCGAGCAGGTCACGCGCCACTCCGAGGTCGGACACAAGAGCCTGCTCCAGAGCGACGCCCTCTACCAGGTACTACTTGCGTTCCAACCGTCTCCGGCGAGCTGGCCAGATCTTGCGGCTTCTCCCGGCTTGATCTGATCCTTGCGTGCGTTTGCAGTACATCCTGGAGACGAGCGTGTACCCGCGCGAGCACGAGTGCATGAAGGAGCTCCGCGAGATCACCGCCAACCACCCATGGTATGTGTTCATCCATCTCGGCTCGCCTGGATCTGGTGTCATCGGTTCTGATCTGACGTTTTCTGGATCTTGTTTGTGCGTACAGGAACCTGATGACGACGTCGGCGGACGAGGGTCAGTTCCTCAACATGCTGCTCAAGCTCATCGGCGCCAAGAAGACCATGGAGATCGGCGTCTACACCGGCTACTCCCTGCTCGCCACCGCGCTCGCCATCCCCGACGACGGCACCGTAAGCTCCTTCTCCACTCCAGATCTACCGCTCCCAGTTTAGCAAGAAACTGAAGAAGAAATGGAAACGGGAATGCAGATCTTGGCCATGGACATCAACCGCGAGAACTACGAGCTGGGGCTGCCGTGCATCGAGAAGGCCGGCGTGGCGCACAAGATCGACTTCCGCGAGGGCCCGGCGCTGCCCGTCCTGGACGCGCTGCTGGAGGACGAGGCCAACCACGGCACCTTCGACTTCGTCTTCGTGGACGCCGACAAGGACAACTACCTCAACTACCACGAGCGCCTCATGAAGCTCGTCAAGGTCGGCGGCCTCCTCGGCTACGACAACACCCTCTGGAACGGCTCCGTCGTGCTCCCCGCCGACGCCCCCATGCGCAAGTACATCCGCTACTACCGCGACTTCGTCCTCGAGCTCAACAAGGCCCTCGCCGCCGACCAGCGCGTCGAGATCTGCCAGCTCCCCGTCGGCGACGGCATCACCCTCTGCCGCCGCGCCAAGTGAACCAGAGAACCCATCTCCGCCGCTCCGCCATAGATGCCAAGAACAAGAATTAATTAATTACTCCCCATTTTGTCTTTCCTGCTCGCCTTCTGTACTCTACATCTATCTTCTGCAATTCGTATAAAGATTTCTCCAGACAAATGATTAATAATAGTACTCCCCCCATAAGAAGCTTCCTTGTTGCTTGCTTGCGACGATCCACCTGCGCAAATCAAAACATTCCATTTCGTTCTCCCGCTCGCTTGGTTGGAAAACATGTCCAAATGCGGCGCCCCCGTAGAATCCGTTGAAAATCATTTGCGATGTCCGGCAGGCACAATAAATTTGACCGAATTTTACCCCATTGGGTTGAAGATTTCCGTCTTCCGACGGGGATGCACAGGGGTTCGTGGACGGTTCGTCGACGGCGACAGCCTTGTGTTGTTGCGCAGATATTTGCTGACATTTGTTTTTCTACAAATAGGCGACTGACTGACTGGCAACGCATCTGCGTGATGCATGTGGTCGCCTGGAGGTCGATCGATCGCTGAATGACAAAGGCTTCCTCAAATGTCAAAGTCTCGAGTGAGAGTAGGTTGGAAGGAGAAGTTTCTTTCTATGGAAGAGTCAAGGTTTGTTCGGTTGTTGAGCTGCTCATGTGAAGAGTTTATGCTTGTTGGTTGAATGGCTGATGTTACATCACATGGTCACCTAAATTATTGCTTTGATTTCGCTTAAAATAAGTTCGGACCTAACAACACGGAGTAGTACATGTTATGGTACGTGTGCTTGGATTCAAGTGTACTGAACAATAGTGTTCTTTAACATGGAGTACTGGACAAGAGTGCTGGTGACACCCATTATTTTAGGCTCCCGTACAATAATCCGTGCTATAATCCCATTCTGAGATCAACTTGTGCCTATTTATAATTTGCTTAACCAACTTTTAGTTAACACACTCAGATGTAACAACAAATACGTACTCCCTTATATCACCAACATGTTGCCAAGGTTAAGTCCGAGGTCGCTCTATGGGTTTTGGCACGTGCAAAGCATCTTACATCTTTTGATGCCACGAGAGCACTATCATTGTAACTCGATCGCGTCTTAGTGGTCGTGTTTGTACTTATTCGCAAACTCTCTTCTTAATTACTGAAAAGAGACAAAGTTATCGCCTCCGTTTTGGAAAAAAAAAAAGCTACAATTTCCATTCATTTTCTTCGATTAGAAGGAGGCAAATCTGATAGGCATATCAGCCGCGAGAAATCTCCAGCTTCTCCTTTTGCACTGAGACGACGAGTACTCCCTCTGTTCACAAATGTATAGGGATGGAGTACTGTATTTCCGATTAGTATAAAGCTTCGTTTGTTCCTGGCCTTGTCTGAGGTAGATCGATTATTGCTTTCGGTTGTTGAGCTGTTCACGTGAAGAGTTTAAGACTTGCTCGCTGCTGTCATATCACATGGTTACCTCGATTATTGCTTTGACTTTAGTTAAACACGATCAGATTTTTTTTTTTGAAAAGGAGGATGACCATCGGCTTCTGCATCTGGGAGATGCATATGGCCATTTTATTGATTACTCTTGAGGACCTTCCAAAGTATAACAACAATATGCCTGAATCCGTCATCTTGGCAGCATCTGCCGCTACTCCTATTCAACTGATGAAGGGGTGTAAGCTGGGCCACATAACCATACCTCTCACCTAAGCCTAACATCTAAAGCCGGAGGACCCGACCGAGCCATCTGTTCGGTCCGGGGCTCAAACCGGTCTGACGCACTCACATGTGTCGTCACCATCATCTTCCACTGGTCCATCTTCAGAGCAGAGTGAGGCGACAACCTTGGCTGGTCCTCCGCAATCGACGCCACCACGACACCAAACGACGACCTCCACCTACGCGAGCCTTGGCAGGTCCTTCGCCATCGACGCCACCACGACGCCAAACGACGACCATCCACCTACGTGAGCCTTGGCAGGTCCTCCGTCATTGACGCCACCACGACGCCAGTCGAGGACCTCCACCTAAGCGACTCCATCTCCAAGCAACGGACATAAATCCATACTAGGAAAGGACCGCACCGCCGCCGTCGTCCACCATCCACAAGTGCCACACAACCCCAAGGTTCCCAAAGCGACGCCTTCAAGAAGGGAACGACGCCGTGAGCGCCGCCACCGCCCAACAGAGTTAGAGCTTTCACCCGGGTAACCTAGGGAAAGGTGAAGTGAGGAGATCAGTCCATACCGACGCCTCCAAAGAGGGAAACGGCGCCCTCAGGCGTCGACGTCGGCACAGCCAGTCATGGCCGACCAGGAATTTCCCCCGAACTAGATCTCTGCCACCAGCAACACCTCCTGTACAGAACCGGCGACCAAGAGGAAGCGCGGCCCGACCAGGTTGGCCCGCACGCCGAACAGGGAAGGAAGGAACGTGCCAGATCGCGCACAGCGACCACCGCAGAAGCCGCCGCCGGCCGCCAACGACCACCGGATCCCGCCACCCGCGCGGCTGGGACATCGGATCCACCACCCGCACGGCTGTTAGCGGGCCATGCCTTGCCAATGGAGCCGCCACTCCAGATCCGGGGTTCCCCACACAGGAGCAGGGCAACTGAGGCCCTGCCGCCACCATCCTTGGCGCCCCGGGCTTGCCCGACGGCTGCCTCAGGCGGCGGCGAGGGAGGGAGGAGGGGAGGGGGTGAGGAGGAGGGGCGGCTAGGGTTGGGAGGAGGAGGCGGCCCTGAGGAGCTAGTCTGTTCTGCCCTTGCGATTCTAAACTTGTGCTTGGATGAGATGCAGCAACACATCGACGTTCAGGTACCTGTGCTTGGATTGAAGTGTACTGAGCAAGTGTTTTTTCTTTGAAAGAAACAAGAGTGTTCTTCAGCATGTGCTACTTTGACAAGAGTTGTCAGAAACTTGTCTGAACTATGTGAAGATTGTTCACTCTTCTTCGATGAGGTGGTTGGCGTGCATCTCGCATCAAGCAAGATACAGGTTCGCTCAACTGTTCTTGCTCTCAGCCATTGATCAAGGATCGGACGTCTCTCAGACTGTCATGCGTCGCTGTTCAACAACGTCCGACAACGACTTCTTCTTTTTTCAGTTTGCTTTTCAACTGCTCCCCTAGTGTAATGGCTATAAAGCCCCATTTCCCTTTCATTCTTGATCATGTTTCACAACCAAGCCGCTAAGGTGATCTACAGTACTCTACTTTCCCCACTAGATACTCCCTCCGTAAAGAAACATCAGAGCGTTTAGATCACTGAGATCTAAATGCTCTTTTTTGTACGGAGGGAGTACTAATTAAGTTGAGCTAGATCAAGTGAGTTTCTGACAAGAGTGTTGATGAAACCCGTTATTTTAGGCTCCGTACGACAATCCCATTATCAAACAAATTTTTTCCCTGGTTGCAATTTGCTTAACCACATTCTAAAAGGAAAATGAAAAGCGCAGCACGACGTCTGCGCACATGCACATGTTCCAACAAAAAAGAAACCAGCCAACTCATGAGCTAGTACCATGTTATGTTACATTGCTGCATAACATTTTGTATCTCTCCAACTTGCAGCGTAGGCACGATCTGGGATGACAACATGACCCATGTGGCATTCGATGGTAGGGTGGATCAGGTGATCTAACCCCGTTTGCTCCTCTCGAGTGAAATATACACCACAATAGTGCTGGCGTGGAAGCAAATCAACCCATGAAACTCTATTCCTGCAGCTATGGCAGTTTAGGCAGCTACCCCTTTGGTTGGGTTCGTGTCCCTGTCTCACATGTTGGTGCATGGTTGGTGAGACGTTTCCATCTGGGAAGGAAGGTCTAACTGAGACTCTAGCATCCATTGCTCCAACAATCAATTTCAATGAATAAAAAACAGTAAAAAGATCCAATAGGAAACACTGAGATCTCTGTTCCCAGTCTTCCAGCATGCACATCTCGGCCAAGGAACTTATTATTTTATTTTATTTTGAGGGAAGGCCAAGGGACCTAACTACCTAAGGCATATCTGACCGATCCCTTATAACCGGTTAGAGAAGTAATAATGCGTTTTTTTACTCTTCTAATCCGGATCTAACCAATCCCTTATCCGTCGTAAGGGAGTAAATTTTTTATTCCCATCCCTTATACTTCATCGAAACAGGCCGGGGTAAAATTTCTGCTCTCTCTCTCGCCTCCCCCTGTTGCTGCTCCTGCGCGGCGCCGCCGCCTGCCACTGCTCCCCCACACGCCGCCGCCGCCCTCTAATGAACAAAAAACAGTAAGAAGACTCAATAGGAAACACTGAGATCTCTCCTCCCAGTTTTCCAGCATGCACATCTCGGCCAAGGAACTTAAATATTGCCAACCTCCATCTCGGTCGCCTCCATCTCGGCCGCCTCCATCTCGGTCGCCAAGCTCTTCAACATCCTAACACGAACGTTGTGCATGATGTCGCCGCATTGGGATCCAACTCGTCCATCCTCATGATCAACATTTTGGCTATGAAGCGGACACGAGCTCTACCTTCCTCTCTTCGAGTTCGATCTTGTTCTCTCCAAGTTTGATTTATTTCTCAGTCGCTGCCATCAACATGTTAAACCTCTCCGACTTCTTTTCCTCCTTCACGCCAGAACGCTTGACGCATGCATCCTCCTTCTTTGTCAAGATGTCCTCGAACCTCTCTGTCATCTTGGTCGTTGCCCCTTCTCGCTTCTCCTTCTCCCCCTCCCACATATTTCCCTGGAACCCCCTTTAACCTTCTTGGGCGGTTATTTTTTGGGGTTAGTTGGATCACCAACTTCTTCCTTATTTTTGATGTTGTCGGTCTTGATGGAATTGCCAATGGATAGTCGCCACTTGGGTTGCGCGCCCAACTTCAACCAATAATGCATGAGGCCGAAGCTTTCTTCTCCACCTTCAAACACAAGTTGCACGGACAGGAGGGCTTCTAAAAAAAAGACATTGTCAACAAAGTGCATATCCGGCCAAATGACCAACAAATATAGCATATCCGGCCAACAAGTTGCATGAGCATATCCGGCCAAATGACCAACACATAGAATAACTTACTTGCTCGGTGATTTGTGCACCACTTGGCTACCGACCGATTAGTTGTTTGTAGTGGCCCCAATACTTGGTCACTGACTCCTGGATGTTGTACCATCCATGTTTGAGCGACTTTGTCCCACACCCCCGGATGACTTCCTTATGGTAGGGCTCAAAATTCTTGTGCTCATGGAATCAAGAATGAATATTGGACCAATATGTTGTCCTTTTGCTCCATACCATGGATCGAATCGATTTTAGTGGCCAACCAGGCATTACACAACAATTCGTCCTCCCTCATGTTGAAACTTTCTCCTATGTCGCTCTTCTTTGGATCGGCCGACCAATCCTCCGGATCAAGGCCCATCTCGTCGGGGTACATGTCCTGCTCTGACTGCTGGATGTACGTGCTCTACTGCTGGGTGTACGCCTTCGGCTCCGTGTCATCCACTTGTCCATCCTCGAAGCTGCCTCTGCTCTTTTACGGGTTAATGCGGTGGCGCACGATGAGAAGTGCGGGAATTGGGGTGAAGAGCGACGGCAATCGAAGCGAAGAGGGTGGGAAAAGCGGGGTTTTTGGTACGGAAACAATGCGGAGCGCTCCAAATTCTCAGACCCCGCCTCGGTTTTGGTGGGCCGTAGGTGTCGGAGTCATACGTGGCGGCGGTTCAGACTCCCACAAAGCCCCTGCTTTGTGTCAAATTTGCGGGGAAACGAACGTGCAGACATGTCCACAGACAAATACATATCCGTGTTGAATTGCAAAGTGCGTCTGGATAGATCGGTCTGGACGTTTGCGGGTGTTTTGAGGGTCATTGGAGATGTCCTTACCTTACATTTTTTTATTGTTTGTAACAAGTACAAGGCAACAAATGCTCAGCAATGTCAACACATCAATCTGTATCGAACAACACAAATTCTTTAATTCTCACTTTTTTCAGTGGTAATTTCCATCGAGCGATGGATCACGCTATTTAGCAGGGGTATTTTTTCATGGAGCTTTATTTTTGTTAGTTGTAAAAGAGATACATCTAATTAATGTTGAACTGTTGAAAAATATGTTCAGCATTTATATCACTAAGTAGTGTTCTAAATGCTTTTATATTTGTTCACAAAGGGAGTACTTTTCCCCCCAAATTCTTTTACTTACTTAGTCTATGTTGTATCGTAGGAGCCTGCCATTATTAAAATTGGTTATTGTTCCAGATATCAATGCCTTTTCTTCTTCTTTCAGAACATTGTTTGCATCATGAACGGCATGTAGTCCAAGCTCATCTAAAATCATGGAGTAGGCGACCATAGCCAGGCGTGGCGGAGCACGCCTTGTGTAGTTCCGATTAATCAACGGGAGGCATGAGCTCGCTTTGAGCGCAGCATAAGACTATGATAAGACTATGTGATATTTACCTTTCTGATGCAGGAACCAGAGACACAAGAATACGTGATATCTACCTTTTGATCTATCACCTGATGATTAACAAAAAGAATTTAGCAGCAATGTGGAACCTTATTCATCAGAATTTATTAGCTCGAGCAAAAGTAGATACAAGGAACTTGTTCGATGCAGTGCATTACCGCGGAGGACTAAGGTATTGAGACTTTCAGTACACTAAGCTGCACCCACCAATATTAGGGTTTAGGACAATCATATATTCCTTAAATACTACTGCCTCCGTTCCATAATATAAGAACGTTTTTGACATTAGTATAGTGTAAAAAACGTTCTTACTCCCTCCTTCCCAAATCCATGTCCAGGCCAAAAGCTAGGCAAACAACAAAACAGTAACCATGTTGTTTTTGCAATTACAATATGCTCAATCTGTGGGGATACCAGACATTGCTCCGAACAAAGAATCAAGTTAGCAGGAGTGTAGGCACCAGCGGACTGAACTGCATCACTAAAGTTGGTTCAGAAATCAACTGACAAATAATGCAGCCTAGGAAAGAGCCATTTCTTTCTTTGTGTTTGCTCACCCAGCAATAAGACTTCTTAGTGCAGCTGGTATTTTCTTTGCATTGATGCAATTTTTCAGTCCCTCGGTTACCAGGCAGAATAAACAAAGGATTTCAAATGCAGAAAACTGAATAGCTACAGCAAAAGCAGATAAAAACTCGCTAAGTAGCACTGCATCACCGAAATCCTGAGGATTATAACATAAAAAACAGACATTACAATAGTCTGATTGGAACTCTGAATACACTAAAATGTTTAGAAATGAGACGCACTAATATTGGGATTTAGGACACATAATCCTTCATAGTATCATGGACAAGAAAACCAGACTTCAGAACAATAATTTAGCCACATGAAACCAATTCGTCTGCATTACGATATCTAAACAAACAAAAAAAATAGTAACCATGTTCTTTGAAAACTGCAGTATGCTTAACATCTAAGGTTTCCGGGGATTGCTCCAAACAGAAAATCAAGCTAGCAGGAGCAAGGGCTGTAGGTAAAACTACTGCCCATCTGCACCTGCTAATGAGTCTGAGAAAAGTGGAACATAGGGTAGATAGTTCGATGTCTTTTTTTCCCCAAGATTAAGGATTCGATGGAATTTCTGATGCTGCATACTCCCTCCATTCCCTTATACAAGGCCACAAACTTAAATTACAGGTACCTAGGTAAAACTCAATGACTACTTTGCAAGCCAACTTTTCTTTTTTTTAACTGGGACCATTAATACGCCCACATGCATGCAAGGAAGGAATGAGAAGGAAGTAGCATAATGTCATTATGACTACATGCATGCAAGTATTAAACAAGTTTCTACTACGAGAAAACATCATTAAATTTTGCCTCGGGTACTGTTAGTGGCCTTGTATAGATGCAAAATGTATTTTTCATAGTGGCCTTGTATAAGGGAACGAAACTGCTGTGTGGACGACAATAGCCGAACGAACTGCGCACGATGGAGTATTTAACGGTGTAGGTTCACTTTGAATCGACGCATGGACGGGTTGATGTGCTTCATCGTGCGGAGATCGTCCACAACCGTCGTGTGTGTAGCAGAGTATCGTATGATGCCAATGCATCGACATCACATGGGCAGCCCAGTGCATGTAGCTCCCGCTTGCGCAGGGTCCGGGGAAGGGTCCAATGTGCTTCCAGAAAAATGGTGTCACAGTCTGGATGAAAAGCAGCCACCTTGTAATCCACCCCATTTATGTTCCGCAACTCATCATTGCTGACACTATTCTTCAAGACCCATTCTTTACTATCATAATCCTCCATGAACCAGACTGATGCTACCTTGGTGTTCTCCTTTTTCTTCTTGATCCTGGGCATCGAAAAGTAGTGCAAGCACCCCTGTGATAAACCAATTCTACCACAAGCCAAACCATCGGACGGGACACGGTTAGTCTTCCACACCTTCCCCTCCATGTCCACTGCTACCAGCACAAAATCGTCGTTCACGTTAAGGGGGCACAGCCAACCAAGCAAGTGCAGCATTCCATGAAAGAAGACACTTGTAGCGCCACATTTCAGAAGAATTTTTTCAACCAAGAGGCTTTCTCTACGAATCCAAGCTCCAGATTTCGAAGAGTAGATGCTCACTCCTGTGATGCATCCCCCCCAACGGGCCCCCTTAAACTGAAGAACGTGGAAATGTGACGAGACTGCTGGATCAAAAGCCAAACGAGCCAGGGTGAGAGGTTCGTCTGGAGCCAGTGAGCCAGGCGGCAGGGCGACCCACCTCCGGGTGGCCGGGTTGCATACGACGAAATGGGCATGGAGTTCAACCGGCGCTTTCTCATCCGTTGATGGAGAAGAAGGGGCCATGGAGCAGAGGCAGAGGAGGAGCCCATTGCAAGTGTCCAGGACGTGCAGGTACTTGTTGGGTGGCAAGAAAGGGAGGGACATGTCGACCGGCAGGGCTGCGCCGATGGAGAAGTCTGCGAACCGAAAGTAATTGAAGCGGGGGCCTACCCTGTCGTAGGTGCTGTAGAGGAAGCCGGCGAGGGTGTGGGGCAGTTTCTTGCGGTTGACGGGGTCGGCAATGAGGTCGCGCCAGGACGGGGAGACGCACTTGAAGCGGTGGACGGACCTGGCGGGGAGGCGGGAGAGGATCTCCAAGATAAGGTCGTCCGTCAGGAAGGCGGCCGCCTCCGCCGGAGCGTCCGTCGTGCTCGCCTCTTTCTTCTTCCTAGAGATCTTCCACTCCATGGCGCCGCTTGAAAGAACAAGGGGTCGAGAGAAATCAATCTAGGGAAGAAGGGAAATTTGATGGGGAAGTAGCTCGCGATCTCTCCGTGCGCGTGAGGAGAAATACCTTGGTTTGAGGCGGCGGCGTAGGCTGCGGTTGTTCGTGGAGACGCGGCGGCGGCGCTTCTCCGCGGCGTAGGGGATCGGAAAGAAAATGGGGATCGGAAAATGTTAAGCGTAGCAGTGGGGTGGTGGATGATGTTGGGCCGCAACTAAGATTAGCAACGAAATACTAGGCCTCATCAGGCCCGTATTCTACATTATGCCCCTGCCAGGGCCACGTCAGCCCCCTCCACTCCTGTCTAGCAATGCCTAAAAGAAAGGAAACTTCCGTGTAACATTGCCTATAAAAAAACGGAAATGTTAACGCCCACACGTGTGAGCGTTTACATCTCGCCCACACGCGTGGATCCGCGTCCTTTCGTATGTGCACGAACTTTGGCATGTTTTCAGTGCCACGTAGGACTGGCATGGTGTGTGGGTGTTCACTCGGTCGCCCACACGGCCGTTTCACCACGCGGGAAGGGCTGGTGTGTGGGCGAGATGCAGTTCGCCCACACACCACTTTGCACGCACGCACAAGGGCTAGTGTGTGGGCATTTGACATCTCGCCCACACGCCCACCTCCTCTCCCACACCCAAGCTGCTAGTTGCCATGTGTTTTGCAGTGCACATGGCAACTGCCCCTAGTGTGCTTTATAAGAAGGTGACAACTCTCTTTTTTATCCGATTTGCCATGTGTTTTGCAGGGTACACGACAACTTCTTAGTGTGCACGTAAGCAGATGGCAACTCTCTTTTACCGAGTTGCCATCTGTTTTTGCATGGTACATGACAACTGCCCTAACGTGCACGTACATGACAACTGCCCTAACGTGCACGCAGGCAGATGACAACTCTTCCTTTTTTACATGGCAACTGTCCTGGCATGCTTGTGAGCACATGACAACCCTCTCAACTGCCTAGTGTTAGACCCCGTTCGGATCTTGTCCTGCTCCCAGCTTCTGCGGCTCCACGCTGGAGACGGCCCAAACGCCCCAGCTTCAAGAAGCCAGCTTCGCGGAGCGATGTCCCCTCGTAGTGCAAAAACGAGAAGCTGGGGCAACCCCGCTCCCAAAAATCGAAGGAGGAGGAGTTGGAGATAATTACTGGATATGCCACCGCCAAGTGACCGGGAGGGCAGCGTACCGGTTCGCTCGTCATGTCTTTCTCTCCGATACTTCGCTATTCTGATCGAAACGTGGCCTGCCTTTCCTTTGAATGGGCCTAAAGCAAGTTTATTGGGCTACCAGCCCAACTAAACTAACTGGAAGTGGAGCTGACCTCCCGAACGTTTTCTTTGGAGCCAGTTTTTCTAGGAGAAGCAGGATTCGGCAGGAGAAGCGGAAGCTGGCTATTTCGAGGAGTTAGAGAGGATCCGAACGGGGCCTTAGTATGTGGCAACTCCTAAAATTTTGAAATTATGGCAACTACAGTAAACCAGACCATACATGGCAACTGCAGTTGAGCAAACATGGCAACTGTAGTTGTCCGACATGGTAACCGTAGTTCAGCGACATGGCAACTGCACTTAACGAACATGGCCGAGGATCCGGCCCATGGCAATTGCGGGGCGCGCGGTAAAGTGTCACGTGGGGCGTGCAGGACCACAAGGTACGAGGCCTGACGTACCGGACGTGTGGGCGTTATCTATTTCGCCCACACGCACGCGTGTAAGAGGGACCGGGAGGAAAAAAAAGTGTGTGGGCGCTAATTGTTTTGCCCACACACAGACGTGTGGATTGGTCCTCTTAGGCACCACACAAAACGTGTGGGCGGATTCCTTAACGCCCACACGTGTGGCAGTTAGTGGCGTCCTAAAAAAAACTTCTGTCTACCCGTAAAAAAACTTGAATCTTTATATTATTATTACGGGATTCTATGGTTACCTGACATGGAATGAGCGACATTTATCTTGGGTTGACCTTCGCGATTTGCATAAGCATGCCTCGTATCCATGGGTGGTTATTGGGGATTCCAATGAAATATTATTCTCAAATGAAAAAGAGGGTGGTAAGGCTAGACCTAATGCAATGATGCAAGATTTTCGTAATTGCTTAGCGGATTGAAGTCTGGTTGATATGGGTTGCATTGGTGACACTTTTAACTGGAGAAGAGGAGATACTAGGAAATTACTTGAGTGCACAGTGCGACGGGCTACTAAATTCCCGTGTGTCATGGTTACTCATGGGGAGCATGTGCATTTTGATCATCGCTGTCTAATCCTTGATACAAAATATTATGATAGGAATGCATTATGCTGATAGGGGAGTAGGGTGAAACAATTTGGAGCTAGATGGTTCCAAGAAGACACAATAGCTGATATTGTGCAGATTGCGTGGGAAAAGGCTAAATTGGTACGTATGGGACCATATCTTGCATCTCACACTCGCACAACACATGTTGACCTGCATATATGGGATCATGATATTTTGCAAAGACCTAAAAAGAATTAATAAGCTGAAGAAGGAATTTGAGAACCTACGATGTGGCCTTCTATCTATTGAGCCTCGATCACGACAAAAGGAAATTATTGTCCTCATTAAAAATTTGTTGGACTAAGAAGATATTATTTGGCTGCAAAGAGGAGGAGCTAACTTTCTTATGCATGGGACCCTAAGTTCACAATGCGGCTACAACAAGGAGGAAGAGAAAGCAAGTTAAAAAACTTGACGATACTGGAGTCTAGCATCAAGGTATGGACTTGAAGAACCACATTTTAGGTTATTTTCCAACCTTTTTTCCTCTGAAGTTCTCGAACCAAATCAAGAGGTCTTATCTCTCATTCGGAAGAGGGGTTCAGACGAAAGTAACTGTCGGTGTCAAAACCGTCCGATCTCGGGTAGGGGGTCCCGAACTGTGCGTCTGAAGATCGATGGTAATAGGAGACAAGGGGACGCGTTGTTTACCCAGGTTCGGGCCCTCTTAATGGAGGTGATACCCTACTTCCCGCTTAATTGACTTTGATGAGTATAGGGGTTACAAGAGTCGATCTACCTCGAGATCGTAATGGCTAAACCCTAGATGTCTAGCCTATATGATTTGTGATGGCCTCTACGGACTAAACCCTCCGGTTTATATAGACACCGGAGGGGCCTAGGGTTGTACATAGTCGGTTTACAGAAGAAGGAATCTACTCATCCGGACGCCAAGCTTGCCATCCACGCAAAGGAGAGTCCCATCCGGACACGGGGAAAGGCCTTCTACCTTGTATCTTCACGGCCCATCAGTCCGGCTCATAGCACATGGGCCGGACTCCTGATGACCCTTTAGTCCAGGACTCCGTCAGTAGCCCATGAACTAGTCTTCAATCGCGATGTGTATGGCGCGCAGATTGTATTCGACATTGCAAGGCGGGTTCCTCCTCCAAATACTTCAAAGCAGTCTTCTGAGCAAGGGAACTGTATCCGGCTCTGTATAACAGCGACAACCCTCAACCACAAGGGAACAATACTTAATCAAAATAAGGTATGTCCACTGACAACTTTTTCGGCGAAACGTTACGTCTGGCCTCTTTATTATTTCGAACCGTTTTTGGCCTCCCGCTTCACATTACGACACGCAGCCTGCATTGACACGTCTCGTCAAAGCAAAGATCGTGTCCCCTTATTGCGGGATTCTCATCAATACGGGTTTGGGTAATCCAATCATGCCATTCGCACAACCCCTTTGGAACAAGCGAGTTTTAAAGCTCGAGGGGGGGGGGGGGCGCTTGATATTCACGACCTATATAAACGGATAAAGATCCCTTCTTTTCACCCCACGCCTTCTTCCTTCCTCAGCCTTCACATCCTCGAGCTCCAACGCCCAAGTTCCGATATTCCCCACCGCCACCAACCTTTCCAGCCATGTCCGGATCCGGTTCTCAAGGCAAGTGGGTGGCTTCCTCCATGACGGAGAAGGACATCAAGGAGCTCCGGGAGGCGGGGTACCTGAGTGCAGACGTTGCACACAGGATCCCTGCCAAGAAGCAGATGATACGTCTCCAACGTATCTACTTTTCCTAACGCTTTTCCTCTTGTTTTGGACTCTAATTTGCATGATTTGAATGAAACTAACCCCGGACTAACGCTGTTTTCAGCAGAACTACCATGGTGTTGTTTTTGTGCAGAAATAAAAGTTCTGGAATGGAACGAAACTTTGCGAGGAATTTTTATATAATATATAAGAATTTCTGGAGCCAAGATCTACCAGAGAGGGAGCCCTAGGTGGGTACAACCCACCAGGGCGCGCCCCCTCTCCTAGCGCACCCAGGTGGGTTGTCCCCACCTGGTGGCCCCGCAGACCCTGAAACCGACGCTATAAATCCTATTTTTCCAAAAAAAAATCAAGGTGAAAGAATTATCGCGATCCACGAGACAAAGCCATCGTCACCTCCTGTTCTTCATTGGGAGGCCAGATCTGGAGTCCGTTTGGGGCTCCGGAGAGGGGGATCTTCGTTCTTCGTCATCACCAACCCTTCTCCATCGCCAATTCCATGATGCTCCCCATCGGGAGTGAGTAATTCCTTCGTAGGCTCGTTGGTCGGTGAGGAGTTGGATGTGATCCATCATGTAATCGAGTTAGTTTTGTTAGGGCTTGATCCCTAGTATCCACTATGTTCTTAGATTGATGTCGCTATGACTTTGCCATGCTTGATGCTTGTCACTTTGGGCCCGGGTGCCATGAACTCAGATCTGAACCATTTATGTTATCATAATTATATGATTTATATCCATGTTTTAGATTCGATCTTGCAAGTTATAGTCACCTACTACATGTTATGATCCGGCAACCCTGGAGTGACAACAACCAGGCCCACTCCCAGTGATGACTGTAGTTTGAGGAGTTCAATGTATTCACTATGTGTTAATGCTTTGTTCCGATTCTCTATTAAAAGGAGGCCTTAATATCCCTTAGTTTCCAATATGGACCCCGCTGCCACAGGAGGGTAGGACAAAAGATGCCATGCAAGTTCTTTCCATAAGCACGCTTGACTATTTACGGAATACATGCCTACATTATATCGATGAACTGGAGCTAGTGCCATATCGCCCTAGGTTATAACTGTCTCATGATGAATATCATCCAACAAGTCACCGATCCAATGCCTACGAATTTATCTTATATTGTTCTTGCTAAGTTACTACTGCTATTGTCACTGTTACACTTGCTACAAAATACTGTTATCACTGTTACTGTTATCGTTGCTACTGTTACTACTATCAAAACTATCAAGATGCTTTGCTACTGATCACTTTGTTGCAGATAATCAATCTCCAGGTGTGGTTGAATTGACAACTCAGCTGCTAATACCTTCAAATATTCTTTGGCTCCCCTTGTATCAAATCTATAAATTTGGGTTGAATACTCTACCCTCGAAAACTATTGCGATCCCCTATACTTGTGGGTTATCAAGAACTTTTTCCGGCGCCGTTGCCGGGGAGCATAGCTATATTTGTTGAGTCACTTGGGACTATTGTCATATTATCACTATGAAGAATCTGAAGGACGCTAAGACTACTATTTTTCCCTCAAAGACGAGGGGAGGTAAGGAACTGCCATCCAGTTCTGCTTTAGATTCATGTTCTGTTATAAGTAAACTTGCAACACCACCAGCACATGCTATTAATTCTGATATGTCGCAAGTTATTGATGATGCTAGTACCTTGCTTGATAATGATGATGTGCCACTTGGTGAATTTCTTGATGAACAAATTGCTAGAGTAATACAACATGATGTTGTTGAATCTGATGATGAGATTGAAACTGAAACTCTTGAAACACCTGCTAGAACTAGCCTTCCTCGATATGAATTGCCTAAGGTACCGGAAGGTTATGTTATGAATGGAGAAACAACTAGATATATTCTTGCTTGTAAGGATAGAGATGATCTAGAGAAATTATTATGCAAGTATAAACAAAAATCTCTGAATGCTAGAATGAAATGTGATCCTAAGTTTGCTACTTCACCTATCTTTATTGATGATAAGGATTATGAATTCTCTGTCGACCCAGAGTTAATTACTTTGGTTGAATCTGATCCTTTCCATGGTTATGAAACTGAAACTGTTGTGGCACATCTTACTAAGTTGAATGACATAGCCACCCTTTTTACTCATGATGAGAAAACTCACTTTACTTTAATCTCAAATTATTTCCTTTCTCACTGAAGGGTGATGCTAAAGCTTGGTACAATACTCTTGCTCCTGGTTGTGTGCGTAGTCCCCAGGATATGGTTTATTACTTCTCTGAAAAATATTTTCCTGCTCATAAGAAACAAGCTGCCTTACAGGAAATATTTAAATTTGTGCAAACTAAAGAAGAGAGTCTCCCACAAGCTTGGGGGAGGCTTTGCCAGTTACTTAATGCTTTGCATGATCATCCTCTTAAGACAAATGAAATACTTGATATCTTCTATAATGGACTAACCGATACTTGTAGGGACTTCCTAGATAGCTGTGCTGTTGTGTTTTCAGGGAACAAACTGTTGGACAAGATGAAGATTATTGAATAACCTATTGAAAAATTATGATGATTGGACTCTTCCTGAACCACTGCCTAAACCCACTTCGAAGAAGAGGGGTATATTATATCTCGGTCCTGAAGATATGCAAGAGGTAAAGAAATCTATGAAGGAAAAAGGTATTAAAGATGAGGATGTTAAAAATTTACCTCCTATTGAAGAAATACATGGGCTTAATACACCACCACTGCCTAAGGTGGTAGAGGTAAATTCTCTAATGAGGTTCAATGATAATGACAATCCTCACAATATGCATCCTAGGCAATGCCTTTATGAGTTTGAAAACTACATTAGAAAACAAGATCACTTCAATGCAAATGTTATGAAACAATTGAAATATAATTATGATATGATTGCTTGCTTGAGTGACTTGTTATTTAGAATTTAAAATGATGTTAGGGGTGTTGGAAAACATGCTTCTATGGTACAAACCCAGTTAGAACAAGTTGCTAAATCTCAAAGAGAATTGCTTGATGAAATGAATAATAATATGCATGACTTTACTGTTAGAGTTGCAACTAGAGGAGGTAAAATGACTCAGGAACCACTTTATCCTGAGGCACACTCAGAAAGATTTGAACAAGACTCACAAAGAAATAACACTAGTTCACCTAGTTCTTCTAAAAAGAAAAAGAAGAACAAAAATGATAGGACTTTGCATGATTCTAGTGAACCTGAAATAGAGAAACCTCCTGATAATGAAAATGAAACTTCTATCTCAGATGCTGAAACTCAATCTGGTAATGAACATTCACCTAGTGATAATGAAAAAGATAATGCTGATGTTCATGAAAATACCCAACCAAATAATGAAAAAGAACTAGATAATGATGTTGAGATAGAACCTCATGTTGATCTTGATAACCCGCAACCTAAGAATAAAAGATATGATAAAAGAGACTTCATTGCTAGAAAATACGGTAAAGAAAGAGAACCATGGGTTCAAAAACCTATGCCTTTTCCACCCAGGTCAACTAAAAAGAAAGATGATGAAGAATTTGAATGCTTTTCTGAAATGCTGAGGCCAGTCTTTTTGCGTACTCGCTTGATTGATATCTTGAAAATGCCTCCCTATGCAAAGTATATAAAAGAAATCATCACTAATAAGAGAAAAATACCGGAAGCTGGAATCTCCACTATGCTTGCTAATTATACTTTCAAAGATGGAGTACCTAAAAAACTTGGACATCCGGGAATACTAACTATACCTTGCTCTATCAAAAAGAATTATGTGAAAACTGCTTTGTGTGACTTAGGAGCTGGTGTTAGTGTTATGTCTTTCTGTTTATATAAAAGACTTGATTTGAATAAACTCACACCTACTGAAATATCTTTGCAAATGGATGACAAATGAACTGCCATACCTATCAGTATCTGTGAGGATGTGCCCTTTGTTGTGGGTAATGTTACTATTTTGACTGACTTTGTTATACTTGAGATGCCCGAGGACGGCAACATGTCGATTATCCTTGGTAGACCCTTCTTGAATACTGTAGGGGCTGTTATTGATTGCAATAAAAGCAAGATCACTTTTCATATTAATGGTAATGAGCATACAATGCACTTTCCGAAGAAATAATTCCAAGTGAATGATATTAATGTTATTGAAAAATCTCCGACAATCACTATTGGAAGTTTTCAAATACCTCTTCCTAATGTCAAAAAGAAATATGAGATGCTTATTGTTGGGGACATTCATATCCCCATTGAGGTAACTTAGTGATTTACGAAAGTTCTTCGGTTCATGCTAATCGAAAGTGGTTATTAATAAGACTTGATCAACCTTATTAAGGAATCATTTTCGAGCGGTATGAAGTTGATGAATTTAGTAAGCACTACCTTCTGTCCTTACTTTTTTTTGTATTTATTAGTTAAATAAAATAAAATGCCATGCTTTGTCTATTTTCTGAATTTCTGGTGCAAATAATATCAGAGGGAGGTGCACCCGGTGGGCACAACCCACCTGGGCGTGCCAGGACCCCCAGGCGCGCCCTCGTGGGTTGTGGTCCCCACATGGGCCCCCTCACTTATCTATTTACCCCACATCATCACTTACCTCCATAAAAAAATCTCCATTACTCTCTCTCCCGTATTCTTGCTCTCAAACCCGCGGATTTCGATCTCTTTGCTCGAAGCTTCGTTTCCGAAACTGTTTCGGGGGATTGTTGCTTGGTATGTGACTCCACCGTTTGTACAATTAGTTTTTGTTTTAGTGGTTTATATTTTTAATAGTTAGCTACTCTTGGTGCTGCTGTAGATGAACTTGCATGTTGAATTCTTAGAGTTCTTAGTAGTTTGAATGCTTGCTATGGCTTCTGTCGTAGAATTAACACGTCAGATGTCCTAGTGTGAGGACTTAGTCGCGAGGCCAACGCATCTATGTGGTAGCTTGAGAGGGGTTGAGCAGAATCGAGAAGCGCAACACAAGACAAGGGTTTAGACAGCTTCGGGCCCCGGGAAACATCATCCGGTAACAACCCTACATGTTGTTTGAGGCTAGATCTCATTATCGTCACGAGGGAGTCACCGTAAACCGGCTCTCCTTCATTGTGTCTAGCCCTAGAGATATTTTTTGCTTGTCCCTCTTTTGGGGAGCCCTGCCCCTCCTTATATAAGTTGAAGGGGCGGGTTACATGTAGAGTCCATCTCGGACTAAGACTTAAACTATTTTGACTTCCCTTCATGGGCTTCTTAACGTCTGCCGGTTTAACATGGTCTGCCGGGTTACGATTGACTTAACACCTGCCGGGTTATCATCTGACTTAACTCCTGCCGGTGTTACCATCTGTCTTAACACCTGCCGGTTTACCACTCGCCGGTTTACCGTCTGTCTTAGCCATCTGTCTTAACTGTCTGCCGGTTTACCATCAGCCGATTTACCAAGTTCCAGACGGGTTATGACTCCGGCCGGGTCATACCGCGGGGTATATCCCCGACATTAGCCCCCAGTTTAATTTGGATTTATCCATGTTAAACTGTTCCTGATCATCCTTAAGTCCTTGTCACTTCCTTCTTCCAGAAAATCTGGTTTAATAGGCTAGCTTCATAATCAACTTGCTGACATTGGTTTCTCATAGAAAATATATTGGTCCTTGTAATACTCATATGATCTTCATCCGGTTTAAGGATGTCGAACTTGCCGATTTATAAAAACTGATAATTCCGTGTCATGATTGTTGCAGACACTAGGCCATCATGATTGCTGACACCGGGTCAATAATTGTTGGTGACGCCGGGTCATAATTGTTGCAGACACTGGGTCAATCTGGTTAGCTCAAAACTGAAATTGGAAGATATTTCTTTCTTATATCCATATTACCTGTAGCCCCCAAGTCTTGAATAGAACAAGGTGATGATTTGAGACTTGTTTCCATATAATTACTGCCACTTTGAAGAAATCCATGTTTGTTCATCTCAGTCACTAGTAAAAACTGAATACTCCATATTATGTAGCCCCCAAGTGCCGGGTTGTCATGCTTGCAGCAACCTGGGACTTGAAATTGCCTTATGCTCATAAAAACTTCAACCAGTGTAGCCCCCAAGGGCCGGGTCATTATGCAATAATGAACAGGGACTTTGTAAATATAATCATGTAAACTTTGAACAACAACGTGTAGCCCCCAAGGGCCGACTCAGTAAGATAATATTGAGTTGGGACTTGATATATACTTCAATGAAAATAAAATCATATGATGTAACCCCCAACATGGGGCTTGAATCCACGTCCACAAGGTTAAGAGCCTTGTGCTTTACCAACTGAGCAGTGGACCCTTCAATATAATGGATAAAAAGCTTTGTACCTTGAATTGTTAACAGGAACACTTTGTAGCCCCCAAGGGCCGGCTCATTACAATGTGATAAGTCGGGTCTTCAATAAGGTGAGCAAACAATGTCTTTGCATTAGCCCCCAAGTGTCATGATGCATGATTGCAGCGACACGAGACTTGTGTATTTGATGTAATCTCAACTGAAATAATGTACCCCCAAGTGTCGGGTCGTAAGCCTGCAGCAACTCGGGACTATTACTTCAATTGTAAAATAAATCATATCCATTGATAATATGATAGCTATTGCCTAAAGCAACTTTGAAAACCTTAATCATAATACTGGTTATTGATAACCATAATAAAAATCCAGCCATGTTGGCTATTAAAGATTTGAATAATATACCCAATGATTTATAAGCGCATGATTCCAATGGCACAATCCAAATATATACTGACGACTTATAGTCCAAAGCCAGGCCGGGTCAATAAACACCGGATTATAAGTGATTATGTACTGACAACTTGTAGTTGAAAGTCGAGCCGGGTGTTGACGCTCGAAAATGGCATGATCGCAAAGAGTGACTTGAGTCTCTAATGAGATGATGTTAAAATTATGAGTTCATGTCACCACTGGATGACTCTCTTAAAGCCGATCGAAATAAATATAGAGATGGTCCAAATCGAAGTTCGGATGCAAAAGTTATGCCAATCTTAGAGATGCTCGTATTGACACCAGATCAAAAAATGGCATGAAACCTTGTTACGATGGCCTCGGATGAGAAAGTATTCAACTGCAAAGTTCTTCGTCTCGTCGAAACGGACGATTTTGATATAAAAATCGTCCCCACCCAAGATCGTATACAAAAGTTACAGGCAAAACAGTGGACTGCAACAGTATTTGGCCGGATCATTCAAGCCGGGATCCGGACCATCCGGCCTTCAGTCGGATGAATGACCCGAACATCCGGGCTATCATCCGAGTAAATTAACAGAACCATAAATTTCAGACCCCGTGAAGCCAGATCATCCGGATGGCACCCATATCATCCGGGTAAAGCCCGGATAATCCAGACATGAGTCCGGACGTCCGGACAACTTTTTCTGCTACAGATTTTAGAAAACGTCCCGAAACACCTTCAAGCTGGCCTCAGATCAAACAGTGTTCAACATGAAAGTTATGCGTCTCGTCGAGACGGTTGATTTGGATATAAAAAACGTCCAAATTCAAGGTCGTATTTTGATTCTAGAGCCAAAACAGTAAACTGCTGCCAGAAAACTGGGCTAGGCCGGATCATCCGGGCCTTGAGCTGGACATCCGGGCCGGGGGTCGTGAATAGTCCATGTTTTATTAGGTTTTGATAATTTGGACGGCTAGGCAAGGCCTTTTCTTGTACGGGAAGTTCATCCACCTTTTATATAGATAAGAGGTGACGGCTGATTGAACAACAACACACAATCGAACAAATCTACCTACATCTTTTACCTTCTCCCTTGTTCTCCTTCTTCCTCGTTCTTCGTTCGTTCTTCTTTGCAGGGCGGCGAACCTCGAGGCCCTAGGGGCGGTCAGGCCGACCTAGGGCAGCCCATAGCTGCCGCGTGCCCTGATGGGGTCCCTCCCTGGCGTGTGGGGTTTCGGGTCTACAAAAGCACCTGTCGGATTGTCTTGTGTACCGTGCTTCCGGACGGGTCTCTTTTGACGTGAGCTGCGGTGCATCACCCTCGGTGTTGGAGGTACACGGTGACGTGTTCGTGTGCGAACACACTTTTTGACAACTCCGCTGGGGACCGAAGCTTCAAACGGTCTCCGGCCCGTTCTTGCTACGAAGAGATCGTCATCTAGGGTTTGCAATCTACAAAGGTAATATGAATACCCAATTCACTTATGTAGATGCAAATAATGCATATGTTGTTGCTAGATCATCTAATGAGCATAATGTTGCTGAAATTTTTGTCTATTTGGGCCTAGCCCAATAGCAGTTTCAGAAATTCCTAATAAATCCTATAGGCCCACGCAGCCCATTCGTGCAAGGTAAGAGGTGGAACTAAAGTTTAGTCCCACATTGCTACTTTAGAGGGAGTTGGACCTTTTTATAAGGGAGGCTCCTTCCCCACTTGTATGAGCATGAGAACAAGAGGGACATCCATGCACGCTCCTCCTCCGCCGCCCGCCTCGTCACGACGCGCCGCGGGTTGCGGGAATGAGCCGAGCCGATGTCTAAATTTTTGCCACGCACTACGGGTATACGAAAGGTCACACGGAAGCTGAAAAGTTTTTGCGATAGTGGAGTTTGAATGCGAACGGTGCAGCCCTTCGGCTGCTGGCTGTTCGCTTCGTCTTCGTCTCTTCGCTTCACCTTCCGTTGCTGCCCTCTCGCCTCCTTCTCTTGCGCCTATAAAAGGGAGGTCGCTCCTCTCAGAGAGACGCACCAAAACTTCTCCTTCCTCTCGCCACCGGTTCCAATCTTTGCGCTGCTGCTGTCTTCCTCATCCCGGCTTGTGGCGTGTACCGCGAGTCGGGACAGTAGGCCTTCGAAACCGCACCTCTTTGAGTCCTGTACGGGAGAAGGGTGATAAGGTTTTTGGGGAGCGCTCTGCGCGACTACTGACTTTTTCGTCACGGACGCCCCGGACTCCGACGACTACTTCCCCGATGACGACTACTTCCCCGACATCGACAACCTCCTCGACGACATGGAGGACATCGACCCCAAGTCCAGTGCCTCTGCTCCGGCTGTTGTCCAGTACGTGTTCTTGTTTTTCCTATTAGAGGTCCTGCCACATTTCTTTCTTCTAGTGTTTACCCTACACATGTTAGGATCTACCTCATATATGCATCTTGATCTACTGTCTGCTCGAGAGATAATCCTTTCTAGCTCATATATGCAGATGTTATTTACCTTCATTTTGTCAAACCGCATGACCTGTTTTATCACTGCTATACTAGTCATGTTTTATCTAGTATTTCTGTTAATAAAATCATTTGGAAAATTGCTCATATTTCCAACATTCCAAAAACCTTATTATAGGCAATTTACCTCGAATGGTTTTGCTACTTCCATGAGACCTCCTATGTTTTAGGGTATCCACTATAAGAGGTGGCGCGTGAGAGCAATTTATGGTTTCAAACCATGAGTTGCTATGACGCCACTCTTGGTAGACCTAAAGGAGAACTTGATGCTCAACAGGCACAAGCTTTTCAGAAAATGGATACTTTGTTTAAGGCTGCTCTCTTGAGTGTTCTTGGTGAGAACATAGTTGATGCTTATGCGTCAATTGATAATGGAAAAGATATGTGGGATGCACTCGAGGCCATGTTTGGGGTCTCGGATGCTGGCACTGAGCTGTACATCATGGAGCAATTCTATGACTACAGGATGACTGAAGAGCGCTCCGTGGTTGAGCAAGCTCATGAGATACATTCATTTGCTAGAGAACTTGAGCACTTCAATTGTATCCTACCGGACAAGTTTGTTGCCGGGGGTATCGTCACTAAGCTTCCTCCTTCGTGGAGGAACTTTGCTACCTTACTGAAGCATAAGAGATAGGAGTTTTCCGTCCCGGATCTCATTGGTACTCTTGATGTGGAAGAAAAGGCGAGAGCAAAGGACACATGTGCTCGAGGTATTGAGGGAGGATCTAGTGCCAATCTGGTACAGAAGAAAAACTTCCAGTCCCACAAGTTCAAGAACAAGGGCAAGCTTGATGGTAAAGCAAAGTTTGATGGGAAGAACAAGGTTGTAAAACACACGAACTTCAAGAAGAAGAGTGACAAGAAGAAAGGTGCTTGTCATGTGTGTGGAGATCCTGATCATTGGGCTCCTAGTTGTCCTAATCGCTATGACAAGCGTCATCCTGGGAAAGGCGGCAAGACCGCTAATGTTGTCATCGGAGACATTGACATGAAGGATGCTGGGTATGGTATATTTCCCACTATTCTTTCAGTATGTCATTCTCCTGATTGATTGATTGACACGGGTGCTAATGTGCATGTATGCGGTGATATTTCCATGTTTTCGTCTTATCAGACCACAGGGACTTCAACCGTGCTGATGGGCAACGGTTCAAGTGCTTCTGTTCGTGGTGTTGGCATGGTCGATCTGAAGTTTACTTCGGGGAAGATCGTGCGGCTGAAGAACGTGCATTATGTCCCCTCGGTCAATAAAAATCTTGTTAGCGGATCTCTTCTGTGTAGAGATGGCTATAAGCTTGTCTTTGAGTCAAATAAATTTGTAATATCCAAGTATGGAACCTTTGTTGGTAAAGGCTATGAGTCAGGAGGCCTATTTCGTTTATCCTTATCAGACGTTTGCAATAAAGTTGTTAATCATATTTGCAATAATAGTGAATCAAATGTGTGGCATTCATGTCTTTGTCATGTTAACTTTGGTTGCATGTCGCGACTAGCGAAGTTGAACTTAATCCCTAGTTTCACCACTGTCAAGGGATCTAAGTGTCAAGTGTGTGTGCAAGCTAAGCAACCTCGTAAGTCTCATGTGACTGCGGAGAAGAGAAATCTTGCACCACTAGAACTTATACATTCAGATCTATGTGAAATGAATGGTGTTTTGACAAAAGGTGGAAAGAAATATTTCATGACGTTAATTGACGACTCCACTAGATACTGCCGTGTGTATCTTCTGAAATCTAAGGATGAGGCTTTGAACTTTTTCAAGATCTATAAAGTTGAAGTGGAAAACCAACTTGATCGAAAAATCAAGAGGCTTAGGTCCAACCGTGGTGGAGAGTATTTTTCCAATGAATTTGATGCTTTTTGTGCGGAACATGGTATAATCCATGAGAGGACGCCTCCCTACTCACCTCGGTCAAATGTGGTGGCCGAAAGAAAGAACCGTACTCTAACTGATTTGGTTAACGCCATGTTAGACACATCGGGTCTCTCCAAGGCATGGTGGGGGGAGGCGATATTGACTGCTTGTCATGTCCTAAACCGAGTTCCCACAAAGAACAAAGAGATAACTCCATTCGAGGAATGGGAGAAGAAAAGGTTAAAGCTCTCTTATCTATGAACCTGGGGTTGTTTGGCGAAAGTCAATGTGCCAATTCCAAAGAAGCGGAAGCTGGGACCAAAAACTGTGGATTGTGTTTTCCTGGGATATGCTTCTCATAGCATTGGCTATAGATTCTTGGTTGTAAAATCTGAGGTACCTGACATGCATGTCGGTACGATCATGGAGTCGAATGATACGAGTTTCTTTGAAGATATCTTTCCCATGAAGGATATGGCTACCTCATCTAATCAGGAGATGCCTAGTTCATTGAATTAGGAACCAGTTACAATTACCGAACCTGCCATTTTGATGGAACACTTTGAAAGTCCTGTGGAGGAAAACAATGAAGTTCCTACTAGGAGCAAGAGACAGAGGACTGCAAAGTCCTTCGGTGATGATTTTCTTGTGTATCTCATAGATGA
This sequence comes from Triticum dicoccoides, assembly GCF_002162155.2. NCBI lineage: Eukaryota > Viridiplantae > Streptophyta > Magnoliopsida > Poales > Poaceae > Triticum > Triticum dicoccoides. The sequence continues at coordinate 34,873,236 of NC_041393.1, forward strand.
CACTCCCAGTTCTATTTCGGAGGCCTATGCATCGGAAGATGCTGACTACTAGAAGGAAGCGGTTCGTAGAGAGATGGATTCCATCTTGGCGAATGAAGCTTGGGAGATAACTGATCGTCCTTATGGGTGCAAACCTATAGGATGCAAATGGGTATTCAAGAAGAAGCTTAGGCCTGATGGTACTGTTGAAAAGTACAAGGCTTAGCTCGTGGCAAAGGGTTATACCCAAAAGGAAGGTGAAGACTTCTTTGATACTTATTCACCTGTGGCTCGACTGACCACTATTCGAGTTCTACTTTCACTAGCTGCCTCACATGGTCTTCTCGTTCATCAAATGGATGTTAAGACTGCTTTCCTAAATGGAGAGTTGGATGAGGAAATTTATATGGAACAACCAGATGGGTTTGTAATAGATGGTCAGGAAGGGAAAGTGTGCAAGTTGCTGAAGTCTTTGTATGTACTCAAGCAAGCACCCAAATAGTGGCACGAGAAGTTTGAAAGAACTTTAATAGCTGCAGGCTTTGTTGTGAACGAAGCTGACAAATGTGTGTACTATCGCCATGGTGGGGGCGAGGGAGTTATGCTTTGTTTGTATGTTGATGACATACTGATTTTTGGAACAAATCTGAATGTTATTAAGGAGGTCAAGGATTTCCTATCTTGCTGTTTTTGAGATGAATGATTTAGGAGTGGCTGATGTCATTCTGAACATCAAGTTGTTGAGAGATGACGTTGGTGGGATTACATTGCTTCAATCTCACTATTTGGAAAAGATCTTGAGTCACTTTGGCTACAGTGACTGCAAGCCCTCTCCAACACCATATGATGCTAGCGTGCTGCTTCAAAAGAATCGAAGAATTTCTAGAGATCAATTGAAGTATTCTCAGATTATTGGATCGCTTATGTACTTAGCCAGTGCTACAAGACCTGACATCTCTTTTGCTGTTAGCAAACTGAGTCGGTTTGTTTCAAAACCAGGAGATGTGCATTGGAAAGCTCTAGAGAGAGTTTTGCGTTATTTGAAAGGCACTGCGAATTATGGAATTCACTACACTGGGCACCCAAAGGTGCTTGAAGGGTATAGTGACTCAAACTGGATCTCAGATGTTGATGACATAAAGGCCACGAGCGGATATGTATTCACTCATGGAGGTGGCGCTGTTTCTTGGAAGTCTTGCAAGCAGACCATCTTAACGAGGTCAACAATGGAAGCAAAACTCACAGCACTAGATACAGCTATGGTCGAAGCAGATTGGCTTCGTCGGCTCTTGAATGACTTGCCGGTTGTTGAGAAACCTGTACCGGGTATCCTTATGAACTGCAATAATCAAACTGTGATCACGAAAGTGAACAGTTCAAAGGATAACATGAAGTCATCAAGACACGTTCAGAGAAGGTTAAAGCCTGTCCAGAAAATGAAAAACTCCAGAGTTATTGCATTGGATTATATCCAAACGTCTAAAAATCTGGCAGATCCTTTTACTAAGGGTCTATCACGTAATGTGATAGATAATGCATCGAGGGAGATGGGTATGAGACCCATAATATGAGTTGTTCACAGTGGTAACCTATTCTTTGTGATCGGAGATCCCGTGAATTAGATGTGGAAGACAAGCTATTGGTCAACTGGGAGGAGAGTATCCTTACTGTTAAAAATACCACTCCATGAAGATGCAATACTCTCCTAATCTGCATGGAAGGTTGATGTATATCTTAATGTGTTCTAAGTGGCTCTTTGAAGCAGAGATGTTGTCCTGCAGAACATCTTTTGAAGAATGCACCTATATGAGTCTGATTGTTAAACGTCGCAGTCTATGAGAGTAGGGTTCTCTCTAGTAAACTCATGAAAGGTCTCGGAGTATGATGCATAAGCTCCACCCACGGGGAAGACCCACGGTAGCCACGTATCGGTCAAGGCTTTATGTGAAGCTAGATTCGCAGAAAACTTGCAGTTCAAGGCCCAGTCCACTTTTCAAGTTGCTTACTAGTGTAGCATAGGGTTCTAGGTGGAAGTTCAACTTAATAGTCTCCACTGCAGTACCGGTATATAAAACAGTGTTTTGGAACCAAAGGCAAATTTGTGTGCCTCTGGGATCTGGTGGGGGATTGCTGGAATTTTTGTCTATTTGGGCCTAGCCTAATAGCAGTTTCAGAAATTCCTAATAAATCCTAGAGGCCCACGCAGCCCATTCATGCAAGGCAGGAGGTGGAACTAAAGTTTAGTCCCACATTGCTAGTTTAGAGGGAGTTGGACCTCTTTATAAGGGAGGCTCCTTCCCCACTTGTATGAGCATGAGAACAAGAGGGACATCCACGCGCGCTCCTCCTCCGCCGCCCGCCTCGTCACGATGCACCGCGGGTTGCGGGAATGAGCCGAGCCGATGTCTAAATTTTTGCCACGCACTACGGGTATACGAAAGGTCACACGGAAGCTGAAAAGTTTTTGCGATAGTGGAGTTTGAATGCGAACGGTGCAGCCCTTCGGCTGCTGGCTGTTCGCTTCGTCTTCGTCTCTTCGCTTCACCTTCCGTTGCTGCCCTCTAGCCTCCTTCTCTTGCGCCTATAAAAGGGAGGTCGCTCCTCTCAGAGAGACGCACCAAAACTTCTCCTTCCTCTCGCCACCGGTTCCAATCTTTGCGCTGCTGCTGTCTTCCTCATCCCGGCTTGTGGCGTGCACCGCGAGTCGGGACAGTAGGCCTTCGAAACCGCACCTCTTTGAGTCCTGTACGGGAGAAGGGTGATAAGGTTTTTGGGGAGCGCTCTGCGCGACTACTGACTTTTTCGTCACGGACGCCCCGGACTCCGACGACTACTTCCCCGATGACGACTACTTCCCCGACATCGACAACCTCCTCGACGACATGGAGGACATCGACCCCAAGTCCAGTGCCTCTGCTCCGGCTGTTGTCCAGTACGTGTTCTTGTTTTTCCTATTAGAGGTCCTGCCACATTTCTTTCTTCTAGTGTTTACCCTACACATGTTAGGATCTACCTCATATATGCATCTTGATCTACTGTCTGCTCGAGAGATAATCCTTTCTAGCTCATATATGCAGATGTTATTTACCTTCACTTTGTCAAACCGCATGACTTGTTTTATCACTGCTATACTAGTCATGTTTTATCTAGTATTTCTGTTAATAAAATCATTTGGAAAATTGCTCATATTTCCAACAAATGTATCGGCTAGCCCTAGCTTTATCAATCATGCATCTAATTATGTGCAAGGGCCGATGCAACAAAATCACCATGATTCTACTTCATATAATTTTAGCAACATGCAGCATATGTATCCCAACTCTCATGCATCGGCAACCCCACAAATTTATATGCCGACGAATAACATGATGAGTTCGGTTAATCAAGTTGGGACACCCTATGTAGGAACTTCCAATGGTATGCAACAAAGTGTTTCATGTTTTTATTCATCGGCAAATAACTTGCAGTACGTTAATCCAAACGTGCCGGTGGATAGGGGAATTGGCCATGTTACTACTAGTTATTTGGCCAATTACCATCAAACATCATATGCTACACCTAATGCTACTAATTTTTTGGCACCATACGCAACTGTTGGTGTCCATAATTCGGCTCCGCACCTTCATGGTCATGGCCGAATAAGTGAAATTTCTGTAGGAGCACAAATGCCTTCACCTACTACCGTGGCATATCATGTCCCCCCTACACAATTACAGAATTTCGGCAACATCTCTTTGCTGAAAGAGTCTAAAAGCATTGGGGGGCAACCATATCCAGACTGGGTAATTGAGAACAAGCTTACATTCTCTTGGGATTTGTGCAACTCTATTCGCCAGGAACTAATAGAAGGCGGGAAGCCTCATGATGTTGCTGTTGTAAAAGCTAGAGTTGTGCAAACAATGCAACCGCCTAGTGCCGTACCATCCAGTGTACCACCTAAACAATCACAAAGTTTCGGCACCTCATTGCCGAAAGAGTCTCAAAGTATTGGGGGGCAATCTCATGACGAGTGGATGGAAATTGAGATGAAAAAGTTTAAAGCTCGGCAAGCTGAGATGTGGGCTAAAATTAGACGAGAGCAAGAAGCCTCGCAAATTCAAAAAGATAAAGTTATTGATTCAGGTAACAAAGAAAATTCGGTTATTAGAAAAGCTGAATCAAGTAGTATATATTCTGAGTCCATCAAATCCAAAGAGGCAAGCATTATTGAGAAAGAGCATGGAAAGCATAGCAAAACAGCCATACTTGATTTTTCCGAAGTCAATGGAACCTACTTCCTGCCCTATGAGTTCCGTGCCATAGAAATTGACAAGCCTCAAGAACAAGAACAAGTAGCCGAACAAAGTTCGGCTGGCATGGATCTTCAAAGCAATGATGCACGGAATCAAGAAAAATATGATGAAAAGGTGTTGGGGAGCCATCCAAAGATGGAGCAAGATGTTCTTCAAGTGGCACCACCATCATGTTCTCCCAACATATTTGAAGAGGTATGCATCGAGAGTAATTTACCTATTTTTAGATTTGACCGCGACTTCATTATTGATCCATCTATAAGAAATATTCTCATAAGTAATTTTGAAAGACCAATGAAGAAGGGTAATTTACTTGTTAGCAATAAACTTGTTATGGAGCATATCGGTCAACCCATTACGCCATTTATAAAGACCGATATTGACTTATTGTTACAGCCAAAGCTTTCCCCGTTGCTTTATCTAAAGTTCATATCTAGTTGGGTAGCTTTGCTTATTTCGTACTTGGCTTGCACTTGGTCTCAACTGAGACATGTATGTTCTAAATATCTTCGTTTCAGAAATTTAAAGCCAAGGTTAAATTCCATGGAGAAAACCGGTGCTAATATAATATCTTATCCAAAGACATCGGAGATAGAGTGGAAAACACAATGCATAGCTGAATGGGGAGATTACAAATCTGAACCATTCATTTGCTTATCTCCAAAGCCGTTCAAACAACAAGATCGGCTAGAAAACAAGAAGTATACCTTCAATTCAAGCATGTGTGATCAAATATTTGATTTGTTGCTGAAAAATAATTACATTACAATTCTTGATCACCATGTTAAGCCATCAATCCAAGGACGAATGTATTTTAAGTTGCATGATTTGTCCAAGTATAATTTTGAGGATTGCAACATGTTTCGTCAAATAGTTAAATCGGCCATTGAAAAAGGACGATTGAAGTTTGTTGAAACACCAAGAGATGGCCAGTCTATTCTGATTGGTCCCGATGGTAAAAAGTTTTTGCATCGGCTGCTTCAAGCCGATCCATTTAAAGAGAATGTAAAAGCTGCAGGTGATGGGATCAAGCTTTCAAGTAAAGAAGTTGTTGAAGAGCATAATGAACATAATCTTGAGGGCGAGAATTCCATCGAAGCTACAATGGAGATGCCAAGGACTGGGGGGCAGCAAGCAAATCCAATGATCGATGACAACAAACCAAAAGAAAATAAAGGCCGAAATAAGCGCAAGTATAAGAGATCAAAAATCACCTTCGCTGGACTATTGGATAAATATCAAAAGAAGACTGAAGAGAAGAATGCTTATCGGCCAAATCATGCAAAGAAACCAAGATCACCCCCAAGACGCAAATATGAGGATCGATATTGGCAAAGTGAGAATTTTAATGCAACATATTCATATCCTTATTTTGGGACGCCAATGCCAATGCCATGGATGCCTCCCTATGCTCATATAGATACATATTCATCATGGGACAGGTTTGATACAAGGGCACATTCTCCATCTTATTCTAGACCATCTCACCAATACTATGCCGCTCCAAGAAGATCACCATTTGAACAATCACGCGTCAAAGACCGTTTCAATCATAAAGAATCGGTCCAGAGCTCAAGGAAGAAGAAAGAGGTTCTAATGGTTGATGGCGGAAGCGGTTTGTGGATCCTCAGTATCCATGGAACTCCACTTTCCACAGGAACAGCTGACCAGGTTAACTCCTATCTTCACGAGGCTGCTATCACCGTTGCTTAGGTTCCGGGACTGTCGGCACGGTCGCTCCTCTCCGCACAAGGAAATCTGGCCAAGACAATAGCCAGGGACAAGCCAGTGAGTACTTTGAATGTACTCGCAAACATTATGAACACAGGTATAATATGACAATGATGTGCTAAAAAATATTTTATGCTCATGACGTCAGTCACAAAAGATAAATAAAACTCTGATGCGTACAAGCATGTTAATTATGAATATTCAATAACATAGCAATATTAAAATTTTAAATAACAAGCATGCCACAGTTGGGCGTCTTAGCGACACCACATAAAGGGCTTTAAAAGAAATGCCACAGTCGGGCGTCTGAGCGACACCACATAAAGGGCTTTAAAAGAAATGCCACAGTCGGGCGTCTGAGTGACACCACATAAAGGGCTTTAAAAGAAATGCCACAGTCGGGCGTCTGAGCGACACCACATAAAGGGCTTTAAAAGAAATGCCACAGTCGGGCGTCTGAGCGACACCACATAAAGGGCTTTAAAATAAACAA
>NC_041393.1:34879740-34922665 GCF_002162155.2 Triticum dicoccoides
TGATGCGTACAAGCATGTTAATTATGAATATTCAATAACATAGCAATATTAAAATTTTAAATAACAAGCATGCCACAGTTGGGCGTCTTAGCGACACCACATAAAGGGCTTTAAAAGAAATGCCACAGTCGGGCGTCTGAGCGACACCACATAAAGGGCTTTAAAAGAAATGCCACAGTCGGGCGTCTGAGCGACACCACATAAAGGGCTTTAAAAGAAATGCCACAGTCGAGCGTCTGAGCGACACCACACAAAGGGCTTTAAAAGAAATGCCACAGTCGGGCCTCTGAGCGACACCACATAAAGGGCTTTAAAAGAAATGCCACAGTCGGGCATCTAAGCGACACCACATAAAGGGCTTTAAAAGAAACCAACATGGTGAATATCCCGGAGGTAAAACCATCCCAGGGATATTCGATAATACCAAAAATATCACAGGTTAGTTCACAACGAAGATAATAATCATAATCATCATAAATCACAAGTAGTGTTTCCAGTTCTGGTTTAACAGTTTCACCTCCAAAGACCGACACTAAGACCGACACTTGATCCATCCCAGACTATAATCCTTAGCCATGGACACGGCTATTCGAATAGGTTTAATCTCTGCAGAGGGCGTACTCTTTACCCACGAGTTACAGATTCCTTTAGTCCATAGGGGCTATTCCGCCCACGGTCTTTTAGTTGGAAACACACCTAACTTGCACACACCAGCTTAACTCACATGTGTCTGGAATCACCCACGACACCTGTCAAGCAAAACTCTAAGTGGGGAGCTACAACCTCGACGTAACATGGGATCACAAAAATTATACTGCGCGCAAACTGGGGAAGCTACCCCCTTCGGCTACAACCGAAACACCCATGCTCCCGGACCCGGTGGCATGACTACCGGATGCCTCCAGTATCTTCCACCATGGCCTCTCTGTACGGTGTGTGCTAGGAAAGGGGTTGACAACTTACTGAACCGTACCCTACTTATTGTAGAGACGAGTGGTAGTACGAAGCAAGTATGGGGGTTACTGGCACAAGACTCGATCTACGGTCGACTCAGGAGGTTGTAATATTCTCTGCAAGATTAGCATAACAATGCATATACTTCAACCAACAGATAGAAACTCCATGAGACATACCCCCTCATGCTATATCGGACACGACCGTCTCGACGGAGGACTCGGGACAAGACCGTGTCTACCCAAGACAGGGGCCTTCCCGGCTTTCCTTCCGGTATGCATGAAAGGCATATGACGGTGATTTCCATCACAAAGCATGTCAACTCCATCAGCATAGAAATCATTAAAATGCACTCACGAATAGGATCACATCCTCACATAAAATGACGTATGCACGTGTCGGGGTGGTGTTGTCACCGAGTCAATCAACACACACAAATATTACACCAGGGTTTAGAATGCTTGCCTTCAGGTCATGGGAAAGCAGGGTGCATTCCAACACATCTTGAAATCTTCAAAAATCCTATTTAAAAGAATATATATGAATTAACACACAAAAACAAAACAGCACAAAAAGTTGTTTTGAAATTTTTTCAAATAAATCTTAAAATAAACTAGAACATACTTGAGAGTGGTAGGAAAAAGAATTAATTTATTTGGAGTTGTGTTTAAAAAGATACAACCGGTCAAAGTTTGGTCAAAAATCTGTTATATAAATAAAAACAGAAAAGAAAACGTTTCGAATATATACGTACACGTCGAAGGCGCATTTTGGAAATGCGCTTCCACTTATCCCACATGGTCTGGGAGGGGTCACTGACAGTGGGTCCAGGGGGCCCACTGGTCAGGTTTGACCAGTCCAATTCTCCCTCCTCTTCCTCTGCCCGAACGGCGGCGAGGCAACGTCGATCAACACCGGCGAACGGCGGCTCCTCGCGGGCTCCAGAAGGTCGGGATGGATCTGCAAGACCGGGGCGGTCCTTCCGGTGGTCGCTGGGTCGGCGGGGACGGAGTGAGCTGCCGGCGGCGAGCTTCGCGGCAGAGGAGGCATTCGGGAGCAAAGTGCTTTAGTGGCTGCGGTGGCTCCCGATCAAAATCGAGCAGGGGGACGGGCTCACGGGAGGAAGGGAAGGCTCTTGGTGGAGAGAGTGGAGAGGGGGAGGCCCTGGTGGCGCCGGAATGGCTGGGGCAGTGGCGGCGGCTGTGGTTGCCGGAGATGGGGAAGGGGACCTCCCAGAGTTGATTGGCTGCCAATGGGGGTCCTAGAGAGATGGTTTGGGGCTGCCTGTGTGCGGGGATGAGCTCGGTGCTCCTTATATAGGCGATGGAGGTCGGTTCCGAGGCGGCCGGTGATAAGGACGATGGCGAACCGCCATGCTGTAGCTTGGACGACGTGGCGGCGACGAGCGCTAGAGGACACGCTTGCGGATGAGCACGCACTGCTCCAGGGGGCAGGTGGCAAGTGCTGGCGGCTTGGGCGGCGCTGACACGGCCGGGGCCTGCATGCGGCCGTCAGCTAGCCGCCACGGCCGTCCTGACGGTGGCGCTGTGGGGTGCCAGGGTGGTCGGGGTGGCGTGGTGCAAGGGGACACGGCGTGCTGGTTGCGGTCGGTCACGGACCGGATTTGGGTGCGGGTGGGACGCGGCGGCTTGGGCGCAAGTGCGTGCCAAACGCATGCTCTGGGCGCGCCTAGTGCACGCCCGGGACGTGCTCGACGAAATGCCAGGGCAGCCTAGAGGTCGCGGTTGAGGCTGGCAAGAAACAGGGCTAGTCTAGGGTTAGCAAGGGGATCAAGGGACATGGTGGATTGGTCAGGGGCTCAAGTTCACAATGTAAACTTGAAATCATGCCAAAACTGGCTATGCACTCAGGGTGTTTGACAAAATGCCAAAGGCACCTAGGCAGTTCTTGGGGTGGCCAAATCTTCCAGAGTGGGGTCTCTTTGGATATATGAGAGGGTGGTGGAGTTAGTTTGCAAAAAGGAGAAACTTGCTAGTGCAAGTTTTGCAAAACTACACTTCTGGACAGGGAGTAAATGGCATCATTACATGGATCAAAGGTGTTCCAGAGAGTGCATGCTCCTGGACTTAGGGGTTTTGCAGGGTTGACTACAAGCATGAGAAAGCACAAGGTCACTTGAGCAGGAAAGAATGGGGTTGCAGTAGAAAACACAAGTCTGGTCCAGAATGAAAAAGAGGTTGATACACTCAAATTTTCCAAAGAACAACACTATGTTTTTGCATAAAGTTGGATGGCATGCTACTACTGACATCCCATAAATTTGGTGGAGGCTCTAGGGAAAAATTTAGATAGGCTATAGTGCAAAAGTGCCCACTGGACCAGATTTGAAAAAATAGGTGTAACACTCAAAATATGCAATGAAATAATTATATTATTGCACAAAAGTGATTTAGAGACATCACATGACATGTGCAAATTTTGTTTGAAAAAATAGTTAAAGTTATCAAATGGTTGTAGTTTAAACAGAGCTCCAAAACTTAAAGAAATTCATTTTAATGATTATAGCTCAGGGTGGAATAATTTAATAAATAAATCTACTGATTAAGAAATTGTTTTAATGAGATGGCATAGCAGTTCAATATGCTTGGAAGGATCCACTTGGGTAGATACTCATTAACATAAAAAGAAAGGTTCTGCAATCAACAGAAATATTCTTGCAGGCAACAAAAAAATTAAACTCTTGGCAAAATTTTATTATCAAAAATTTGGTTAAATTTTTGGGGTGTTACAATTACTACTCCCCTTAAGAAAAATCTCGTCCTCAAGATTTGCTAAGGGTTGTAAAACAAAAAAACTACTTTTACCTGGTTAAAAGATCATTTTACTAAAGCGGTAAAAAGTGGCTACAGTGAGAGGGCAATAAGTGGTGAGTAACTATAGTGTGGTACTGGCGTTGTGTGGAGAAGTTCCATGTTTAGGAAAAACGAGCGATTTCTACGCTGGACGCAGTGAATTTAGAATAAATTCTAAATTTTACAATACGCTGGTCGTACGCGAGAGCATAGTGCTCCCTCTGGCTGACAAGTGGGACTAGGGCCCACTGTCAGTCTCTCCTTCTTCCTCTGGCTCTCTCTTCTTCCTCTCTCCTGCGCGCTTTCCCGGCTTTCTCCACCGGCGACGTCTAGCGCGTAGGGCATCTAGGCCGTACTTCGGTAGTGCGCGGCGTGCTTGCTGCCGGTGCAGTGTGCACTCACGTCGCAGGCCAGTGCGCTGTCGGTACTGCTCGCGGATTCCCCTCCGAACACCGGCGATCGGGCGACGAGCGGTGCTGGTGGACTTCGCCCACCGTACACCGATCTCGAGCTATAAAACGACCGCGGTGCTCCTTCTACATCTTCGCACCTGGCCTCATTTCTCCTCCTCCTTCTCCTCCATTTCTGCTTACCGGAGCTCGAGACGAGGCTCCAATGGCGGAGGCGGTGCCGGACTGGTACATGATCCTGGTGTGTGGAGGGCTGGCGGCAGTGCTGGGGCTCACTGTACTCCTGTGCGCGGTGATCTATGATGATTGTTGTGATGCTGCCGCTCAGATGCTGGCTCTCCGCGGTGGCGGTGATCATGGGGATTAGGCGTAATCCCGGTCACCCACTTTTATCGGTGTGCCGAAGGTGATTTGTATCCGGATGATTATCCGCTAATCTCTCTCTTGGAGACATGTGGAGTGCTTAGGGAGATGGTCGGTGATATGCAACATGGTTGCGTGTATTTGCAAGCAGTGTAAGAGTTCGAGTGGTTGGGGGTCTGCTGCCGTGGTGCTGCGTGAATAAAAATAGTCCATGGAGTGAGAGGATCAAAGATGTAGCAACTCAGGGAAAAGAAATCTTATTCCAAGATTTTTCGCGGTTACACAGGTTAATCACGAAGAAAAACTACTCATACTAGTGGAAACTGCATACTCGACTCGTCATACAAATTCGAGGTATCATGCATAAGTTACAACGTAATAATAAATGCTGAAATAACAAACACAGCAGTGACGTCTAAAATGAGAAAGGTAACTGGACAGGGTCTCGAGAAAAAGTCTCTGGCGATGGAATATACTCCTCTTCTATCGAAGGAAGTGGATTGATCAGTTGATGTATGCGTCTCTCCGGATCGGGCCTCAGTGGTCTGCCGATGGCAATCTGAGGATTCAGATCAGTGAGATTCTGGAGATAATCCATCACTCGCTGGTTCAAATGCTCTTGAGCGATGATGTATTGGATAAGGTTGGCTAGCACTGGGTCTCTCTTAATCCGTCCACCGGGGAAAGATGTTACTCCTCCGGGCGTTGCACGGCTCGAAAAGTAATAATATCCTCGTTCGCGGGCATAGGGTACTGCGGATCGAAGACGAGCAATCTCTTCGTTTGCAGCAGCTTCTATGGACAGGCGTGGGGTCGACATAGATTTCCCCACGAAGGAAACCTCCATTGGATCTTGGTTGGGGTCTATGGGAGGAATGTGTACTGCTGCCCAATATTCCGAGGTGGAAGGGGTGATTCTGGATTTGAACAGCTCGTACTGGGGTGGCTGGGTAGAACCCATGGTACTGCAGGTAAAGTCCCACAATATTTTGACAAAGCTACCTGGGGTTGCATCTGGGGTTCTCCGATAAATACTAGGGCTCGGCATGGCAAGAAATGGTTGTGAGAGTGGTGCACGAGGTGAGGGTTGCTGGGTAAGGTCACAAGGTGGCCTCCTTATATAGCATCTGAGCTGGTTTATTTACCGTGGTGAAAGGTAATAAAGACGCCAGATCACCTCCAAAGGTTGGGTCAGTGTCGGAGATACACATATCCCATAAAGAGACGTGTTACTGTGGGTGTCGTCGGGGTTGGTTTTGGTAGCTGTGCCTGGAAAATGTGCAACTATGCGCTGACAAAACACGCAAGGCTACTATTAAAACAGAGGCACAACGACAGGTTGCGCTAATACACAAGGTCGCACGATTACAAAGCGAGGATACGCTGAGACTCGGTACTACTCGTACGGCTTAGTCTACCTCGTTTATGTCTAAACGGGCGTGCCTGGTGGATGTCGAGGCTTCTCCATGTGTCTCACTGTCGGGATTAGTCGGAGATGGCGGAGGGACTGCAGGTCGGGGTAGCGATGATGACCATCACGGGGATTGTTGGCCACAGTCCCGTTGGAGTGTGCTCCCAAAAGGTGACGAAGCACTTCTGGGGTCATCAAGACACCTTGGCCGCTGGCTGGAGCTGACCTCAGGGTCTCGATCGGGTGTCCGAACAACATGACTGGGTTGTCGGCGTCGGGCTCAGTTTCCCTACTTGCCGGGGCTCGGCGAACCAGCTCTCCTCGAGCTGCGATCAGATCAATCGTGATCTGGTCGAACAATGCCTCTAGTGCACTTACATAGCGCACTAGGTGCAATAATGCGGGATCCGTCTCGCGATCTCCGTTGGCAACTTGGGGTGGTCTACCATACCCTTCACGCCTGGGGTAGTAGTAGAACGAGCGACAGTTAACTCTTGGCGACAACTGCCGGAGTTGAACTATAGCCTCTCGAGCAGCTAGCTGGATGGCTTGTGGCTCAAAGGAAGTTGTTCTTCCAATGAACCTGTAGGGGCGTTCTGGCGACAGACCCCTACCATAGATGTGCACAGTGGCCCAGAATTGGCGGTCCTCACCGCTCATGGGTCCTTGGTACACAACATATTCTGGGGGCTCTTCTAACGCATAGGCACGACGGGTGAGGTTTGCGAGTATGGTCACGAAACCTCCAAGGTTGGTTGCTGTGGTCTCATTGTGCACTATGGGACTAGGCATTGTGGCTAGTTTGGGGAAGAGGCTGTGCTATGCTGGGTTGAGGCTAGCGTGCCCTTTTTATAGAAAACGGAACGGAGTCTTCCTCCGCACGCTTGCGAATGAGACAATTTAGCCATCGGTCACTGGTGTGTGATCGACAGGCTAGGCTGATAGGTTGGGCACCGACTGCCAAAAGTGTCGGGATCACTGTGTGGCTATCTTGCACGGGAAGCTTGGCTGGGGTTTTGGTTTAGGGTCTGGTGGGTTGGTTTGCCTAAGATTTTCGACCTGGCTAAGATAGGATTAGCCAATGGTCAGCCTGGCTCTGGTACCAAGTTTGTGGGGACCGATTCTCCGGGTAATAATTTCCAGAAAATGGCCCTTGTGCTCACCAGCCCCAGGATAACTGTTAGGTGATGAGGCACCAACTTGATACAGAAATTCCAAGAAAAACACAAAATATGTAGTACAAGACCATTCTGGCCAGTGAGTACAACAAAAAGGTTCTAAAGGTTGATGGCAGAAGCGGTTTGTGGATCCTCAGTATCCATGGAACTCCACTTTCCACAGGAACACCTGACCAGGTTAACTCCTATCTTTGCGATGCTGCTATCACCGTTTCTTAGGTTCCGGGACTGTCGGCACGGTCACTCCTCTCCGCACAAGGAAATCTGGCCAAGACAATAGCCAGGGACAAGCCAGTGAGTACTTTGAATGTACTCGCAAACATTATGAACACAGGTATAATATGACAATGATGTGCTGAAAAATATTTTATGCTCATGACGTCAGTCACAAAAGATAAATAAAACTCTGATGCATACAAGCATGTTAATTATGAATATGCAATAACATAGCAATATTAAAATTTTAAATAACAAGCATGCCACAGTCGGGCGTCTTAGCGACACCACATAAAGGGCTTTAAAAGAAATGCCACAGTCGGGCGTCTGAGCGACACCACATAAAGGGCTTTAAAAGAAATGCCACAGTCGGGCGTCTGAGCGACACCACATAAAGGGCTTTAAAAGAAATGCCACAGTCGGGCGTCTGAGCGACACCACATAAAGGGCTTTAAAAGAAATGCCACAGTCGGGCGTCTGAGCGACACCACATAAAGTGCTTTAAAAGAAATGCCACAGTCGGGCGTCTGAGCGACACCACATAAAGGGCTTTAAAAGAAACCATCATGGTGAATATCCCAGAGGTAAAACCATCCCAGGGATATTCGATAATACCAAAAATATCACAGGTTAGTTCACAACGAAGATAATAATCATAATCATCATAAATCACAAGTAGTGTTTCCAGTTCTGGTTTAATAGTTTCACCTCCAAAGACCGACACTAAGACCGACACTTGATCCATCCCAGACTGTAATCCTTAACCATGGACACGACTATTCGAATAGGTTTAATTTCTGCAGAAGGCGTACTCTTTACCCACGAGTGACAGATTCCTTTAGTCCATTGGGACTATTCCGTCCACGGTCTTTTAGTTGGAAACACACCTAACTTGCACACACTAGCTTAACTCACATGTGTCTGAAATCACCCACGACACCTGTCAAGAAAAACTCTAAGTGGGGAGGCTACAACCTCGACGTAACATGGGATCACAAAATTTATACCGCGCAAACTGGGGAAGCTACCCCCTCCGGCTACAACCGAAACACCCATGCTCCCGGACCCGGTGGCATGACTACCGGATGCCTCCAGTATCTTCCACCATGGCCTCTCTGTACGGTGTGTGCTAGGAAAGGGGTTGACAACTTACTGAACCGTACCCTACTTATTGTAGAGATGAGTGGTAGTACGAAGCAAGTATGGGGGTTACTGGCACAAGACTCGATCTACGGTCGACTCAGGAGGTTGTAATATTCTCTGCAAGATTAGCATAACAATGCATATACTTCAACCAACAGATAGAAACTCCATGCGACATACCCCCTCATGCTATATCGGACACGACCGTCTCGACGGAGGACTCGCGACAAGACCGTGTCTACCCAAGACAGGGGCCTTCCCGGCTTTCCTTCCGGTATGCATGAAAGGCGTATGACGGTGATTTCCATCACAAAGCATGTCAACTCCATCAGCATAGAAATCATTAAAATGCACTCACGAATAGGATCACATCCTCACATAAAATGATGTATGCACGTGTCGGGGTGGTGTTGTCACCGAGTCAATCAACACACACAAATATTACACCAGGGTTCAGAATGCTTGCCTTCAGGTCATGGGAAAGCAGGGTGCATTCCAACACATCTTGAAATCTTCAAAAATCCTATTTAAAATAATATATATGAATTAACACACAAAAACAAAACAACACAAAAAGTTGTTTTGAAATTTTTTCAAATAAATCTTAAAATAAACTAGACCATACTTGAGAGAGGTAGGAAAAAGAATTAATTTATTTGGAGTTGTGTTTAAAAAGATACAACCGGTCAAAGTTTGGTCAAAAATCTGTTATATAAATAAAAACAGAAAAGAAAACGTTTCGAATATATAATATATACGTACACGTCGAAGGCGCATTTTGGAAATGCGCTTCCACTTATCCCACGTGGTCTGGGCGGGGTCACTGACAGTGGGTCCAGGGGGCCCACTGGTCAGGTTTGACCAGTCCAACTCTCCCTCCTCTTCCTCTGCCCGAACGACGGCGACGCAACAACGATCAACGCCGGTGAACGGCGGCTCCTTGTAGGCTCCAGAAGGTCGGTATGGATCCGCAAGACTGGGGCGGTCCTTCCGGTGGTCACTGGGTCGGCGGGGACGGAGTGAGCTGCCGGCAGCGAGCTTCGCGGCGGAGGAGGCATTCGGGAGCAAAGTGCTTTAGTGGCTGCGGTGGCTCCCGATCAAAATCGAGCAGGGGGACGGGCTCACGGGAGGAAGGGAAGGCTCTTGGTGGAGAGAGTGGAGAGGGCGAGGCCCTGGTGGCGCCGGAATGGCCGGGGCAGTGGCGGTGGCAGTGGTTGCCGGAGATGGGGAAGGGGACCTCTCAGAGTTGATTGGCTGCCAATGGGGGTCCTAGAGAGATGGTTTGGGGCTGCCTGTGTGCGGGGATGAGCTCGGGGCTCCTTATATAGGCGATGGAGGTCGATTCCGAGGCGGCCGGCGATAAGGACGACGGCGAACCGCCATGCTGTAGCTTGGGCGACGTGGCAGCAACGAGCGCTAGAGGACACGCTTGCGGATGAGCACGCACTGCTCCAGGGGGCAGGTGGCAAGCGCTGGCGGCTTGGGAGGCGCCGACACGGCCGGGGCCTGCATGCGGCCGTCAGCTAGCCGCCACGGCCGTCCTGACGGTGGCGCTGTGGGGTGCCAGGGTGGTCGGGGTGGCGTGGTGCAAGGTGACACGGCGTGCTGGTTGCGGTCGGTCACGGACCGGATTTGGGTGGGGGTGGGACGCGGCGGCTCAGGCGCAAGTGCGTGCCAAACGCACGCTCTGGGCGCGCCCAGTGCACGCCCGGGACGTGCTCGACGAAATGCCAGGGCAGCCTAGAGGTCGCGGTTGAGGCTGGCAAGAAACAGGGCTAGTCTAGGGTTAGCAAGGGGATCAAGGGACATGGTGGATTGGTCAGGGGCTCAAGTTCACAATGTAAACTTGAAATCATGCCAAAACTGGCTATGCACTCAGGGTGTTTGACAAAATGCCAAAGGCACCTAGGCAGTTCTTGGGGTGGCCAAATCTTCCAGAGTGGGGTCTCTTTGGATATATGAGAGGGTGGTGGAGTTAGTTTGCAAAAAGGAGAAACTTGCTAGTGCAAGTTTTGCAAAACTACACTTCTGGACAGGGAGTAAATGGCATCATTACATGGATCAAAGGTGTTCCAGAGAGTGCATGCTCCTGGACTTAGGGGTTTTGCAGGGTTGACTACAAGCATGAGAAAGCACAAGGTCACTTGAGCAGGAAAGAATGGGGTTGCAGTAGAAAACACAAGTCTGGTCCAGAATGAAAAAGAGGTTGATACACTCAAATTTTCCAAAGAACAACACTATGTTTTTGCATAAAGTTGGATGGCATGCTACTACTGACATCCCATAAATTTGGTGGAGGCTCTAGGGAAAAATTTAGATAGGCTATAGTGCAAAAGTGCTCACTGGACCAGATTTGAAAAAATAGGTGTAACACTCAAAATATGCAATGAAATAATTATATTATTGCACAAAAGTGATTTAGATACATCACATGACATCTCCAAATTTTGGGTGAGAAAATAGTTAAAGTTATCAAATGGTTGTAGTTTAAACAGGGCTCCAAAACTTAAAGAAATTCATTTTAATGATTATAGCTCAGGGTGGAATAATTTAATAAATAAATCTACTGATTAAGAAATTGTTTTAATGAGATGGCGTAGCAGTTCAATATGCTTGGAAGGATCCACTTGGGTAGATACTCATTAACATAAAAGGAAAGGTTCTGCAATCAACAGAAATATTCTTGCAGGCAAAAAAATATTAAAATCTTGGCAAAATTTTATTATCAAAAATTTGGTTAAATGTTTGGAGTGTTACAACCACTAATGAATTTTTCTTATGCAGGCGAAAATAAGGATTGGAGAAAGTTCATTTTTCATTATCTGCAAAATCCTAGCAAAAGGATGAATAATATGGTTCTGAGGATGACCTTGAGATACATATCTATGGAACTTTATCATTGTATTATTAATGAAGTTGAGAAGGTTTCACCTAAGTTTGCATCAAGGATTCAAGCAAATAATGGCCAATATATATTTATCGCACTAAGCACATGCAAAGTGGCCGATGGAGTGTTGACATCGTCCTTAGAACCAACATGGTACAAGTTATTTTTCGGCACGCTAGCTTTGCCAAAAAACAGGGGGGGCATGTGTTGACGCTCGAAAATGGCATTATCGCAAAGAGTGACTTGAGGCTATAATGAGATAATGTTAAAATTATGAGTTCATGTCACCACTGTATGGCTCTCTTCAAGCCGATCGAAATAAATATTGAGATGGTCCAAAACGAAGTTCGGATGCAAAAGTTATGCCAATCTTAGAGATGCTCGTATTGACACCAGATCAAAAAATGGCATGAAACCTTATTAATATGGCCTCTGATGAGAAAGTCTTCAACTGCAAAGTTCTTCGTCTCGTTGAAACGGACAATTTTGATATAAAAACCGTCCGCATCCAAGATCATATGCAAAAGTTACAGACAAAACAGTGGACTGCAGCAGTATTTGGCCGGATCATCCGGGCCCGGATCCGAACCATCCGGCCTACGGTCGGATGAATGACCCGAACGTCCGGGCTATCATCCGGGTAAATTAACAGAACCATAAATTTTGGGCCCCGTGAAGCCAGATCATCCGGATGGCACCCACATCATCCGGATAAAGCCCGGATAATCCGGACATGAGTCCGGACGTCCACACAACTTTTTCTGTTACAGATTTTAGAAAACGTCCCGAAACACCTTCTAGATGGCCTTAGATCAAACAGTGTTCAACATGAAAGTTGTGCGTCTCGTCGAGGCGGTTGATTTGGATATAAAAGACGTCCAAATCCTAGGTTATATGTGGATTCTAGAGCCAAAACAGTAAACTGCTGTCAGAAAACTGGGCTAGGCCGGATCATCCGGGCCTTGAGCCGGACATCCGGGCCGGGGGTCGTGAATAGTCCGTGTTTTATTAGGTTTTGATGATTTGGACGGCTAGGCAAGTCCTTTTCTTGTACGAGAAGTCCATCTGCCTTTTATATAGATAAGAGGTGACGACCGATTGAACAACAACACACAATCGAACAAATCTACCTACATCTTTTACCTTTAATTTTACCTTCTCCCTTGTTCTTATTTTTCCTCGTTCTTCGTTCGTTCTTCTTTGCAGGGCGGCGAACCTCGAGGCCCTAGGGGCGGTCAGGCCGACCTAGGGAAGCCCATAGCCGCCGCGCACCCTGACGGAGTCCCTCCTGGGCGTGTGGGGTTTTGGGTCTACAAAAGCACCCACCGGATTGTC
This sequence comes from Triticum dicoccoides, assembly GCF_002162155.2. Classification (NCBI taxonomy): domain Eukaryota; kingdom Viridiplantae; phylum Streptophyta; class Magnoliopsida; order Poales; family Poaceae; genus Triticum; species Triticum dicoccoides. Next base: position 34,892,451 of record NC_041393.1, read on the forward strand.
TTGCGTACCGTGCTTCCGGATGGATCTCCTTAAACGTGAACTGCGGTGCATCACTCTCGGTGTTGGAGGTACACGGTGACGTGTTCGTGTGCGAACACCGGGTTAATTTGATGACTGATAGTCATGCCGGGTCAATAGACGCCGGTTCAACATAAAATTTCTCAAAAGAGAAAAATCTTGACAAAGGCAAATAAAACTGTGTAGTCGAGGTTTTTTATGGGCTGCCAGACCCAAATTCGAGGCTTTTCATGGGCTGCTAGGCCGCTGAGTTAAACCATTTTGCAAAGCCTTTCAAGATGGGCCTCCAACTAACCAATCGTCGTTTTAACTTTGACAAGTTCAGGGTCTGACTAAGATTGACTTGTCAAACGTTCGGCGGGTCATGCCAGGATTACTTGATAAAGGCAGGTTAACCCGGGGTTTTAGGTGAATACATGATACATCTTCAACGTATCTACTTTTCCAAACACTTTTGCCCTTGTTTTGGACTCTAACTTGCATGATTTGAATGAAACTAACCCGGACTGACGCTGTTTTCAGCAGAACTGCCATGATGTTGTTTTATGTGTAGAAAAGAAAAGTTCTCGGAATGTCCTGAAAATCCACGGAGGCACTTTTTGGAATTAATAAGAATTTCTGGGTGAAAGAAATACACCGGGGGCCCACACCCAGTCCACGAGACAGGGGGCGCCCCCCTATCTCGTGGGCCCCCTGGACCTCCACCGACCTCAACTCCAACTCCATATATTCCGTCTCGGGGATAAAAAAACCAGAGAGAAAGTTTCATCATGTTTTACGACACGGAGCCGCCGCCAAGCCCTAATCTCTCTCGGGAGGGCTTATCTGGAGTCCGTTCGGGGCTCCGGAGAGGGAGATTCGTCACCGTCGTCATCATCAACCATCCTCCATCACCAATTTCATGATACTCACCGCCGTGCGTGAGTAATTCCATCGTAGGCTTGCTGGACGGTGATGGGTTGGATGAGATTTACCATGTAATCAAGTTAGTTTCGTTAGGGTTTGATCCCTAGTATCCACTATGTTCTGAGATTGATGTTTCTATGACTTTGCTATGCTTAATGCTTGTCACTAGGGCCCGAGTGCCATGATTTCAGATCTGAACCTATTATGTTTTCATGAATATATGTGTGTTCTTGATCCTATCTTGCAAGTCTATAGTCACCTATTATGTGTTATGATCCGACAACCCCGAAGTGACAATAATCGGGATATTTCTCGGTGATGACTGTAGTTTGAGGAGTTCATGTATTCACTATGTGCTAATGCTTTGTTCCGGTTCTCTATTAAAAGGAGGCCTTAATATCCCTTATTTTCCACTAGGACCCCGCTGCCACGGGAGGTAGGACAAAAGATGTCATGCAAGTTCTTTTCCATAAGCACGTATGACTATTTACGGAATACATGCCTACATTACATTGATGAACTGGAGCTAGTTCTGTGTCACCCTATGTTATAGCTATTACATGAGGAATCACATCCGGCATAATTATCCATCACTAATCCATTGCCTACGAGCTTTTCACATATTGTTCTTCACTTATTTACTTTTCCGTTGCTGCTGTTACAACTACTACAAAAACCCAAAAACTATTATCTTTACTTTTGCCACTGTTACCTTTATTATCATACTACTTTGCTACTAAATACTTTGCTGCAGATACTAAGTTATCCAGGTGTGGTTGAATTGACAACTCAACTGCTAATACTCAAGAATATTCTTTGGCTCCCCTTGTGTCGAATCAATAAGTTTGGGTTGAATACTTTACCCTCGAAAGCTGTTGCGATCCCCTACACTTGTGGGTTATCAATACACCAGGCTTCCAAGCCGTGCTTGATAGCATATTACAAGGGTCCTTTCAAACTCTTTGTTGCGTTACACAAAGAGCCCCCAAGTAACTTTGTGAGCTGTGCTCTATGGGTGCCTATGTTTGAGCTGTGCGTAGCAACAAGACTCTCTTTGGCCCCTTGGGTGTGAAGCTCCCAAGCTTTGTTGTAGCATGATAGCCGAATTAATGGACATGACTCCGCTTTGTCAGCTGAAGCCCCTATTTGCTATATTTTTGAGCTGTGCTTGCCGGGTGCCTATGTTTGAGTTGTATTGTGCGACAAACTCTCTTTGGCCCCTTATGATAATATTGGCTTTATGGCCGCAACAAGAGGGTAGTAATGCTATGTTCTTTTTGGTGAATACACCTATGTTTGAACAGGAAGCCCCCAAGCGATCATATGAAGATGAGCCCATAAGGCAGGATACCCATGTTTGAACCGCGAGTTAGGGCAGCAGGTCCTCTTCAACATCCTTCAACTTATTGCATGAAATAAATTCTTCTTGAACCGGGATTTTGAACCGGATATTGAGAGCTTAAAAGCTTTATGGGAGACATCTTTTCCTTGAACCGGATTTTAAACCGGAATCTTCATTTTCAGCCGGTAATTTTCTGACGGCCTTTAAACTCGAACTTGCAAGAAGTTAATTCCTTTTTGAACCGGAAATTCTTAAGCCGGATTTGAGAGCTTCAGAGCTTAGTGGGAGATAGATTTCCTTTGAACCGGATTTTAAACCGGAATCTTCATTTCAGCCGGAAATTTTCTGACGGCCTGATATATCATGCCAGGGGTTATCCACCGTGGAGTTGATGATCACCATGGCAACGCTGAAATTAATCACAGCCGAGTCGGCCGTGACATTACAAGCCGGTGCGGACGAACGAGCCAATTGCAGGTGTGGTAAGCCGCACAGACGGTGAGTCAATCGTAGGCGCGGTCCCGGCGAGTTAATGTAGAGAAAACTGCACGGATAGCGGCTTGCGCACACCCTTTCAACAGCAAATGGGCGCAAACACCGGCTCATATTTCATAAGCACAGCATGGCACCACTTTTATAATGAGTCATTGTCCCTGCATATGGAAAATACGTAAAGCAGAATAGTTCTCAAAAGAATTTTTTAAAAATAGACTGGGCAAATAGCACCTGATTTATCATAGACGATGGATGATCCATGTGTCCCGTCTATCGGATGCCAAGATTCGCCGTAGTATTTCCTATGTCCACGAACGCAGTGATAGCCTCGAGAGATGTGATGCGTGTAGCCTTTGTACCAGTAGTAGTTGTGTACTACTAATGCATCCGTGGGCTCATATATATTTCCTTTTCTGTAAATCTCCATATATTGTACTTGATGTCTTGTCCAGCGCCCAAGTTGTACCGCTGGACTCTTGATTTTTTTATGGACTGGCGGCAGTGGCGGATCGCGATCATCTTATCTTAGCAGTGGTGTTTGGTCCTTCAGAGTCCCCGTCAATATTAGTTTGTGGCTTAGCAGTCCGATGGCTCTCTGGCTGTCCTATGGAGCTCCTTGACACACATTGGTGATTGCATCAACTGTTTCAATGTGCAGTACCAAATCGAAGATCCAGCAAGAAAAACTCCATTGCAGATAGCGAGGCGACTCGACCACGACGGTAAAGGTGAGACAGGCTCGTGTGCGGCAGAAGTGAGGCAGCGGCTCGGAAGCTCGAGGTAAAGCGGGTTCATGGTGGTCTCTGTGGTCATAACTCGACAGAGTAGTAGTAGAGGTACGACGAAGCCAGCAGGCGCGGGCAGTTCAGGGCCAGCCACGGCGGGTCATGGTCGCGAAAGTGCGTGGCCACGCGGGGTATCGAACCGGCCGCAGTGAAGGTGAGGCAAAGACAGCGGGCGCTCGAGGCGTGTCCACGGTAGTGGCGCAAACCGGTGATGCAGGGTCGATCATGCGGCAAACCATAGCAGCAACGGGTTGATGAAGGCGGCCCGGGCGACACAGGTGTGGAGAGCCAGCGGTTTGAGGCGAGCGCGGCGACTCGAGGTGAGACGGAATGCAACGGGCTTGACTCGGAGGCGGCGTAACCCGGAATTTGATCCGGTTTTGAAGCCGCAGGACCGAATTTGGCTGTGGCGAGCAGCAGGAGGCTCGGAGGCGTGTCTCAGGCGTGGAGATGAACCGACCACATCGAGGGCACTCCGGCGGGTTGACAAAGTGCATCCGCTGCCGCAGCGGGTTGGAGTGGCAACCTGCATCGACGGTGACTCGATGCCAGCTTTTGATCGGAGCGGCGCATGCGTCAGACGACAGAACACGGCCGCGGCGGAGGTGACCCGACCGGGGCGGCGGTTTAAAGCGGGATGGCCGGCTTAGGGTGAGGCCGCGGCGTAGCTGGTTTGAACAAGATGCCAGGGCGGCGACTCAAGGGCTCAAGGCAGCGGTAATTTGGCCGGGGTAGCTTTGGCGGAGTTGGCGGCTGACTCGCAGCGCTCCGAAGCGACTCACAGCCAGGGCACGGCGGTTTGAAGGTAGTGGCGGGTCAGTGATACGTCTCCAACGTATCTATAATTTATGAAGTATTCATGCTATTATATTACCCATCTATGGTGTTTTATATGCATTTATATATCATTTTATATGATTTTTGGGACTAACCTATTGACCTAGAGCCCAATGCCAGTTTCTGTTTTCTCCTTGTTTTTGTGTTTTACAGAAAAGGGATACCAAACGGAGTCCAAATGACGTGCCAATTTTTGTGGATTTTTTATGGACCAAAAGAAGACCACGGAGCATCGGAGTTGGGCCAGAAGAGCTCCGGGCTGCCACGAGATAGGAGGGCGCGCCCCTAGGGGGGGGGGGCGCCCCCCTGTCTCGTGGACGGCCCGGAGACCCCCCTGATGTGAAACCAACGAAAATAATTCCTATAAATACTGAAACTATGGGGAATTAACCTAGATCGGAAGTTCCGACGCCGCAAGCCTCTGTAGCCACGAGAAATCAATCTAGGCCCTCTCTGGCACCCTGCCGGAGGGGGCCATCATCACCGGAGGCCATGGAGGAGGATCTCGGAGGGGCCATCATCGCCATGAAGGCCAAGGACCAGAGGGGGAAAGCCATGGAGGAGGAAGCACAAGGGGGAGAACCTTTCCTCCACTCTCTTGGTGGCACCGGAGTGCCATCGGGAGGGGAATCATCGCCGCGGTGATCCTCTTCATCAACATCACCATCATCATCACCATCCTCACCTCTTTTACGCGGTCCACTCTCCCGCACCCTGCTGTAATCCCTACTTGAACATGGTGCTTTATGCTACATATTATGATCCAATGATGTGTTGCCATCCTATGATGTTTTGAGTAGATATCTTTTGTCTTTGGGTTGATTGATGATCTAGATTGGTATGAGTTGTATGTTTCACTTTGATGCTGTCCTATGGTGCCCTCTGTGTCGCGCAAGCGTGAGGGATTCCCGCTGTAGGGTGTTGCAATACGTTCATGATTCGCTTATAGTGGGTTGGTGAGTGACGGAAACACAAACCCGAGTAAGAGGGGTTGTTGTGTATGGGAATAAAGAAGACTTGATGCGTTAATGCTATGGTTGGGTTTTACCTTAATGATCTTTAGTATTTGCGGACGCTTGCTAGAGTTCCAATCATAACTGCATATGATCCAAGTAGAGAAAGTATGTTAGCTTTTGCCTCTCCCTCATATGAAATTGCAATAGTGACTACCAGTCTTGTTAACAATTGCTTAGGACAATTCCGCACACCGATCCACCATTATTCCACACTCGCTATTTATATTACTTAGTAATATATTCTAACTTTATGATAACAGCACCTACTTTTATATTTTAGCTCTCCGATTTCATGCAAAGTTATCCTCTTCATACCCACAACACAGTTTTATTTCTCGTTTCTAGTTGGAAGCAAACGTTCGGTGCACGTAGAGTCGTATCAGTGGCAGATAGGGCTTGAGAGAATATTGATCTTACCTTTAGCTCCTTGTGGGTTCGACACTCCATACTTATCACTTCCACCTTTAGGAATTGGTACGATGATTCCCTGCACTTGGGGATTATCAAGCTCTTTTGTGGCGCTGTTGCCGGGGAGCAATAGCGTGGGGTTGATATTCTCGTGTGTGCTTGTTTGCTTTCTTTACTTAGTAGATTTTGTTTTCCCTTTTTGTTCCTGTTTAGTTGTGGGTGAAACTTACAAAAAAAATTAAAAAGAATGAAAATACCAAAAAGGAATTGCTTGCCTCTCATGCCTATTTTTTTTTCAAAAAGAGATGTGATTGGAAAGTTATGCATTGAAGAAGTGAGGGTCGACCTTGAGCACTTGTGTTCATGCTCACGGAAACAATGTAGAATTTTTCATGGAAGTTTCTCTATAAATAATTATCCCCTTGTATATAACCATTGTATTAAAAAATAATGTGTCAAGCTTTGGTTTTAGCATGATAAGATTGCTTGTTTACTATGTGCAGAACAAAAACAGAAACTTTGTCTGTAGTGCATGAATTTACAGTTTTTACTGGAAAGTCAAATGGGTCTGAAACTTTTTGCACATTACTTCTGTACAAATTGTTCAAATTTTCAAATTTATTTCATAATTTTTGGATTTACAGAAGTTTACTAAACTTCGAGATTACTACAGACTATCCTGTTCTTAACAGATTCTGTTTTTCGTGTGTTGTTTGCTTATTTTGATGCATCTATGGCTAGTATCGGGGTGTATGAACCAAAGAGAAGTTTGAATACAGTAGGTTTAACACCAATATAAACAAAGAATGAGTTAATTACAGTACCTTAAAGTGGTAGTTTGCTTTATTACACTAACGGATCTCACAAGTTTTTTGTTTAAGTTTTTGTGAATGAAGTGTTTGAAGAATGAGGAGTTGCCGATGTGAGAAGAATAAAGAGAGACAAGAGTTAAAACTTGGGGATTCCCAAGGCACCCCAAGTAAATATTTCAAAGGATACTCAAGCATCTAAGCTTGGGGATGCCCCGATTGACATCCCATCTTTCTTCTTTGACAAATATCGGTATACCTCGGTTCTTGTTTTGTTCACATGACTTGTGTCCTTTGTGTTTGTATTTTCCTTTAAGGTTAATGCTAGTATGAGCTAGCTCTTCATTGATTTATAGAATACTTCATGTGCTTCACTTAAATCGTTCGAAGTAAGGCTTTATAGAATTCTTAGTGCGCTTCACTTATATATTTTGAGCTTGTATGTTGGCTAGTCTATATTAATGGTAAAATGCTCCAGGAACTTCACTTATATCTTATGGAGTATGAATAATACTATAGTTGAAAGTGGGTTTGGAAGAGTGTCAACTTTAGTTAGTATTCTACTATTTTGGAAGAGGTTCTAATGATGTATGAGAACAAAGTAGCTATCCATGATGCTACTGAAAATCATTATGAGGGAGGAATATGTGCTTGTAGGAGTTGCAATAATATCAAGTTTCCTCTCTATGTGCTTAATGTTTTGAAGTTAAACTTGTTTTGCCTGCCTATGCTAGTTGATTCTTGTTCCTATAAATTGTGTGCTCACAAAATCCCTAGGCATAGGAAGTGAGTTAGATTTAAATGTGCTAGTCATATTCTACATGATGCTCTCTTTGTGTTTTCAACTCTTATATTTTGTGCGAGCATCATTGAAATCACCATGCCTAGCTAAAAGGCATTAAAGAAAAGCGCTTGTTGGGAGACAACCCAATATTTATCCTTACTGTTTTTGTGTGTCTACATGATTAAGCTACTGTAGTAATCATGTTTTATAGCTTTTGTTTCAATAAAGTGCCAAGTAAGACCTTTGGGAAGACTTGGGTGAAAGTTAATGTGATCTTGCTGTAAAAAGCAGAAACTTTGCACTCATGAGATTAGCTGTCATTCTTTATAGAAGAGTGATTTTGTGTTGATTCTTTTTTCAGAAGATTAATAGAAAAATTCCTCACGTCCACCAGTTTATTTCATAATTGTTGGAGTAGCAGAAGTATGGTTATTGTTCATATCATTACAGACTGTTCTGTTTCTGACAGATTCTGTTTTCATTTCATAGTTTGCTTGTTTTCTAGTTTCTATGGCTTATATTTCTTAATATAAATTGTATAAATAATATGGTACAGTAGGCATTATGTGAAAACAATTATTAACCTTGTCTTTTAAAGTAGCAAGGTGCATGGTCTACTCTTTATCATACTAACCTATCTCACAAAGTTTGGTTGAGTTTTGTGTGGTTGAAGTTTTCAAGTTTTGGGTAAAGATTCGATGGACTATGGAATAAGGAGTGGCAAGAGCCTAAGCTTGGGGATGCCCAAGGCACCCCAAGGTAATATTCAAGGACAACCAAGAGCCTAAGCTTGGGGATGCCCCGGAAGACATCCCCTCTTTTGTCTTCGTTCATCGGTAACTTTACTTGGAGCTATATTTTTATTCACCACATGATATGTGTTTTGCTTGGAGCGTCATTTCCTCTTGTTAGTATTTGCTTTCTGTTATTTAGAATAAAGTTTTGCATCTTTAGTTTCAATAAAAATGTCAAGGATAGCCTTTACCATGCTTATTTTGTTAGTATACATGTTGCTGTTTCAAAACAGAAAGTTTACCGCTGTTGCAAAAAATCCCTAGAAAAGTCAGGGAATGGTCTAACGTTGAATATTTCTGCATATTAAGCTCTGATAAATTTATTACAGTGGGAATTTTAGTTCATAATTTTTGGAGTCAGGGAAGTATTGATACTCTTGCATTCTTTACAGGCTGTACTGTTTTGACAGATTGCTGTTATGTTTGCATTGTTTGCATATGTTTGCTTGTTTAATGATTCTATTTGTGTATAGGAGTATTAAATATGCAGAGGCATTTAGTATTCAATGTGGAATAATAATTTTATTGATTTTTTACAGTAGAAAATGATAAGGTTTTGTATTGGTTTATACTAACCCATCTCACGAGTTCTTGTTGAGTTTGTTGTGAATGAAGCTTTTGATAAAAAGAGAAACTGTGATATGAGAGGAATTAAGGAGACATAAAAGCTCAAGCTTGGGGATGCCTAAGGCACCCCAAGATAATATTTCAAGAAGTCTCAAGCATCTAAGCTTGGGGATGCCCCGGTAGGCATCCCACCTCTCTTGTTCAAACAACTATCGGTTAGTATCGGTTGAGCCTAAGTTTTTGCTTCTTCACATGAGTTGTGCTATCCTTGCAATGTCGTTTTATTTCAATTTTACTTGTTGTTTGAATAAAATCTTTGGATCTGAAATTTTGAATAAAAAGGAATCCTCCCATGGCTAGATAATTATTTGACTACTCAGTGTCTTTCACTCATATCTTTTGGAGTAGTTTGTCTTTTACTCTTGCGCTTCATGTATATCCTATGAGTAAATGGGGGAATGAATTGAATGTCATAAATATGAACTATTATATGTTTCATTTTCTTATAACATGGTTAGTGATGACTTCACACATAGAAAGTATGAGGCATAAAAGTTGTTGAGAGTTGGCAAACGTAGTTCTGGTCATCGTTGCAATTAATAGGAAGTAATAAGGAAAGATAGGTTCACATACAAATATATTATCTTGGACATCTTCTATGATTGTGAAGCACTCATTAAGTATGACATGCTAAAAAGTTGACGTTGGACAAGGAAGACAACATAATGGTTTATGTTTCCCGACATCTCAGTTAAAGTATATTGTCATTGACCTTCCAAACATGTTGAGCTTGCCTTTCCCCCTCATGCTAGCCAAAAATTCCTAGCACCAAGTAGAGATACTACTTGTGCTTCCAAATATCCTTAAACCTAGTTTTGCCGTCAGAGTCCACCATATCTACCTATGGATTGAGTAAGATCCTTCAAGTAAGTTGTCATCGGTGCAAGCAATAAAAATTGCTCTCTAAATATGCATAACTTATTAGTGTGGAGAAAATAAACTTTGTACGATCTTGTTGTGGAAGTAATAAAAGCGACGGACTGCATAGTAAAGGTCCACATACAAGTGGCAATATAAAGTGACGTTCTTTCGCATTAAGATTTTGTGTATCCAACCCTAAAAGCGCATGACAACCTCTGCTTCCCTCTGCGAAGGGCCTATATTTTACTTTATGCTTTTACTTTATGCTTGAGTCAAGGTGATCCTCACCTTTCCCCTTTTCATTTTATCCTTTGGCAAGCTCCTCGTGTTTGAAAGATCATGATATTTATATCAAATTGGATGTAAGTTAGCATGGGCTATTATTGTTGACATCACCTAAAGGTGAATACGTTGGGAGGCAACACAATAAGCCCCTATCTTTCTTAGTGTCCGGCTGAAACTCCATAACCACAAGTATTGCGTGAGTGTTAGCAATTGTAGAAGACTATATGGTAGTTGAGTATGTGGACTTGCTGAAAAGATCTATTCTTGACTCTTTCTGATGTTATGATAAATTGCAATTGCTTCAATGAGTGAGATTATAGTTTTTTAGTTCTCAATGAAGTTTGTGAACCATGCTTGATATTGTGAATAGATTGTTACTTGATCATGAAAAGTTTATTAGATAAGCTATTATTATGACACATATTGATGCTAGAAAAGGTGATTGAAATTATCTTTGATCAAACTAGTGCACCTACTAGCATTCACACTTCATAAATTATTTCTTTTATCATTTACCTACTTGAGGAGGAGCAGGAATTAAGCTTGGGGATGCTGATACATCTCCAACGTATCTATAATTTATGAAGTATTCATGCTATTATATTACCCATCTATGGTGTTTTATATGAATTTATATATCATTTTATATGATTTTTGGGACTAACCTATTGACCTAGAGCCCAGTGCCAGTTTCTGTTTTCTCCTTGTTTTTGTGTTTTACAGAAAAGGGATACCAAACGGAGTCCAAATGATGTGCCAATTTTTGAGGATTTTTTATGGACCAAAAGAAGACCAGGAGCATCGGAGTTGGGTCAGAAGAGCTCCGAGCTGCCCACGAGATAGGAGGGCGCGCCCCTAGGGGGGCCCTGTCTCGTGGACGGCCCGGAGACCCTCCTAACGTGAAACCAACACCAATAATTCCTATAAATACTGAAACTTTCGGGAATTAACCTAGATCGGAAGTTCCGCCGCCGCAAGCCTCTGTAGCCACGAGAAATCAATCTAGGCCCTCTCTGGCACCCTGCCGGAGGGGGCCATCATCACCGGAGGCCATGGAGGAGGATCTCGGAGGGGCCATCATTGCCATGAAGGCCAAGGACAAGAGGGGGAAAGCCATGGAGGAGGAAGCACAAGGGGGAGAACCTCTCCTCCTCTCTCTTGGTGGCACCGGAGTGCCATCGGGAGGGGAATCATCACCGCTGTGATCGTCTTCATCAACATCGCCATCATCATCACCATCCTCACCTCTTTTACGCGGTCCACTCTCCCGCACCCCGCTGTTATCCCTACTTGAACATGGTGCTTTATGCTACATATTATGATCCAATGATGTGTTGCCATCCTATGATGTTTTGAGTAGATATCTTTTGTCTTTGGGTTGATTGATGATCTAGATTGGTATGAGTTGTATGTTTCACTTTGATGCTATCCTATGGTGCCCTCCGTGTCGCGCAAGCGTGAGGGATTCCCGCTGTAGGGTGTTGCAATACGTTCATGATTCGCTTATAGTGGGTTAGTGAGTGACGGAAACACAAACCCGAGTAAGAGGGGTTGTTGCGTATGGGAATAAAGAGGACTTGATGCGTTAATGCTATGGTTGGGTTTTACCTTAATGATCTTTAGTATTTGCGGACGCTTGCTAGAGTTCCAATCATAAGTGCATATGATCCAAGTAGAGAAAGTATGTTAGCTTTTGCCTCTCCCTCATATGAAATTGCAATAGTGACTACCGGTCTTGTTAACAATTGCTTAGGACAATTCCGCACACCGATCCACCATTATTCCACACTCGCTATTTATATTACTTAGTAATATATTCTAACTTTATGATAACATCACCTACTTTTATTTTTAGCTCTCCGATTTCATGCAAAGTTATCCTCTTCATACCCGCAACATAGTTTTATTTCTCGTTTCTAGTTGGAAGCAAACGTTCGGTGCACGTAGAGTCGTATCAGTGGAAGATAGGGCTTGAGAGAATATTGATCTTACCTTTAGCTCCTTGTGGGTTCGACACTCCATACTTATCACTTCCACCTTTAGGAATTGCTATGATGATTCCCTGCACTTGGGGATTATCAAGCTCTTTTGTGGCGCCGTTGCCGGGGAGCAATAGCGTGGGGTTGATATTCTCGTGTGTGCTTGTTTGCTTTCTTTACTTAGTAGATTTTGTTTTCCCTTTTTGTTCCTGTTTAGTTGTGGGTGAAACTTACAATTTTTTTTAAAAAGAATGAAAATACCAAAAAGGAATTGCTTGCCTCTCATGCCTAATTTGTTTTTTTCAAAAAGAGAAGTGATTGGAAAATTATGCATTGAAGAAGTGAGGGTCGACCTTGAGCACTTGTGTTCATGCTCATGAAAACAATGTAGAATTTTTCATGGAAGTTTCTCTGTAAATAATTATCCCCTTGTATATAACCATTGTATTATAAAAATAATGTGTCAAGCTTTGGTTTTAGCATGATAAGATTGCTTGTTTACTATGTGCAGAACAAAAACAGAAACTTTGTCTGTAGTGCATGAATTTACATTTTTTACTGGAAAGCCAAATGGGTCTGAAACTTTTTGCACATTACTTCTGTACAAATTGTTCGAATTGTCAAATTTATTTCATAATTTTTGGAGTTACAGAAGTTTACTAAACTTCCATATTACTACAGACTATCCTGTTCTTAACAGATTCTGTTTTTCGTGTGTTGTTTGCTTATTTTGATGCATCTATGGCTAGTATCGGGGGGTATGAATCAAAGAGAAGTTTGAATACAGTAGGTTTAACACCAATATAAACAAAGAATGAGTTAATTACAGTACCTTAAAGTGGTAGTTTGCTTTATTACCTTAAAGTACCTTAACATCACCTACTTTTATATTTTAGCTCTCCGATTTCATGCAAAGTTATCCTCTTCATACCCACAACACAGTTTTATTTCTCGTTTCTAGTTGGAAGAAAACGTTCGGTGCACGTAGAGTCGTATCAGTGGCAGATAGGGCTTGAGAGAATATTGATGTTACCTTTAGCTCCTTGTGGGTTTGACACTCCATACTTATCACTTCCACCTTTGGGAATTGCTACGATGATTCCTTGCACTTGGGGATTATCAGTCAGCCAAAGCGGACCGAGGTGAGGATCACAGAGCTATGAACTGGCAAGGTAGGACAAAGTGCACGGTGTGCTGGTAAGGCGGAGGCGCCTCGGGGCCGAACACAGCAGGAGCAACAGTGATGCCGACTTGTGGTGGTGGAGGTGCATGCCGTGATCCGGCGGGGTGGAACCACCCATGACGACACTGGTCAGGGCCACGGTATCTATGGCGGTTTAAGGGCGAGGCCAGGCACGTTGCAGGTGTCAGAGGCGGCGAACTGCGGCTAAACCGGCGGCGGGTCGGAACATGCTGGAGCAGCGGGGGCCGCGGCCGAATGGTAGTCGGAGGCGCACCCAGCGATGGCGGCTTAGAGATGAAGCATGGCGCATGCGACTCAAAGATAGCTAGCCACAACAGAGGCGGGTTACTCGACGATCACGACTCGTACGGCCGCTGTGGTTGTGGTGAAGCCGCAGTTCAACCTCGGGATGGCAGCCCATGTCAGAAGGTGCCTGCCAAGCAAGCTGCAACAGAGGCAGCTTGAGAAAGAGGCAAAGCGGATTCGGACAAGCAACATTGACTTCTCCGGGTTAGATAAAGCTCGGACGGTTCGGTAGGAGCAGCGAATCGATCTTGTTTCGTTCCTTGCTTTTGATAGTAGTCCACATGACCCAACCGTGGTTTTAACTGATTTTAATCTCCATGGACTGACCCCCATCGGGACTGAAGCGAACCAGCGTTCAATCCTCCTTACAATTTTGCTCGGATCCATGAATAACAGTAGTAAAGAGAATACACCTGATCTCCTCGGGAGTAGTCAACAACTTGATGAAAAAACTCAACTTGATTTTCTTCTAATAATCATGCGTATTGGAGGTGCTAGATTTGTATCAGAACGGATTGTGGAGCATCCAAAGCTCGTGGTAACCCGGGCTTGGCGACCTATGTCGGCGCAAACCGACACAACCCTAGGTTCTCTCTAATTCTTCTTCATCTTTGATCAATCACGAGCTTCTTGATCCCTTACAAAAATCCCTCCAAGAACTCAACACCACCGTGCGCTGGCCCCATGGTGGGCGCCAACTGTCGTAGAATTAACACGTCAGATGTCCTAGTGTGAGGACTTAGTTGCGAGGCCAACGCATCTATGTGGTAGCTTGAGAGGGGTTGAGCAGAATTGAGAAGCGCAACACAAGACAAGGGTTTAGACAGCTTCGGGACCCGGGAAACATCATCCGGTAACAAACATACATGATGTTTGAGGCTAGATCTCATTATCATCACGAGGGAGTCGCCGTAAACCGGCTCTCCTCCATTGTGTCTAGCCCTAGAGATTATTGTTTGCTTGTCCCTCTTTTGGGGAGTCCTGCCCCTCCTTATATAAGTTGAAGGGGCGGGTTACATGTAGAGTCCATCTCATACTAAGACTTAAACTATTTTGACTTCCCTTCATGGGCTTCTTAACGTCTGCCGGTTTAACATGGTCTGCCGGTTTAACATGGTCTACCGGTTTAACATGGTCTACTGGTTTAACATGGTTTGCCGGTTTAACATGGTCTGCCGAGTTACGATTGACTTAACACCTGCCGGGTTATCATCTGACTTAACTCCTGCCGGTGTTACCATCTGTCTTAACACCTGCCGGTTTACCACTCGTCGGTTTACCGTCTGTCTTAGCCATCTGTCTTAACTGTCTGCCGGTTTACCAAGTCCCAGCCGGGTTATGACTCTGGCCGGGTCATACCGCGGGGTATATCCCCGACAGCTTCCATGTATCCCTATGAGTAGTTGCTATCAATTTAATAAAGTTTTATTGACAAATTTTTTTCACCCAATTTTTTTTCCAGAAAATTGAATGCGGACATTATGAACCTATTTGGAAGGAGCTCTTCGAGGAGGTGATCCTCGGGGGCATCTTCTAGTGATAGTTCAGCTCATCGGTCTTATGTAGAGCCAAGTGAAAGTTCCACACGAGATGCCGCCACCAAAACATGCTTATGGCCTTGCGATGAATATATGATACGTGTGGGCATTAAGGAGGAATTTGAGCAATATGTGCACAATGCCGGCCTTGGTCCCTACATTTCAGATAAGTGCGAACAATGCCACCTTCTCACTGAATCGTTTGTCAAAGGTTTTAAATTCTTCCCTCCTGAGTCTAGGGTGTCTTTTATGCTTTATGATAATCCATTTACTATCTCACTGGAGAATTTTGCTTACCATTGCAAACTCCCATTTTGGGGTTCGCTTGATGAACCACCAAATGCTGAGTTCGAAACATTCTTGACTAGTCTTTGTTACGGTGAAAGGAGGGGAGTGACACAAGGTAGAATAAAGAGCATTCATTTTCCCGCAATTCAGTATTTTGCATAATTTAACGAAAAATGCATAGTAGGCAAGCAAGATTGTAGCACACTTTGTGCGCCAGACTTGAGCCTCATATGCACCGCTCTCACTGGTGAAAGGAATTATAACCTTGGATAGATTGCTGCACGCAGACTTCAGCATAACGCTAACAGTGGCTGGTTCTATGGTGGAATTTATGCCACACGTTTAGCATGAGGGCTGGGTGTTTCACCTTTGCCTTTTGATCCTATCCTACCCACACAGTATTTAGATTTTGACACCTTAAAAGATCATAATATTCTCAAGGGGAAAGGTTGATAACTTCACTTATAATCTGTTGTTTAACCAAAAAATTGTTGTGCATACATATTTGCCTGCGCCTGCTCTTTTTGACTGTCATAGCAAAGGAAGCTATTTTGTTCTTGGGAGCGAGGCCCGAGCACACAACACTGTAGTAGAGACAGCACGGCAGGCTGAGGCATCCGCACCAAGAGCCTCCGTGAGCTACTACCCCAACTACTATCTAGGCTACTGATCGATTACCAAGTTAGGCCAAAAGCCTAAGCTTGGGGGAGTACATGTTTCTCACCGACATTACATTCATGTCCACTTATTTTCATTTGTCGGTCTTCACACTCTTTCATTGTATCATCCATGCTTAGATTTATTTCTTTGCTTTCTTCTCGTATGTTTGAAAAACTTTAGAAAAACCAAAAAAATAGTTTTAGTAGTTTACTTTCTATGCATGCTTAGTAGTAGCACTAAAAAGAAAATCCAAAAATATTTCCTTGCTCTTCTTTTGCTTATTGGGAGCTTTCTCGTGTAAATAGTTTTTTCTTTTCGTTTTTTGCTTTTCTCTTTTATTTGCTTGTTCAAGAAAACTAAAAACTCAAAAAACATTTCAATGTGCTTCTCTGAATTTCTTTTCTTCTTATTCAAGTTGTACCAAGGAGAAGATTGATACGTCTCTGTCGTATCTATAATTTTTGATTGTTCCATGCCAATATTCTACAACTTTCATATAGTTTTTGCAACTTTTTATATTATTTTTTGGGACTAACATATTGATCCAGTGCCTAGGGCTAGTTCCTATTTGTTGCATGTTTTATGTTTTGCAGAAACCCAATATCAAACAGAGTCCAAACGGGATAAAAACGGAGAGAGAATTATTTTGGAATATTTGTGATTTTTGGGAAGAAAAATCAACGCGAGACGGTGCCCGAGGGGGCCACGAGGCAGGGGGGCGCGCCCTGGACTCTTGTGGGCACCCCGTAAGGCGGTTGCCACTATTCTTTTGCCGCAAGAAAGCTAATTTTATGAGAAAAATCTGGGCAAAAGATTCACCCCAATCGGAGTTACGGATCTCTGGATATAAAAGAAACGGTGAAAGGGAAGATCTGAGAACGCAGAAACGGAGAGAGACAGAGAGATAGATCCAATCTCGGAGGGGCTCTCGCCCCTCCCACGCCATGGGAGCCAAGGACCAGAGGGGAAACCCTTCTCCCATCTAGGGAGGAGGTCAAGGAAGAAGAATAAGAAGGGGGGGCTCTCTCCCCTTTGCTTCCGGTGGCGCCGGAGCGCTGCCGGGGGCCATCATCATCACCGCAATCTTCACCAACACCTCCGCCATCTTTGCCAACATCTCCATCACCTTCCCCCATCTATATTCAGCGGTCCACTCTCCTGAAACCCGCTGTACCCTCTACTTGAACATGGTGCTTTATGCTTCATATTATTATCCAATGATGTGTTGCCATCCTATGATGTCTGAGTAGATTTTTCGTTGTCCTATCGGTGATTGATGAATTGCTATGATTGGTTTGAGTTGCATGTATTATTATTGGTGCTATCCTATGGTGCTCTCCGTGTTGCGCAAGCGTGAGGTATCCCCGCTGTAGGGTTTGCAATATGTTCATGATTTGCTTATGGTGGGTGACATGAGTGACAGAAACACATACCCGAGTAAGTAGGTTATTTGTGTATGGGATAAAGGGGACTTGATACTTTAATGCTATGGTTGGGTTTTACCTTAATGACCTTTAGTAGTTGCGGATGCTTGCTAGAGTTCCAATCATAAGTGCATATGATCAAAGAAGAGAAAGTATGTTAGCTTATGCCTCTCCCTCAAATAGAATTGCAATAGTGATTACCGGTCTAGTAACGTAGTCAATTGCTTAGGGACAATTTCACAACTCCTACCACCACTTTTCCACACTTGCTATATTTACTTTATTGCATCTTTATCTGAATAGCCCCTAGCTTTTATTTACGTGCTCTTTATTATCTTGCAAACCTATCCAACAACACCTACAAAGTACTTCTAGTTTCATACTTGTTCTAGGTAAAGCGAACACTAAGCGTGCGTAGAGTTGTATCGGTGGTCGATAGAACTTGAGGGAATATTTGTTCTATCTTTAGCTCCTCGTTGGGTTCGACACTCTTACTTATCGAAAGAGGCTACAATTGATCCCGTATACTTGCGGGTTATCAAAGACCACGGTCCATATCCGGTGTGGGCGTTAGAGCATTGACAGGACCTTTCCCTAGTACGAGAGGACCGGGAAGGACGCACCTCTTTTGTACCCGTTATCGTGCCTACGGTAAACGCTGGGTAGCCAAGTGCGGAGAGGATAACTGCTGAAAGCATACAAGTAGTAAACCCACCCCAAGATGAGGGCTCTCTCCTCCGACTTCCCTAGAGCCTCCGGTATCACAGCCGAGACAGCTGTTGAGTGGCTCTCATATGAATGATTGTTGATCTAATAAAGAGCCCATTTTACCTTGTCTTCTCCTATTGAATAGTTTTTTTGTAGATTCCAGCTTAGTCCACGACACTCTTGGACTATTATTATTATTTTCCTATCATTAGCTCACGCAAGTGAAAGGCAATAATGACGATATTCGACGAACTGGCCGTGGCAGAGAGAAACTGGTATGAACTCGACTTGTTCTGTTTGTGTAAATATGTTTAGCCTAGTATCCATGATTCAACCCATTATGATTAAATATGTTTGCAATGACAATTAGAGATTATAGTTTCTCATGCCATGCATAAGTAGCTAGGAATGGATAATGATTTATCTTGGATATCAACATAGCGTTAAAATAATTGTGATGTAGTATGATGATATGGTATCCTCCTCTGAATGTTCGAGTGGCTTGACTTGGCACATGTTCATGCATGTAGTTGAATCAAAACCAACATAGCCTCTTTGATATTTATGTTCATGGTGATCATATCCTACTCATGCTAGTGTCGAATGTTACTTATGCATAATGCATCGTTATGACCGTTATTGCTCTCTAGCTGGCCTCTTCTCAATCTAATTGCTAGCCTTCGCCTGTACTAAGTGGGAATACTGCTTGTACATCAAAAACCTTAAACCCAAAGTTATTCCAGATGAGTCCACCATACCTACCTATATGCGGTATTACCCTGCCGTCCTAAGTAAATTTGCATGTGCCACCTCTAAAAACTTCTAAAAATTATCCTTTTTGTGTGTCTGGATCGTTCATGGAACGACAGGAGGTGGTTGCCATCTTCCATACTAAGCGGGTTATTCTCAGGTCAAGTGTTTATTCACTCGCCATCGCACGAGAAAAGGGCAGTAATAGGGATTCCCAGTCCTGAACTAAAAAATGCAAGTAATTAAATGAAACTCCCCCAGGACTGTTGTTTGTTTGGACGGCACCCGTTGTTTTGGACAAGCCGTGGAATGTGATTGTTGGTGGAGGGGGAGTAAATCTTTACTTTTATCGCTTGGGAACCGCCACTAGCGTGCTTAGCATGGAATATATTGATAACTGATGGTCGTGAAGTAAATGAGAAAGGTGCATGTCTCAAAATATCATTTACCTCTGCTTTAAAAATTGAGCTCTGGCACCTCTGCAAATCACTGCTTCCCTCTGCGAAGGGACTACCTATTTACTTATATGTTGTGTCATCACCTTCTAAAACAAGCGCTAGAACCTGAGAGCACAACTGTCATGACTTATGCATTGTGTGTAGCTAATGTTGGGTGCATCATGACTGGATCTTTTCTACCATGAATTACAATGTTTAGTCGCTGCTTGAACTTTGGAGGTGCTTTGCATTTATGTTTTGCGGTATTAGAAAGGGCTAGCGAGATACCACTATTGTCATATTACATCATGGTTGTTTTGACAACATGTTGCTGTTTGAGATCTCTTATTATTGCTCGCTAGCTGATTATGTCATTGATATGAGTTAATATAATCTTTAAGAGTTATTATCGACATGGTTAGTTATAATATTGGCTTAAAACCTGGGTGCTGTTTAAGCTTATTCATGCAAACAAGAGCAAAAGAGTTCGTAAAAGTTTTTCTTTTTCACTTTCAGTTTATCAACTGAATTGCTTGAGGACAAGCAAACGTTTAAACTTGGGGGAGTTGATACGTCTCCAACGTATCTACTTTTCCTAATGCTTTTCCTCTTGTTTTGGACTCTAATTTGCATGATTTGGATGAAACTAACCCCGGACTGACGTTGTTTTCAGCAGAACTACCATGGTGTTGTTTTTGTGCAGAAATAAAAGTTCTCGGAATGGAACGAAACTTTGCGAGGAATTTTTATATAATATATAAGAATTTCTGGAGCCAATACCTACCAGAGAGGGGGCCTTGGGTGGGCACAACCCACCAGTGCGCGCCCCCTCTCCTGGCGCGCCCAGCTGGGTTGTCCCCACCTAGTGGCCCCGCTGACCCTGAAACCGACGCTATAAAATCCTATTTTTCCAGAAAAAAATCAGGGAGAAAGAATTATCACGATCCACGAGATGGAGCCGCTGTCACCTCCTGTTCTTCATCGGGATGCCAGATCTAGAGTCCGTTTGGGGCTCCGGAGAGGGGGATCTTTGTTCTTCGTCATCACCAACCCTTCTCCATCGCCAATTCCATGATGCTCCCCACCGGGAGTGAGTAATTCCTTTGTAGGCTCGCTGGTCGATGAGGAGTTGGATGAGATTCATCTTGTAATTGAGTTAGTTTTGTTAGGGCTTGATCCCTAGTATCCACTATGTTCTTAGATTGATGTGGCTATGACTTTGCCATGCTTAATGCTTGTCACTTTGGGCCCGGGTGCCATGAACTCAGATCTGAACCGTTTATGTTATCATAATTATATCCATGTTTTAGATCTGATCTTGCAAGTTATAGTAACCTACTACGTGTTATGATCCGGCAACCCCGGAGTGATAACAACCGGGCCCACTTCCGGTGATGACCGTAGTTTGAGGAGTCCATGTATTCACTATGTGTTAATGCTTTGTTTCAGTTCTCTATTAAAAGGAGGCCTTAATATCCCTTAGTTTCAAATATGGACCCTGCTGCCACGGGAGGGTAGGACAAAAGATGCCATGCAAGTTCTTTCTATAAGCACGTATGACTATTTACGGAATACATGCCTACATTATATCGATGAACTGGAGCTAGTGCCTTATCGCCCTATGTTATAACTGTCTCATGATGAATATCATCCAACAAGTCACCGATCCAATGCTTATGAATTTATCTTATATTGTTCCCGCTAAGTTACTACAACTATCATCACTGTTACACTTGCTACAAAATACTGCTATGACTGTTACTGTTACCGTTGCTACTGTTACTACCATCAAAACTATCAAACTACTTTGCTACTGATCACTTTGTTGCAGATAATTAATCTCCAGGTGTAGTTGAATTGATAACTCAGCTGCTAATACCTTCAAATATTCTTTGGCTCCTATTGTGTCGAATCTATAAATTTGGGTTGAATACTCTACCCTCAAAAACTGTTGCGATCCCCTATACTTGTGGGTTATCAGCAGGTCATCCCCACCCCGGAGCTCGGGGAAAGGGTGGTATTTATCCCCCACTTCCTCTGCGGACTAGGGTTTCCCCTCCATCCCTTTGTTCGCGGTCTCATGTTCTATTACGGGCTAGATTTCCACGATCTAGCCCCGAATTCCTTCCTCCACATCTCGGCGTTCATCGTCGTGTGCGAGGCGCTCCTTCGCATCCCCCCACACTTCGGCTTATGGCTCAAGGTCTTAAACGTGAAGCTGGAGGTGGTCGACATGCAGCACGCGGACTGCGGCGGCGCCATGGTGAGCAAGCTCCCCAATGTCACCTGGCCCAAAGGGGCCTTCGTGGAGACTTTCAAGATATGGCAGCAGGAGTGGTTCTACATCACCAAACCTCGCGACGCCAACTGGGCGGACACTCCTGAGTTTAGATCCGCACTCCCAATGCAGCTCGCGTCGTGGACCAACAAGGGTCTGGACTGGGGGTCAACCGACAAAGTGATGATGCTGCAAAACGGCATCAAAAATATCATAGAGAAGGACACCAGTCTCACTAACGTGATTCAGGTGATGCTTTTCCGCCAGACCCTTCCCTGCTAGCGCCGGCCTCTTCATATGTGGGAGTTCAATCCGTAAGGGCCGCGGACCCTGCAGCGATTCTTTGGCATGACGCACGAAGAGATCTAGAAGATGCTCTTCTAGGCCCAGAAGTCATGGCCGGAGACGACCGACGACATCGGCCTCGACTATGATCATCCGGCCACCCCGGTAAGTGTTTTAGTTTCCAAACATAACTTAGTTCACAAATCAAAGGGGTATGCTGAGACTTCCATCCTTTAATCAGGGCTGGACAAAGAAGGCGGAGTGAATCAAGCATCCGGCTCTGCTGCCTGAAAACCCAGTTGATCCCCTGCTAATGAGAATGCTGGTCCCGGCGCCGTACCAGGCGCCGGAGAAGAAGACCAAGAAGAAGGGCAAGGAGGCCAAAAGTGGCCTCCGTTGTAAAGGTACTTCAGACGCTATGTCCGGAGAGACCGAGGGTCCCTCCACCCACGAGGGAGATGAAGATGAAGAGGAGGAGGAGGAAGAGAGCAACCCCCCCCCCCCTAAGGGGAGGAAGAAGAAAAGGGTGGCCTCCACAGATCCGGAGGCGGATGCATCCAAAAGGGGGAAGATATCCCTCTCGGATGGCTCGGATTCGGATGCCGAAGCCATCCCCAAACGGCACCCCAGGGAAAAGCCCCTAGCCAAATCGTAAGTATCTAATGATTCTTTACATACATCCGATCTTTTACAAATTGTAGGATAACATATTACATTATGTGTTTCAGTTCGGCCCATGGTCTCCCCCAACAATCATCATCTTCGGGAACTCTCTGGCTCTGGAGATGGTGGAGAGTGAGACGCCTCCGTGAGCCTCTCCGCCACCCACCGTGGATGACATCGAGGTGTTATCCCAAAGGACCTCTCCGAGCCATAGAGAGGTGCGGGAGGCCTCCAAGACGGCGATAGAGGATAATGCCTCGGCTGCCGAGAACATGGGGGGCACAACCCCCATGGAGACTGACGACAGGGGTGCTGACCAGTCCGACTCCTAGCCGAACACCATTCCGGAGGCCTATCTGGCTCCGGAATCGAGCGAGCAACCTCCTTCAAAGGAGGGGGAGCGCCTACTCCATCGGCGACCTCCACTAACCCGGAGGCGCTGAAACCTCTGATGGACGCACTACTAGGAAAAGGCCTACAAATGGCGCACCGGTTTTGCCTACTAATGGCGCACTACCAGTGCGCCATTAGTACCAGCCACTAGTATTTTTTACTAATGGCGCACCAAGCAGTGCGCCATTAGTATGTAACACCATGCGCCATTAGTATGCCTACCGGGGGGCCATACGTAACCATGTGCTTTGTCATACTAATGGCGCACTTTGTGGTGATGCGCCATTAGTATCCTTTGGCATACTAATGGCGCACCTGGAGGTGATGCGCCATTAGTATGAATATTTGTTTTTTTTTACTTTTCTGATTTTTGCACAGGTTACAAAATATATTATTGGACAAAATATAGACAGCAACACACATCAACAACAGATTCATCGAATACAATAGAAGATTAGTCTCCGAATACGATTCATCATATTAGTCTCTGAATTCAAAAGTCCGAACAAAGATAAAACATTACAAGTCTCAAGACCGCGAGTATCGAGTTTGTCTTCACATTACAAGTCGATATCGATCATCTAAACTACCATCACATAGGAGAGAGCTGCGGTCATCACGATGAGCATCATCGCGATCAAACTGGTCTTCATCCGGTTCCTCCAACGCTCCCACCTCTCTCCCGCTAGATAGCGGGCGTATCTAGATTCGGCCTCCGCCCTAGTGGTGTACCCTTTGTAACTGTTACCGCTGAAACAGTGAACCTGTCTCCGACACTCCTCCCAGTCGTCGTAGACCCCGGGAACCTTACCCTTGTACACTACATACGATGGCATCTCTATGCACAAGCCAAACAACAAACAATACATAAGCAATATGTAAGTATGCAACAAAAGGATTGGAAGAGAAAAGCAAGACATTAATAGCATGATTCATGGTCCTACTAATAAATAGCATCGATTACATCTAAGTTGAACGACTTTCCAAACCAAAGAGACATACGAATTCATTAAAGTTTAATTACAACATGAGCCAATCAATGTTTCAGAACTACACATTACTACTTTCGACTCGACTCATCGGACAAGAGCGTGGATGAAGCCGTCGTCTGTCGTGATGGTCATGAAATCGTGGTCGTTGTCACCCTGCATTTGTAGCGTTCCATCTATCTCACTGTTGGACGGTTGATATCTGAGGAAGAACTGCCCCGAGGTATGAAGGACATCTTGATGGATGATGTCCGCAAACTCCGACTGGATGCGAAAGAATTCTTGTCTGAGGTCTGCGTCCTGGATTGCTGACAAGCTCGTGGCCCAATCTTTGAGATTATCTGGTAGCAGAAGGTGATGATGGTCCCTTACGATCGCTCACATGTGATGGAGGGCGTAGTAGGCATCCTTTTGACCGCCAGGCGGCTGCTTGACGTAGCAGAACTTCGTATTGTGTGAGAAGGTGTGCTTGCCGTACTTACGAACTGCCCTGGTGAAGGTGCCTCCAGATTTGGCGTAGCCGGGGAGAACATCATCAAGAACTTTCTTGACATTTGTGTAGTCTATCTTGGAGTTACGGTTCGGGTCGAAATACGTGGCCATGGAATATTTCGGGCTTAAGAGGATGAGTGTGCAATGTGTGTCACTGCACAGAACACGGAATGTTAGAAAAAAAAGAACGATCGAAATCTAAGAAATCATATGTTACGGGGCGGTTAAGGGATGACTTACTCGGGAAAGTAAGCCACAAGGAAGTTATCCTTATCTGGGTTTGCCAGAATGATGCCTTCGAGGTGTGAACTCGCAACTTGGCGGTCCCCAGCGCTGCTCAAGTGCTTGGCACGCATGTAGAAGGGGTCGACTATCATGATGTCCGGGGTCTTGTCTCTAATGATCAGCATCTCCATACTCAGCAAAAACAGCCGAACGAAGGTGTAGTGCAGCGGATGAAGGTTAAACATAGCAAAGATGTCATCAAACCGCAGGACGAGCATACCCCCGATGTCGCCATCCACAAAGCCCTTGCCTTCTGGCACCTGGGCCACGAAAACCGGGTATGCCACATCATTCTCTCTGAGACGCCGCTTCTCCAATGAAAGAACACTGTCGTGCAGACCCCGCGTAGCACCGGTTGCAGCATTGAGCATATTTGGTGGTAGCATCGCCCTACCCACCACATGCACCCTCCTCGAAATATCCTTAGGTGAAGGTGGCCCGTCCTGAGCACGGATCAAACTCGGTGCCAGCTAGCTCGCACCGGCGCCCTTGTTAGTCTTTCGTTTCTGTCCCTTCTTCTTGATCTCCTGTAATGGGACCGAGTTCTGCTCACAGACCGCCTTCTTGAGCGTGTTGGGGCTGATAATATTTCGCACCTCAGCTATCTGAGGCTCGGTGAAGGCGGGAGCTGGAGGCGTCTCTTGAGAACTGAACACCAAACGACGCCTGTTGCAATTGGATTTCTCCGCCGTACCAGCTAGATCGCCGTCGTCTTGATTGGGTTCTTGAGAAAAAAGGCCCGCAGAACTCGTCAGTGTACCCATGTTCGGCAAAGTACTTATCGACTTTGGTAAATGTACCATCGTCATTGTCGTCGTCGTCCGGATCCTATGCCATAGGGATGTCTGGATCTTGTGCCATAGGGATGTCCAGCAGGTCCGGTAGCGTTGCGGCGTTCTTGCCATGGCTTGGCGCCGGCACGACTGGCGGTCTTGTCTGTGGGGTGGTGTCCCCCACCCCCAAACGAATCTGGCTCTTCGGCCAAAGCAGGGGCCAGTTTATGCAGGCGCTGAGGGTCATCTCATCTTCTTCGTCGGCCCCAGCGGGTCGAATTGGAGGTAACAGCTCGTCGCAGCCTGGTAGCACCCGAACCACTTCAACCCTATACACTATGGGTGGCATCGGATTACCGTGGAACATGGGGTTGGCTGGTTGAACGATTTTGCCCTTGGCAACATCAACCAACTCGCCACCCACGAAGTGCAAAAGAGTGCAAGGAACGTCAGCGGCGCCCTGCGAAAACATGTAGGGCGTCAGGGATGCCCAGTCAAAGGCAAGGAGATGAAGTCATCAGCGAGAGGCTTAGTTACCGTGATGCCGTCGAGCTCGGCTAGTGTTGAGGCACCGCCAACGGCGGGCGTGCAACTGACAGAGGGGCCGCTTGCTGGCGAGGTGCCGGCTGGCGTACACCCGGGTGCATTAAGCTCCAGTGCCCGTGGCGGCGCCGGAGACACGAATACTGCCTCCGCCGGAGACACCAATGGCGCCGCCGGAGACACCAATGGCACCGCCTGCGCGCTGTGCGAGTTGCTGGCCGTGAAGGTGGGAACCGGGGGAGGCCCCTGTTGGCCGCCCACAATCCACGTCGTCAGCCCATGAATCAACGTAGGCACCATGGCGTTGAGCTTAGTTCCCAGTTGTTGTTCCACTTGCTCTTGGACAAGCTCCGGAATCCGCGCCACTTGTGCCTTGAGTGCTTCAACCTCGCGCGTCTGGCTTTCCGAGCTGGTCTTTTTCTCCTTTCGCCCACCAGCGGTATAGTATGACGACTATTTTGTGGACAAGCCTTTGCCGGCCACACGACCAGCTGACGTCGGCTTACTGAGCTTATCCTTGTTTTTCATTACGTTCAACGCCCTATTTAAAGGGGTGTCAAAAGGGGAGCTCTGAGACGACCCCGTGCTACTGCTTTTAGTGTCCTGCGGAAGGAACATGAACCATTTAGAAATATTGGGGATTAATTAGAGTGCAACCATATGGAGCTAATTACGCGGGGGTGTATTCCTTACCAGAACAAGCTCAAGCGCCCTGGTCTTCGGATCCGTGGTAAGCTCCTTTGTTATCGGGTCCTCCTTGTACCGGGCCCTGACAAAGTTCCTGGTCTGCTTGTCACCGTTGTATTTCTCGAAGCAGGGCGGTAGGCCTTGCCCGGCACGCTCCGTGTCCTCCTTGTCCCATATAGGCTCCGCCACTCTGTAACCGCTGGGACCGAGTTTGTGTTCCCCTAAGTTCAACTCCCGCATTTCTTTCCCCCACTGACTTGATTAGGAGGTTGCGCTGCTCTCGCACTTGATCTTGAACTCCTTGTAGTCATCTTCGCTGATCGAAGGATTTTTCGCCTTGATCTTCTCATAACTATCACCTTTATCAATCATTCTCTTCACCGCGCTTCTCCAAGTAGACAGGGCCGTGCTCATCCTCGTGAGGGAGGCACTGTTCACTTTATTCCCTGAGAGGCGTGTGTTTTCAAATTCGGCGGGGAACTTTTATCGTTCGTGCAGCTTCGTGAAGAGGAGGTTGCGCAAATTCCCTTGGTCCTTATGCCTAAGGTTCTCGGTGTTGATCAAGACGGTGCTCCGAAGAATGCACCCGAGCTGAAGCGAGTACCCCTTAACTATATGTTTTGGCTCCGTTGGATGCCCGTCGGAGTCCACTTGAGTAAATTCCTCCTTGAGGGTGCGAAGCGCATTTAGGCGCCGGTCCTTCCTTTGCTTCTTCGGTTGGCTGCCATCTGTGTGTGCGCCGCCATCATCAGTGGTGGCATCCTCGGCGGCACCATCAGTGGTGTCATCCCCGACGCCACTAGGGGTTGTGTAGTCAGGATCGGTGTCTTCCGCAGCGTCCTCATAGCGGTGAGGTTGTTCCTCCATCTCCTGGGATAGCTCCCAGAATTGCTTGCCGCCTGAACTGCCGGCCTCATCGTTGTTGGCCATGTTTCGGTCTAAATAGGAAAACAGTTTGGTCAAAAAGTTGGTTATTGTTAAGGAACAAGATCATGGTCTCATCATTTAGGGTTTGTTGACACCGAGGCATCCTAAAAGCTAAGCTTTTATCATTTAGGATTTGTCGACGCCGAGGCACCCTAAAAGCCTAAGCGTACATCATTTAGGTTCTCATCGACACCGAGGCACCCTAAAAGCCAAGGTTTCATCATTTAGGGTTTGTCGACGCTGAGGCACCCTAAATGCTAAGTTAAGTTTTCATCATTTAGAGTTTATCGATGTCGAGGCACCCTAGGTTGGGCCTAATCACTTGGCTCTATTGCCACCTATGTGATCCTACTTAATTAAGTACTAAGATACCCCGGCCCATGCATTAGTGGCAAGTACCCCATATGTCCGATTTTTAGCAAAGTCATGCTAAAATTCATGGAAAATTTCAGCATGACCTTTGCTGAAAATAGGACATATGGAGTACCCAAATTTGCTGGAATAGAAGTTAATCGACATTCCAGCAAACTCAAGGGCCTCTCGGGGTACCTGCAAAATCATCACGACATGAAGGGCCTCTCAAGGGCCTTAAGCAGCAGCGGCGTCTCCCAGGACCCCATTTGTTTGCTAAATTTCTTTGAGCAACAATCAGAGCAGAAAATTCAGCATATTTCTATACAACAGCATTGTAAAGATGAAGAACAGTTCTACAACAGCCCATTTATATACAATAGCATCTTTGGCACACCAATTTCTGAAACAATTCAAATCTGAACTGTATCTCTGGTCATACAAATTTCTGAAACAATTCAAATATGAACTGTATCTTTGGTCATACAAATCTCTGAAACTATACAAATCTGAAATATATATTTGGTCATACAAATTTATGGAACTAATCAAATCTGAACTGTATCAATACACATATATAGCAATTGACAGGAGCTTCATCATTTTTAGTAACAACAATACATATATAGCAATTGGAAGCAAACAGATGTACACATAAGATAAAAATGTAGTGCTGAAAGTTTAATGCTTACAAAAGACTTGCTGAAATAGTGAAAAATATGGAGTCACCAAGCTGGCTAAGAAACTCCCAAAGTCCACTAGCAAATCCAAGATCTAATCCTGTTACACATATCATAACAATTTAAGATAATTAGGATAAGGATAGTAGGAAATGAAAAAGAAAGAGCTCAACAAACAATCACAACAGAAAAATAATAAAAACCTAGTCCTATAGGAAAATAAATCCCAAAAGAAAATAAATCCTAAAATCTGGAGCAAGTCCTAGCAGTAGTAGTCCGACTAGATGGCCACCACTACTACTTCTATCACTAGAGTAAATAACAGTTCTGTGTTCAACATCTTTACGAACAGTAAATTGGCAGTACTCCATTATCTACTCCTGCAACTTCAACTACAATAACATCCTACAACTACTACAACAACATAAAACTACTATGCATCATCTTCCTACAACTACTCATCTTCAGCAGCAACAACATAAAATTCCTGTTTAGTTAAATTCATGTTAAACATCATTTGGACCAGAGCCCAATCCTTTCTTCTGCTTGTCAGTAGAACTATTGTTTCTTCAACTTATGCAAAAATTGAACATCATATGAAGCATTAATTCCAGAGAGTTTAGTAGCTAAAGTGAGATACAATTCCAAACAATGCAACAAAAAGAAGGAATTACGACAAATCATTTCAGCACCAAACTAATGGAATGAATTGCAACATAACATTTTACTGAAAAAGTGGACTATAATGCAATCATTAAACTGAAACGAGCAAGTGACCGAATCGAGAGAATAACCAGCCACATTTAATCGTTATCTAGAACAAAACTAGATAATCACTGAAGATTTATCTAACAGTAGGTTCCACATGTCATATACACTAAATCTAATAACCACTAATTAGCCTAACCACCTAAGCCAATTATCATAAACTATAGCTAACTAACCTAAGGGTCGTCCTGTATGCGGCAGCAACACCAACACTACTACTACAAGCGACAACAATTAGCAGAAAAAAGCAGCGGCAGTAGCTTAGCATCAACATCAGCGGCCAGCAGTAGCAAACAATGACTAAGAGCAACAACAGCTAGCGACAGCAGAAGCAGTGGGCAGTGGCGGAACGGGGCGCGGCCAGGCGACAACGCGCACCGGGCAATGCATACACCAATTCAACTAATACCAAACTACCAATAATCAGACAATGCATACACCAATTCAACTAATACCAAACTAAGACAATGCATACAACAATCGTGACATCTCTGTCTCAGTCATAGTAACAATCAGACAATGCATACATCTCTGTCTCAGGTATGTCTAGGAACAGAAATTGCAAGTCTAACTTCCAATTCGGGGTTATCATCACAATACAACAAGGATCAGACAACGCATACACCAATTCAAGTAATACCAAACTACCAACGAGAAAATTACCAGCGGGAGGAGAGGTGCCACAGGGGAATCAGGCCACGGCGGTCAGCGGAGGCGGAAACACGGAGGCCTCGCCCCGGGACGGGTGGCTCTGCGGCAGCGGAAGAACAGGGCCGGGGCGCAGTGGAGGAGGCCGTCGTCGTTGGCTGTTCTGCTCGTCGCCGCCGTGGGGGAAGGCCAGGGCCAGCAGGAGCGAACGGT
>NC_041393.1:34923166-34990985 GCF_002162155.2 Triticum dicoccoides
GCGGCGCAGTGGGTCGGGGCAGCGGCGGCGCGGTGGAGGGAGGGACGAGGGAGGGAGCGGCATGGTGGAGGGAGAGGGACGAATCGAAGTAGTCTGGCGAGAGGGAGGGGGGAAGGAGCGACGCGGTGGTGTATGGATGGGGAAGATTACTAATGGCGCACCCCCAGGCGGTGCGCCATTAGAATGTTTTTTTCATAGCAATGGCGCACCAGCGCCACAGTGCGCCATAAGTATTCTGTTTTTTAGATAGCAATGGTGCACCAGCCACCCATGCGCCATAAGTAAGATTTAAAAAAAAAATGAATATGAATATGCATATGAATATGACGTCGAAAAAGTTGCATAGGCCAAATAGCGTTTCACGGACGTGCGCGTCCATGATCCCACGGATTGCAACTGGAAGTATCTGCGTCATCAGCACGTGACAGTCGTGAGACTTCATCCCGCTGAACTTCTGCTTCGCTGGGTCTAGGTATCTGCTTATCTTCCCCGCGTAACTGTAAGGAAGTTTTACTCCTACGAGGCAGGTGAAAAAATGCTCGATCTCCTCCTGACTTAGAGTGAAGCACGTGGGAGGGTAGTCATTTCCGGTCTTCTTGGCCTTTTTGCCTTTGCGACGACTTTCTGTGTCCTGCTTCACCTCATCATCATCATCATCATCATCATCATCATCATCATCATCATCATCATCATCATCATCATCATTAGCGTGAAGCTCCTGCCTGATGCCCATTGATTTCAAGTCTGCCCTTGCTATCGGCCCATCTTTGGTACTCTCTGGCATGTTGAGCAGGGTACCAAGCAGACTCTCACACATGTTCTTCGTGATATGCATGGCATCAAGGCTGTGAGGCACATGGTGGGTCTTCCAGTACGACAAGTCCCAGAAAACAGACCTCGTTTTCCATACCTTCAGCAGCGGCTCTGGCGCCTTTCGCTTCTTTCCCGGCTCTGGCGCCTTTTGCTTCTTTCCCGGCAGTGGGCAATCTTTCCAATTTTTCAACAGCTCGTCTATTTCCTCGCCGCTCCTCGTACATGGGCGTTTTCGGGGTTCGGTTTCACCATCGAACAGATCCTTGCGTTTCCTCCACGGGTAATCATCGCGAAGCCACCTTCGATGTCCCATGAACATGGTTTTCGAAGACCCGGGATCTCTATCTAGCTGGCGATACATTGTGTCATCCATGCACCT
Source organism: Triticum dicoccoides (assembly GCF_002162155.2). Lineage (NCBI taxonomy): Eukaryota > Viridiplantae > Streptophyta > Magnoliopsida > Poales > Poaceae > Triticum > Triticum dicoccoides. The sequence continues at coordinate 34,924,359 of NC_041393.1, forward strand.
TACGCATCCAGAAAATCCGTGGACTACCTGCCCCGCGAGATATCCGTAACCGAGATAGTCGTGCACCATCGTGAGCAGTGCAGCTCTCATAGGGAAATATTCTTTCTCTACAGTGTCCCACGTATTGGCTGGCGTTTTCCACAGCGTGTCTAGCTCCTCCTTCAGCAGCCCCAGATACAGATTGATGCCGTTCCCTGGTTGTTTCGGCCCTTCAATTAGCATACTCATGTGAATGTACTTCCTCTTCATGCACAACCAGGGGGGAAGGTTGTACATCCACACAAACATAGGCCAGGTGCTATGTGTGCTTCTCTGGCTGCCAAACGGATTGACTCCATCGGTGCTCGCGCCCAGCACGATGTTCCTTGGATCCTTCCCAAATTCTGGGTATTCGAAGTTCAACGCTTGCCACTGGCTCGCATCCTTAGGGTGACTCAACATCTTGTCTTTTTTATTTATCTCCAGATCATTTCCGTCATCTTCCCGCTTCTTCTCCTCCCTATGTGCGTGCCAACGCAGGAGATTTGCTACCTTAGGGTCCGCGAAATACCGCTGCAGACGAGGAGTGATCGAAAAGTACCACACCGAATTTCGAGGAGCTTTCTTCCTCTTCTTGTATCGAGTGACGCCGCACACCGGACATATGGTAGACTCCGCGTGCTCGTCCCGATAAATGATGCAATTGTTCATGCACACATGGTATTTCACGTGCGGTAAATCCAGAGGACACACGATTTTCTTCGCCTCCTCGAAACTGGTCGGGCACTTGTTCCCCTTGGGAAGACGTTCGTGCCAGAATGACATGTTCTCGTCGAAGCATGCGTCGGTCATTTTGTGTTTTACCTTCATCTCCAGAGCCATGAACGTTACTTTCAGGCGGGTATCCTCGGGCCTGCATCCTTCATACAATGGAGTAACCACATCTATCTCTAGTTGATCCAGGTTGGCTTTCTCTCGGGCGGCAGCTCTTGCATTATCCGTCTGCTTGAGAAGCAGCTCTTGAATATGAGGGTCCTGCACCCAGCCTCCATCGTCGTCTGCTCCGGCATCTTCATCTTCATGATCATGCCCTTCGTCTTGATCTTCCTCTTCATCATGTACGACATCTTCTACATGATGACTGTGTACAGCATCACCATCGTGATCATGTCCTGGATATTCTTCGTCTTCTCGCCCGCCCTCGTTGTGGTGGTTGTCTTGTTGCCCTTCCTCATTTCTTGCCCGGCCCCCATGGACGACTTCATAGTCATCTTCATCACCTTGCCACCGATAGCCATCCATGAAACCACACAAGAGCAGGTGGCCCCGCACCTGCCCGAAATCCGGGTCCGCAATAAGGCTCTTCAGCTTGCATCTTCGACACGGACATCTTATCTCCGTCTCATTCTTTTGAAGCATCTCGGCCTTCGCGGAGCTCAAAAACCTATTCACGATGCCTTTGGTCATGGTGTGGACCATGGTTGCCTGCGGGGTAGAGCAAAACGTTTTAGAACCAAGAAAAAATTTGGCATGACCTTCCCTAAAAATAGGACCAAAAAGAATGCATAGTGCCAAAATTCTCGCCGAAACGGAAATGAATCAACATTTCGGCAAAATATTGGCAACTATCGCATTTCAAATACCGCTACCTGCAAACACAAACATATATGCAACACCACAAACATATGCAACATCACAAACATACATAGATCTAGCTAGGCCACAAAAAGTGCATGTGCACGTTGTTGGAGCGAGCTAGGGAGAAAAAAAGTAGATCTACAACATGAAGATAGCTTTCCCCTTACTTACCTATCAAAAAAGGTAATTTCACCACTTAATTTTGATGAATCTATGGTGCAAATGAGGTGAGGAGGAGGAGGCAGCCGAAAGCTTGGAGAAGGAGGTGGAGGGAATGAAGTGGGGAAAGTGAGTGGGTAGGTGTGGCTGTCCAAAATATCTTGTTGGGGTCCTAGGTTACTAATGGCGCACCACCTGCAAATGTGCCATTAGTAACCCTGGTTACTAATGGTGCACCTGCAGGTGGTGCGCCATTAGTAGTTTTGCAAAAAAGTAAAATAAATAAATATATATACTAATGGCACACCGAGTCATAGTGCGCCATTACTAGTTTAAACTAGTAATGGCGCACTGTGACACGGTGCGCCAATAGTAGTTTTGCAAAAAAAAGAAAAAAAAGAATACAGTACTGGCGCACTCTGTGCCGGTGCGCCATTACTAGTTAGAACTAGTAATGGCGCACTTCGCTCGGATGCGCCATTAGTATGTATGGAAAAATGGAAAAAAAATATTACTAGTGGCGCACCGTGTGTCTGGTGCGCCATTAGTGTCTTCCACACTAATGGCACATCACCAAATGGTGTGCCACTAGTATATAGTAGTGGCGCACTACCTGACAGGTGCGCCATTAGTGCCCATCCCATCTATAGCCCTTTTCCTAGTAGTGACGCACTGCAACGTGCTTCCGTCGTGGAGGAGCACCGTACCCTGATGGGTATGGTGGTTGAGAGGGTTCAGTCCGCCAAAAGCGGTTTGAATGAAGCCTTCACCAGCCTACTAAAAGGCTTCGATGTATGCGATGCAATATTTTTAGCCGCTTTTCATATGAAAAACATGCCCGTGTATAGATAGTAGCCCCTGAGACTCTGTTCAGCTTGAAAGGCTGAACAGAGGATCAAGTAATATTCGCAGGAAATAACATACTTTTCTATTATGATAAATAGGCTTCGCTATTAGCGGCAACCGCCCAGGCCGCCGAAGTATCCAAACTCAAGCGATAGCTGGAGCTGGTTGATGAGGATCTCGTCCGCATCAACAAGCGGTTTGATGAGGCGCAAGGTGTGTTTTTGAAAAATTGTTTACACACCTGAAGTAATATGCCCATGCTGAGTCTAAGCTCCTACGTTGCCCTGATCATTATTGCAGGTAGTGGGGCCGAGGTCGAGACCCTGAAGGGCAACCTCGCCCGAGCCATGGAGCAGGCACGGGTGAGACAAGCGGCCGCTGACAATACGACAACAGATTTAAAGGACGAGCAGGCTGCCCACCGCCGATACGAGGAGCGGGTGACCAAAGTGGAGCAAGAGCTCAAGGATGCCGCCAGCAAGTGCGAGGCCTTGGAAGAGAAGAATAAGGCCCAAGCGGCCGATCTTACCAAGGCTCTCCAGGGGGCCAAGGAGGCGCGGACCGAGTCCCGGGCGGATCGCGAGGAGATCAAGCAGGCCGAACAGATAGCGGTTGGTAAGCCCTTTCTTTTGCAGAGTAAATTCGGCGGTCAGAAGTATGCCTTGCTCACTCGACTATGGAGTTCTCTAGATGCCTTTATGGATCTTCCAAAGAGCGTTGCCGATGCCGCACAGTATTTTCGGGCCCAAGAGAGGAACACGATGGAGAAGCTCTTCTGGTCACAGTACATGGTGCCAGAGCGTCCAGAGCTGTTGAACGACCAGATGATGTAGTTGGCGGAGCTGCATAGGATGTCCAGGGTGGCCATGAAGGGCGTCATAGTCCAGCTCTGGCCAACCAAACCCATTCGAAGGTGCACGGATGGCCTTCGCCCGTGTCAAGATGCAATGGACGAAGATGAAGGCCACCGTCGTGGCGACCGAAGTCCCACCCAAAGGCAAGGACTGATAGATCTCCGTCGTATCTATAATTTTGGATTGTTCCATGCCAATATTATTCAACTTTCATATACTTTTGGCAACTTTTTATACTATTTTTGGGACTAACATATTCATCCTATGCCTAGTGCCAGTTCCTGTTTGTTGCATGTTTTATGTTTTGCAGAAACCCAATATCAAACAGAATCCAAACGAGATAAAAACGGGTAGAGAATTATTTTGGAATAATTGGGATTTTCCGGAGGAAAAATCAACGTGAAACGGTGCCCGAGGTGGCTAGGAGATAGGGGGGCGTGCCCTCCCCCTGGGTGCGCCTGGCACTCTCCTAGGCCACCCGTAAGGAGGTTGATGCTCTTGTTTTGCCGCAGGAATGCAAATTTTATGATAAAAATCTGGGCGAAAGATTCACCCCAATCGGAGTTACGGATCTCCGGATATAAAAGAAACGGTGAAGGGGAAGGATCTGAGAACGCAGAAACAGAGAAACAGAGATAGACCCAATCTCGGAGGGGCTCTCGCCCCTCCCACGCTGTCGGCGTTCTGGGAACGAGGGTTCCCAGACTTGCCTGCCTGTGGCCTGCGGCGTGGCTCAACTGGTGGCCCAGTGCAGCCCATCTTTGTCGGCTCGAGCTCAAGACCCTCGCAAGGGGTCAAGCCTCACGGGGCGGACGACAGGATGCTTCCTCAGGAGCGGTCTCGCCAGGCAAAGCTGGCAAGGAGGCGGAGAGATCAAGGAAAGGGTACCTCGCGAGGTGCTCATGACGCAAGCCATGACGATCAAGACCAGGCGGGCGCCGGCCTGCGCAGTGTCCTTGTTTCCTCTTTGGTGCAAAGGGGGCAAGCACATACCAAGGCATTGGGCAAAGGTTGCCATTCCAGTGCAACAGGACCAAGACCGGCAGAGCGGCAGGACGGAGGTCACCGTGGAGCCCAGGGCAGCGTCATCGCTAGAGTCTTTGACACTCGAAGATCAACTTTAGTCAGGATAAGCTTTACTAGATGTTCCCCTTCAAAATGGCCGTTGTTGGCGCCCTTCCTGCTCAATATTTGGGAAGAGGACCAGGGCCTCTATATATAGGACTAGCCACCACAGTAGGAGGCATCTCATCTGGATCTCACCCAGAGCCAACAGAGACGGAGCAATTCCTCTCCAAGCACACCACCACAAGAACACCCCTCGCGAGGCTGTTCTTCCTTTGTACTATCCATCATCAGCCCCTGAGGCAATCCACTCACCACACACTGGAGTAGGGTATTACACCACAATGGTGGCCTGAACCAGTATAAACCCCGTGTCCCTTGTGTTGTTCATCGGGTAGTCTAGATTCTCAGCGAGGCGTTGGACAAGTGTTGGTATAGGAAAGATCTTCGCACGCACCCCAGAGTTTGAACCTTAAGGGTTTGCCGGAACGCCACATCCAACATTTGGCGTGCCAGGTAGGGGTGCGCCAGAATCTTTTCTTCTGCCATTTTGTGTTCCATCCTTCATCGCGTCCATGGCTGACGCTCGCCGAGCTCGTGCCAAGCGTCGGGCTGCCCTCGCTGCCCATGTCGCCAAGACGGCTCCCGTCGATGGGCCTCCCTGTCGTTCCCCGTCCCCTTCCACCCACGCCACGATCGGCCCGGCGGGGAACGAGCAGCAGGCGTCGTTGCTGCATCCCTCGGTGCGGTGGGAAGGCCGCACCGCCACCCCGTCGCTAACTCCAGCTGGCTCGTCGTCGCACGCCTGTCGCGTTCCTGCGGACGTGCACGCCGCGTTGCTCCTAGCGCGTGAGCTCCTGCACTACCGTCATGTCGACGACCTCTACGAAGAGTGGCTCGCTCGCATCACTGAGCTTGTCAATGCCTCAGGGGGCTCCTCTGCGCCGTCCCACTCACTGCATCGCCCTCCGTCCTGCGCGGGTAACGCAGCTCCGGAGGTGCCTCCACCACCTCCTCCTCAAGAAGGCGCCCTGGCTCCTAGGCGTGCGGCCCCTGGGCGAGACCCACCACGTCCAGCACCTGCGCAGCAAGAAAGGACCTGCCAAGAAATCCCTCGCCCCCAAGAAGGCGCTCGCGTGCTCCCCGCACCGGTGCGCCAGGATTGTGTTCCTGCTCCAGCACCTCAAGACCCTGTACTGCTCCTGGCGGCAGTGCGCACGGACCCCCAGGATCAGGCCCCGCATCAACAAAGGTCGTTGGTGGCTACCGCAGGCTACCGCGCCTTCACCGCTGAGCTGCGCAGCGTGGCCTGGCCGGGCAAGTCCAAGCCGGATCTGCCTCCTCGCTATGATGGCACCGCCGACCCCGCGGAGTTCCTCCAGCTCTATGAGCTGGGCATCGAAGCGGCCAACGGGGATGAGAAAGTCATGGTAAATTGGTTCCCCATGGAGCTCAAGGACGGTGCCCGCACCTGGCTCCTGAACCTGCCTCCCAGCACGATCTCCTCGTGGTACGAGATGCGCACCCGCTTCATCGCCAACTTCCAGGGCACTCACAACCGGCCCCCGACCATGAGTGACCTGTGCCGCATCAAGCAGCAGCCAGGGGAGACCCTGCAGAAGTACATCCAGCGCTTCAACAACACTCGCCTCAAGATTCCCAAGGTGACTGAGGAGGCCATCATCTCAGCCTTCTCTGATGGCATCCGCGACATCAAGATGAAGGAGGAACTGGCGATCCACGAAGACCTATGCACGTCTCTGGAGCTGTTCAACCTGGTGACCAAGTGCTCAAGAGCTGAGGAGGGACGCCTCTCCCTCCTCGAGCTCCCAGCCGCTGATCCAGAAGAGAAGAAGTCCAAGGCCAAGGATGTGAAGCGCAAGGGAGCGCTTGTGCTCGCGGTAGAGCCAGACACGAAGCGTGGCAAGGATCAATCGGAGTCGTGCAAAGGCAGCCGGTACTGTGTGTACCACGACCTCCACACTCAAAACACCAACGAATGTCAAGAGCTTAGGGCTGTACGAGAAGGACATGTCGGCCGACGCCCTGAGCGCAGCGATCAGGGCTATGGACGAGGAGGAGGAAGAGGTGGAGGACGATGGGAAGATCATGGCCCTCACCAAGGGTGGCGTGACCGGCCTCGTGAGGACCGCTGGCAGGACCAGCCTCACGAGGGGGCTTGGAGGGATCAGCCTCGTGAGGATCGCCCGCAAGGCAACGCAGGCCTCCCTCCTCTACCACCACCACCAAGAAGGAACGAAGACCAGCATCAGGATGAGGGGGCTGGGGGCTTCCAGGAGTCGCGTGCTATCGCTTGCATCTTGGGTGGTGCCCAGGCCCTGGCCTCTCAGCGCATCTTCAAGCAGGTTGCTCGCGAGGTGAATGCAGCCCTCCCGAAGCTCGATGCCATGCGCCCTCTCAGGTGGTCCATGTGCGCCATCACGTTCAGCTCAGCGGATCAGCTCAAGTGCGCAGCAACAGCCGGGGTCCTCCGATGCTCTGTTCCCCAGTCATGAGCAATGTGCAGGTCACCAGGACCCTCATCGATGGTGGTGCAGGACTCAACGTCCTGTTCGTTGAAACGTTCAACAATCTCCAAATGCCGTATGATCAGCTTCAGCCAACCAAGCCTTTCTCAGGAGTCAGTGATGGTTCCACCATCCCAATAGGGCAGGTCCGCCTCCCTGTCACCTTCGGACAGCGCAAGAACTACCGCACTGAGCTCATCGACTTCGACGTCGCCCACATTCGCCTGCCCTACAACGCCATCCTCGGGTATCCAGCCCTGGCCAAGTTCATGGCAGTGACTCACCATGGCTACAACGTCCTCAAGATGCCGGGAAGCGGCGGAGTCATCACGGTTCCCTGCGAGGAAAGAGATGCAGTGTGCTCTCTCGAGCGCGCTTCTAAGCCGCATCAATCGAAGACCCAGATCGCAAGAGCGGGAGCCTTCCCGAGGCGGCTCCCAAGAAGAAGAAGACATCACCTGGCCCAAGACCTCAGGAGGCAGGCACCTCCGGTGGCACGACGCTAGGGTCCGCGCCCTTTCAAGGGGCGCCTCCCTCCATTGCATAGGAAGGCGCGCCCGGTGCCCTCCTCGAGCAAGGCTCGGGGGCTCTCTCCTGGAGGGCCACTGACCTTGCCAAGATCACGAGGGAGGCGCTCGGGAACCATTTGGAGGCGTGCTTTACGACACGTTTCCCGCAGGAAGACATAAGGCAAGAAGGACCCAACCCTCAGGAGTTCATCATTAAAGTCACTCAGGAGCTTCAGGAATCGAGAGTCATGCGCGGCAGCCGCCGCTTACCCGGTGTAGCTCCCCATCCAGGCGAGGATGGCGGGCTGCGCGTCTGCATCGACATACCAGGGCTCAACCGAGCTGCATCTCAGGAGCGCCTCTGGCCTTCGCGTGTGGGACGTTGCGAGGGTCCACCTCACAGCTACGTTCGCATGCCTCTCGGCCTGCCGAACACGGCCGCTGCTCATTAGCGCCTGGTGCGGAGCATTCTGGAAGCTCAGGAGGTCGGGCACTACACAGTCCTGGCGGAGATGGGGATGGTCCTCGAAGAGCCGCCCGGACCCCCAGAGCCTCCCGAGGCTCAGGGCCCCGAGGGCTCGTGAGGGTCGGCTTCTTCATCACGCGTCGTCTACTACCCCAACACCCCTTCGTCTCCAACTGTATCAGGTGACGTCTTTTCAAGTTCCATTTCAGCTGGGAGCGCCCCCCAGGGCTGCATCATTCCCAGGTCGCATGGGTCTGTCCCTGCGGCATGTATCTCTTTTGCTCATGTCTTTAGTTTACCTTGCTGGGGGCGCCCTTCGGGCTGCATCATCCCCAAGCCGCTCGGGCCTGACCCAGTGGCGTGTATCTTTCCTGCATCTATCTAAGTTGGTTTGCTCTTTCATGCTCAACCTGCCTATCGTAATCGCCTGCTCGATTGACACCAACCCTTGGAGCTGCTTGCTCCGGCACGGCTCTTGTGCATGGGTCCGTCCCTACAACGTCGACAAACCTGAGTGGCCGAGCTCTGGCCGCGGCAGCCCCGCAAGGCGCCACCTCACCAGGCCCTCATTGCCCCCATCACTCCCTTAGAGCAACCAGTGGCTGGTCGGCAATCGTATTGGCAATCCTTGTTTTCCTCATGATTTGTTTGTAGGCCCACTCTAAGGAACAATGTTAGGCGAGGCCTTAGTGAGCTCTCTCTCTCTCTCTCACCCGCGTGAACCGCTTGCACGTTAAAAGGGGGCGCCTGAGCATCGTGACTCATGGGCTCTTACTGGCTCTCCAGCCCTCACCTTCTGGCCTTGTCCACGACATCACGACCTGGCATACCAGCGACGGCTGAGATCGCTCGAGGGCCGGGACCTAAGGACGTAGAGCATGAAGGAGAGTGCGGGGAAGAGGGAAGAAGCTCACGAGGACTTCATCGGGCAATTTCCCAACTGCCAGCGCGCAGGCCTCGCGCCGCGCCGAGTGATGACTCAAAGCTCCTCAGGTAAGTCACTCCCTGGAACATCTAGCTAGCGCAACACCCGACCTTCACTTAATGCGGCTCTGTGACGGTGATGTTGCCGTCCTTTCTCGCCTAGAGGTGGCTGCTTGAGCGATAAAGGGGACCTCCTGAGCATCGCGCCTTGGGGGTTCTTACTGGACCCTGGGCCGCTCACCTCCTGGCCTTGACCACGGCATCGTGACCTGGCATACCAGCGACGACTGAAGCCTGCCTGGGGATTGGGACCTGCCAACATAGAGCGTCGAGCCCCCGTGAGGATAGAAAGGAGGAACTAAGCCGGGACAGGACATGCATCTCGCCTGCTTCAAGATAAGGATCATCTCGACAAAAGACATCACAGACGCTTTACATGCCCCCTTGGGGTACTTTCTTGATTCCTCGTAGGGAACAAAAGGTGCTAATACTAAGGGAATCTAATTACGCGCTCCTCCATGGTCGACGCCATCATCAACGGTGGGCCGTCGAGCATCGGCGCCAACCCCATCCAGATCAGCCGCGCCGACGGCCCGATGCGGTTGCCCTGCTCCAAGCACGGCGCGAGCTCGGGGGTTGTAGCTGTCGTCGCTAGGCTCCGGAGTCGCGAGATGCTCGGGAGAGTTGCTGGACCCTCCGGCTCCTCCGCTACTACCAAAGGAGTTGTCAGGGAGGCGGGTGGCAGGCTTGGCCCTCGCTGCTCCAGGGCTTCGGCCGCTATCCCTGGGGCAGCAATCCAGACAATGTCCATCTGTATCGAAGACCTTGAAGAACATCAAGGAGGCGCGATCGTATTCCAGATGAATCATGAGGGCGCCCTCCATTCGGCAGACCCGGGCGATCTCGCCATAGCCGCGGGTCATGAAGACCTTGCCCGGAGTGACAACCTCAACCTCCGCTTTGGTCGTGGGGGTGCTGCAGTCGGCGTGCTGCAGCCAGAGCTCCTGAGGCCCCCTTGGCGGTATCTCAAAGGCGAAGGAGGGAGGAAGGCGAATCCAAGAGCGCGGGGGCATATCAGTGTGAAGCACAAGCTCGCGAGAAGAGCCCTCAGCATGGACCCCAGGGGCGACGACGTGCACTGCTGTGACTCGTCGGCGTCGCCGGTGGCGCCGGTGGTGCCGCTCGGGATCTCCTTCTCTAGAGCCCTCGGCTCGGGCGTACAAGGGAAATGGAAACTCGGGCGGCGGCCGCTCATACCAGGGCCTCGACATCTCCTACTGAGCGCCCTTGTCGCGGCGGCAGGGGACTGGCCGCTTCTTCAGTGGAAGTGGGACGGGCCCCTCTCGGGGAGCCTTCCCCTTCTCTTCGGCTGAGAACTGCCGGATCGGCGCCATTGGCGTCGAAATGGAGGAGGAGCGAAGAAGAGGAGGCGGAGCAAGGAGAGATAAACTGGGAGGGCTCACGCCGTTCTGTACTTATAGCCGGAGGAGGCTAATCGTCGGCCTCCACGATCGCAGGTAATCATGACTCATTTTTGCATGCAGAGACCTATCAAGTCGGGTAGTTGCCGAGGCGTCGTGGGGAAGCGGAGACACCCGCGTCCAATCAATCGCCACGTGGCGCCCAAGGCCGCAGGCTGTTGGGGCGCGCGGCGCTCCGCACTTGCCCCTTGCTTCTCCGCTAAGCCAAGTCAGAGCGCGCCTTGGGCCCGGGGGCTACTGTTGGCATTCTGGGAACGGGGGTCCCCAGACTTGCCTGCCTGCGGCCTGCGGCGTGGCTCAACTGGTGGCCCAGTGTGGCCCATCTTCGTCGATTTGAGCTCAAGACCCTCGCAAGGGGCCAAGCCTCACAGGGCGGACAATAGGAGGCTTCCTCAGGAGCGGCCTCGCCAGGCAAAGCTCGCGAGGAGGCAGAGAGATCAAGGCAAGGGTACCTCGCGAGGTGCTCATGACACAAGCCATGACGATCAAGACCAGACGGGCGCCGACCTATGCAGTGTCCTTGTTTCCTCTTTGGTGCAAAGGGGGCAAGCACAAACCAAGGCATTAGGCAAAGGTTGCCATTCCAGTGCAACAGGACCAAGACCGGCAGAGCGGCAGGACGGAGGTCACCATGGAGCCCAGGGCGGCGTCATCGCCAAAGTCTTTGTCAGTCGAAGACCAACTTTATTGAGGATAAGCTGTACTAGATGTTCCCCTTCAAAATGGCCGTTGTTGGCGCCCTTCCCGCTCAATATTTGGGAAGATGACCAGGGCCTCTATATATAGGACTAGCCACCACAATAGGAGGCATCTCATCTGGATCTCACCCAGAGCCAACAGAGACGGAGCAATTTCTCTCCAAGCACACCACCACAAGAACACCCCTCGCGAGGATGTTCTTCCTTTGTACTATCCATCATCAGCCCCTGAGGCAATCCACTCACCACACACTGGAGTAGGGTATTACACCACAATGGTGGCCTGAACCAGTATAAACCTCGTGTCCCTTGTGTTGTTCATCAGGTAGTCTAGATTCTCAGCGAGGCGTTGGGACGAGGGTTGGTAGAGGAAAGATCTTCGCGCGCACCCCAGAGTTCGAACCTTAAGGGTTTGCCGGAAACCCACATCCGACACACGCCATGGGAGCCAAGGACCAGAGGGGAAACCCTTCTCCCATCTAGGGAGGAGGTCAAGGAAGAAGAATAAGAAGGAGAGCCCTCTTCCCCTTGCTTCCGGTGGCCTCGAAGCGCTGCCGGGGGCCATCATCATCACCGCAATCTTCACCAACACCTCCGCCATCTTCACAAACATCTCCATCACATTCCCCCATCTATATTCAGCGGTTCACTCTCCCGCAACCCGCTGTATCTCTACTTGAAAATGGTGCTTTATGCTTCATACTATTATCCAATGATGTGTTGCCATCCTATGATGTCTGAGTAGATTTTCATTGTCCTATCGGTGATTGATGAATTGCTATGATTGGTTTGAGTTGCATGTTTTATTATTGGTGCTGTCCTATGGTGCCCTCTCTGTCGCGTAAGCGTGAGGGATCCCCGCTGTAGGGTTTGCAATATGTTCATGATTTGCTTATGGTGAGTGGCGTGAGTGACAGAAGCACAGACCCGAGTAAGTAGGTTGTTTGCGTATGGGATAAAGGGCACTTGATACTTTAATGCTATGGTTGGGTTTTACCTTAATGATCTTTAGTAGTTGCGGATGCTTGCTAGAGTTCCAATCATAAGTGCATATGACACAAGAAGAGAAAGTATGTTAGCTTATGCCTCTCCCTCATATAGAATTGCAATAGTGATTATCGGTCTAGCAAAGTAGTTAATTGCTTAGGGACAATTCCACAACTCCTACCACCACTTTTCCACACTCACTATATTTACTTTATTGCTTCTTTATCTAAACAGCCCCTAGTTTATATTTACGTGTTCTTTATTATCTTGCAAACCTATCCAACAACACCTACAAAGTACTTCTAGTTTCATACTTGTTCTAGGTAAAGTGAACACTAAGCGTGCGTAGAGTCGTATTAGTTGCAGATAGGACTTGAGAGAATATTTGTTCTACCTTTAGATCCTCGTTGGGTTCGACACTCTTACATATCGAAAGAGGCTACATCGATCCCGTATACTTGCGGGTCATCAAGACCTTTTTCTGGCGCCGTTGCCGGGGAGTCATAGCGTGGGGTGAATATTCTCGTGTGTGCTTGTTTCCTTTAACACTAAGTAATTTTATTTGTTGTTCTTAGTTGTTTTCTATCTTTAGTTATGGGTAGGAAATGCAAAATACCAAAAAAAAATAGTTTTACCTACTACACCAATGATTGAAGAACCACTCAAAATCTATCACACTCCTGAAGCTTTTTACTTCGATCATCTTTGATCCCTTTGTGCTCGTGTTGAAACCCCAACTAGCTTAGTTGAGGGCAAATCTTTAGATGAGCATGCTTGTTATGTGCGACACCATATATCTGAAAAAGGGAAACTTTTATTGGATCAAATTTATCGTTTGCAATGCTATGCTTGGAATTTATGTGAAATATGTGATATTACTTGTTGTTCTGAAAACCCTAAGAAACACCTTCCCTACCATCGTGAGTTTATTGATAATGGGATCATATCTTCATATGCTAAGGGTGTTTATAATTACTATGATGTTCAACAAATTGAAGAATTTGTTGCTTTTAAGGGTGCTTATGAAATTGCTTCTTTGATTGAAAAGCATGATGCTACTCTTTAAAAATCTGAAAATTTTGCCATACTTGAATATTGTTATGATAATTATGCTTCTAATGCCTATGTTAAACTATATATTGAGAAATTCTCCGATGTCCAAGAAGAGATTAATATTTTGCAGGAAGCTATGGAAGAAGAAATTGATGAAACCGTGAGCTCATTGGATGAAAAAGATGATGAGGAGAGCGAAGAACAAAAGGAGGAAGAGCGGATTGATCACCCGTGCCCACCTTCTAATGAGAGTAACTCTTCAACTCATACATTGTTTAATTCCCCTTCGTGCTTACCGAAGGATGATTGCTATGATCCCGTTGATTCTCTTGAAATATCCCTTTTTGATGATGCTTGCTATGCTTGTGGCCAAGATGCCAATATGAATTATGCTTATGGAGATAAACTTGCTATAGTTCCTTATGCTAAACATGAAATTGTTGCTATTGCACCCACACATGATAGTCCTATTATCTTTTTGAATTCTCCCGACTACACTATATCGGAGAAGTTTGCACTTAGTAAGGATTATATTGATGGTTTGCCTTTTACCATTGCACATGATAATTTTGATGAATGTAATATGCATGTGCTTGCTGCTCCTACTTGCAGTTATTATGAGAGAGGGACTATATCTCCACCTCTCTATGCTTCCAACACGATAGAATTGCAAGAAACTGCTTATACTATGCATTGGCCTTTACTTGGTGTGCATGAATTGTTCTTTTACGACATGCCGATGCATAGGAAGAGAGTTAGACTTCGTCATTACATGATATATGTTAGTTTGTGCTCACTACTTAATTACAAATCATTGTTAATTAAAATTGGCTTTGATATACCTTGGGATCCGGGTGGATTCATTACTTGAGCACTAAATGCCTAGCTTAATGGCTTTAAAGAAAACACTGCCAGGGAGACAACCCGGAAGTTTTAGAGAGTCATTTATTTCTGTTGAGTGCTTTTATATAATTTCAAAACAAAAAAATAAAGAGGGGAACCTAAAACTTTTCAAAAAGTAAAGTGAAAGTGAGAAAGACAAGCATTGTTGAAGTGGGAGCTAGCCTTGAACTTTGTTCATGCTCACGGAAACTTTGTGAATCTTGATTACAGAAACTTTTCAACAAAAATAATTATCCCCTTGTAAAATTCCATTTATTATAAAAATAATGTGCTAAGGTTTGCCTTTAGGATGTTTACAATGCTTGTTGGTTTGTACAGTGCAGGACAGAAACTTTGGCTGTAGTGCGCGATTTTACATTTTTAACTGGAACGTCAAACGGTTCTGATTCCTTTTGCACTGTATTGCTATAAACCTGTTTATTGTTCCTAATTTTGGTAGAATTTTTGGGGTACCATAAGTATGGTGAATGTTCAGATTGCTACAGACTGTTCTGTTTTTGACAGATTCTGTTTTTGATGCATAGTTTGCTTGTTTTGATGAATCTATCAATTTATATCAGTGGATTAAGCCATGGAAAAGCTATATTACAGTAGACACAATGCAAAAAGAAAATATGAATTGGTTTGCTACAGTACTTAGAGTACTGATTTGCTTTATTATACTAACTGATCTTATCGAGTTTTCTGTTGAAGTTTTGTGTGAATGAAGTGTCTAATCGAGGAGGTCTCGATATGAGGAAAATGACGAGAGGCAAGAGCTCAAGCTTGGGGATGCCTGAGGCACCCCAAGTAAATATTCAAGGAGACTCAAGCGTCTAAGCTTGGGGATGCCCCGGAAGGCATCGCCTCTTTCTTCAACAAGTATCGGTATGTTTTCGGATTCGTTTTGTTCATGCGATATGTGCAAGTCTTGGAGTGTCTTTTGCATTAGTTTTCACTTTTCTTTTATGCACCATGCTGGTATGAGATAGTCCTTGGTTGATTTATAGAATGCTCATTGCACTTCACTTATATCTTTTGAGTATGGTTTTATAGAATGCTTCATGTGCTTCACTTATATCATTTGAAGTCTCGATTGCATGTTTCTCTTCACATAGAAAACCGCCATTTGTAGAATGCTCTTTTGCTTCACTTATATTTGTTAGAGCGTGGGCATATCTTTTCTAGAAAGAATTAAACTCTCTTGCTTCACTTATATCTATTTAGAGAGATGACAGGAATTGGTCATTCACATGGTTAGTCATAAAATCCTACATAAACTTGTAGATCGCTGAATATGATATGTTTGATTCCTTGCAGTAGTTTTGCGATATAAAGATGGTGATATTAGAATCATGCTAGTGTGTGGTTGTGGATTGTAGAGACACTTGTTTTGAGGTTTGCAAGTCCCGTAGCATGCACATATGGTGACCGTTGTGTGACAAATTTGAAGCATGGGGTGTTTCTTTGATTGTCTTCCTTATGAGTGGCGGTCGGGGACGAGCGATGGTCTTTTCCTACCAATCTATACCCCTAGGGGCATGCGTAGTAGTACTTTGCTTCGAGGGCTAATAAACCTTTGCAATAAGTATATGAGTTCTTTATGACTAATGTGAGTCCATGGATTATACACACTTTTACCTTTCCATCATTGCTAGCCTCTTCGGTACCGTGCATTGCCCTTTCTCACCTCGAGAGTTGGTGCAAATTTCGCCGGTGCATCCAAACCCCGTGATACGATACGCTCTATCACACATAAGCCTCCTTATATCTTCCTCAAAACAGCCACCATACCTACCTATCATGGCATTTCCATAGCCATTCCGAGATATATTGCCATGCAACTTTCATCATCATCATATACATGACTTGAGCATTCATTGTCATATTGCTTTGCATGATCGTAAGATAGCTAGCATGATGTTTTCATGGCTTGTCCGTTTTTTGATGTCATTGCTATGCTAGATCATTGCACATCCCGGTACACCGCCGGAAGCATTCATATAGAGTCATATCTTTGTTCTAGTATCGAGTTGTAAGTAAATGAAAGTGTGACGATCGTCATTATAGAGCATTGCCCCATAAAAAAGAGAAAAAAAAGGAAAGGCCAAAGAAGCCTAAATAAAAAAGGGGGCCAAAGAAGCACACCCAAAGAAAAAAAAGGAAAAAAAGAAAAAAAAAAGAAAAAAAAGAAAAGGGGCAATGTTACTATCCTTTTACCACACTTCTGCTTAAGAGTAGCACCATGTTCTTCATATAGAGAGTCTCCTATATTGTCACTTTCATATACTAGTGGTAATTTTCATTATAGAACTTGGCTTGTATATTCCAACGATGGGCTTCCTCAAATGCCCTAGGTCTTCATGAGCAAGCAAGTTGGATGCACACCCACTTAGTTTCTTTTGCTGAGCTTTCATACACTTATAGCTCTTAGTGCATCCGTTGCATGGCAATCCCTACTCCTCACATTGACATCAATTGATGGGCATCTCCATAGCCCGTTGATTAGCCGCGTCGATGTGAGACTTTCTCCCTTTTTGTCTTCTCCACATAAACCTCCACCATCATATTCTATTCCACCTATAGTGCTATATCCATGGCTTGCGCTCATGTATTGCGTGAGGGTTGAAAAAGCTGAAGCATGTTAAAAAGTATGAACCAATTGCTTGGCTTGTCATCGGGGTTGTGCATGATGGGAGCATTTTGTGTGACAAAAATGAAACATGGCCAAACTATATGATTTTGTAGGGATAAGCTTGCTTTGGCCTTGTTGTTTTGAAAAGACATGATTGCTTTATTGGTACGATCGAAGCATTATTGTTTTTATGTCAAATGATAGACTATTGCTTTGAATCACTCATGTCTTAATATTGATGCCATGATTAGACATATGATCAAGATTATGCTAGGTAGCATTCCACATCAAAAATTATCTTTTTTATCATTTACCTACTCGAGGACGAGCAAGAATTAAGCTTGGGGATGCTGATACGTCTCTGTCGTATCTATAATTTTTTATTGTTCCATGCCAATATTATTCAACTTTCATATACTTTTGGCAACTTTATATATTATTTTTTGGGACTAATATATTGATCCGGTGCCCAGTGCCAGTTCCTGTTTCTTGCATGTTTTATGTTTCGCAGAAACCCAATATCAAACGGAATCCAAACGGGGTAAAAACGGACGGAGAATTATTTTGGAATATTTGGGATTTTCCTGAGGAAGAATCAACACGAAACGGTGCCCGAGGTGGCTAGGAGATAGGGGGGCGCCCTCCCCCTGGGTGCGCCTGGAACTCTCCTGGGGCACCCGTAAGGCGGTTGATGCCCTTCTTTTGCCGCAAGAAAGCTAATTTCATGAGAAAAATCTGGGCGGAAGATTCACCCCAATCGGAGTTACGGATGTCCAGATATAAGAGAAACAGTGAAGGGGAAGGATATGAGAATGCAGAAACAGAGAAACAGAGAGATAGATCCAATCTCGGAGGGGTTCTCGCCCCTCCCACGCCATGGGAGCCAAGGACCAGAGGGGAAACCCTTCTCTCATCTAGGGAGGAGGTCAAGGAAGAAGAAGAAGAAGAAGGGGGCCCCTCTCCCCCTTGCTTCTGGTGGCGCCAGAGCGCTTCCGGGGGCCATCATCATCACCGCGGTCTTCACCAACACCTCCGCCATCTTCACCAACATCTCCATCACCTTCCCCCATCTATATTCAGCGGTTCACTCACCCGCAACCGGCTGTACCCTCTACTTGAACATGGTGCTTTATGCTTCATATTATTATCCAATGATGTGTTTCCATCCTATGATGTCTGAGTAGATTTTCATTGTCCTATCGGTGATTGATGAATTGCTATGATTGGTTTGAGTTCCATGTTTTATTATTGGTGCTGTCCTATGGTGCCCTCTGTGTCGCGCAAGCGTGGGGGATCCCCGCTGTAGGGTTTGCAATATGTTCATGATTTGCGTATGGTGGGTGGCGTGAGTGACAGAAGCACATACCCGAGTAAGTAGGTTGTTTGCGTATGGGATAAAGGGGACTTGATACTTTAATGCTATGGTTGGGTTTTACCTTAATGATCTTTAGTAGTTGTGGATGCTTGCTAGAGTTCCAATCATAAGTGCATATGATCCAAGAAGAGAAAGTATGTTAGCTTATGCCTCTCCCTCAAATAGAATTGCAATAGTGATTATCGGTCTAGCAAAGTAGTCAAGTGCTTAGGGACAATTCCACAACTCCTACCACCACTTTTCCACACTCGCTATATTTACTTTATTGCTTCTTTATCTAAACAGCCCCTAGTTTATATTTACGTGTTCTTTATTATCTTGCAAACCTATCCAACAACACCTACAAAGTACTTCTAGTTTCATACTTTTTCTAGGTAAAGCAAACACTAAGCGTGCGTAGAGTCATATCAGTGGCAAATAGGACTTGAGAGAATATTTGTTCTACCTTTATCTCCTCGTTGGGTTCGACACTCTTACATATCGAAAGAGGCTACATCGATCTCGTATAATTGCGGGTCATCAAGGACCACCGCAAGCCGGAGTGGCATTTTGGCAACGTCTTGGAGGGTGCCCGGATAGTAGAGGGCCAATGCTCGAAGGATATCATGTTTGAGTAAATGTATCTGAGCTGTCCAGACGTTGTTTTATGAACTAAGGCTTTGTAATATATTTGTGCCTTTATTTGAAATTATTTTCCTCCTGTGCGGCCGTTTTTATTTCTAATATTTTACCAGTCGTCGGCTTCAGCCCCCACGTAGAAACTACGGGGGTGTTTGGAATAGCACATGACCACACTTGACCCAACGTCTTGGTCCGTAAAGGAGGTGTCAGTGCAGCGGACCAGGCAATCAGACTATGTGGCTTTATCACTCTCACTTAGCCATTGGAGTTTGACAATGGGACTATGAGCTAGCCGCTGGTGCATGTGCGACTATCCGAACTTGGATGCCTTAGGCACGTGTCTGGGTGGAGGCCAGTCCTTCATACAATACAGAAAAAATCGCAAAAGATTTAGTAAGTCACCGAATCGCTGACCAGCTCTCGCTGTATCATGACAGTCAGTTTTTGGCTTTCTCTACTGAGGTGTTTGATCGGACGAACAGAAACACAATCGGAGTAGTTCTCCCTTTACTACCTTAGCTGAACAAGCGAAACGTACGGTGGTAACCACAGGAGCCGGGCAACCCAACTATTGACCAAAGACATGATTCGAAGCCGATGCATATAATGCAATATTCGGGACGCCGAAGTATACTATAGAAGTGTTCAGACCTTTTTTTTGAAATATATATGTGGCCAAATAGAGCCCCTGGCAATTTAAATCATGCCGAGGTGTATATGCCAACCTGACGTGAAGAGGGAATACAGATTAGGAAATAAGCCAATACCGAATAGGGTTGGGCGGAACTGCTTCCATGATAGTCTGATTGATACGCCAAAATGTGCTCTTACAGAGGATGCCATAAGAATCAAGGCAATTTTACATGCCGATAATTTGTGAACAAGGGAAAGCTGTATACATGTCCTAAAAAAAGAAAAGGTGCTCTTGAAGATCCTTGGGACAACCTGCCGCACGTCTGCGTCGCTTTCGCCTTTGTGGGAGAGATTCCTTTGGGAGGAATGGCCCACGGTTGTCTGTATAAAACCGGGCTCGGAAAGAGTCCTTGTACGACCGTGGAGAGCTAGGTTTTAATGCACCTGTGGTATTGAAGAAGAAAAAGGGAAAAAGATCAAAGGAAAAAGGTCAAGGCCATATAGGGTCGAGCCGTACTATAGACCTATCCGTATTGTGCCTTCGTCATTGCCCAGGGTATTTTGAGTGCGTAATTATGCACACGTGGTACAAGTGCCGCAGATGTGCGTGGCGATCGATTGAGGCAAAACTGCTAGTCTAGCTCTGGAGTCGCCGAGCTGTCGTCATGAAGAGTGGACCGGACTCGTTTAACATTGTCCGGGGGCTTGATGGCCGATGAAGTGTGCGGCTTGATAGGGCCACTCTGTACTTCGGCTGCGAGGGCTGCGGTGTGCTCCTCGGTATGGAGGGAGCACTCCATGTTCCCATTAACTGTAATAACACCGCGGGGTCCGGGAATTTTGAGCTTTAAGTAAGCATAATGCGCGACCACATTTAAGCGAGCAAAGGCGGTTCGTCCAAGCAGTGCGTGATAACCGATGTGGAAGGGGACGATGTTGAAGATCAAGTCTTTGCTTCGGAAGTTGTCCAGCGAACCGAAGACTACTTCCAATGTTATTGAGCCTGTGTAGTGGGCTTCTACACCAGGTATTAATCCTTTAAATGTGGTATTAGTAGGCTTGATTCTTGATGGGTCAATGCCCATTTTGCGGATCATGTCTTGATAAATCAAGTTAAGACTGCTACCGCCGTCCATAAGGACTCAGGTCAGATGGAATCTATCGATGATTGGATCAAGGACCAAGGCTGTTGAACCTCCATGACGGATACTGGTTGGGTGGTCCTTACAATCAAAGGTGATCGGGCAGGCCGACCAGGGGTTGAATTTTGGGGCGACCGGCTCTACGGTGTAGACGTCCCTTAGTGCATGCTTGCGCTCCCTCTTGGGGATATGAGTGATGTATATCATATTCACTATTTTCACCTCAGGGGGAAATTTCTTCTGTCCCCCTGTGTTTGGTGGGTGAGGCTCTTCGTTGTCCTGTCTTGGCGGCCCTTTCCCCTTGTGTTCGGTGTTTAACTTACCGGCCTATTTAAAGACCCAACAATTTCTGTTGGAATGATTGGCAGGCTTGCCAACGGTGCCATGAATCTGGCAAGGCCGATCGAGTATTTTGTCCAAACTGGATGGACCATCTTTGTTCCTTTGAATGGCTACTTCCACTGTCCGGATTTAGAGCCACTGAATCTGGCATTGACCATCGTGTCTTTGGTATCTTCATTGTTGTTTCGGCGCTTGTGTTTGTTGCGTCGTGGCCTACCGTTGCCATCTCTGGCTTCGGAGGTGCCATGGTCGCTGGTACTGTTGCTTCTACGAGCTAACCAGCTATCTCCCCCCATGCAAAAGCGGGTCATGAGTGCGGTAAGGGCTGCCATGGACTTCAGCTTTTCTTGGCCGAGGTGTCAGGCAAGCCATTTGTCGCGGACGCTATGTTTAAAGGCCGCAAGGGCTTTGGCATTCGGACAATCGACGATTTGGTCCTTTTTAATTAAGAACCTAGTCCAGAGTTTGCGGGCTGACTCTCCGGGTTGCTGGACTATATAACGTAGGTCATTGGCGTGCGGAGGCCGGACATAGGTACCTTGGAAGTTTTCTCAAAAGGCGTCCTCCAAATCTTTCCAGCTACCAATGGAGTTCTCTGGGAGGCTGTTTAGCCAGTGCCGGACTGGTCCCTTTAGTTTTAGTGGGAGGTACTTGATGGCGTGGACATCATCACTGCGAGCCATGTGGATATGGAAAAGAAAATCTTCAATCCATACTGCGGGATATGTCGTTCCATCGTCTGATTCAATGTTCAAGGGTTTAAACCCTTCTGGGAACTGGTGCTCCATTACCTCATCGGTGAAGCATAAGGGGTGTGCGGTGCCTCTGTATCGGGCAACGTCATAGAGGAGTTCGGACGGCATCCGTGTTCAGTTTTCAGCCCGGGTGAGGTTATGATTGTCGCGCCAGGTCTGATGGCCGTCCTCTCGCGTTGGAGCACGCCCCCTTGATCCAAAGATTGATCTGGTCTGACCGGCTCTATTGTCCAGATCCTTGCATAGGTCGTAGGTGTAGACCGGAGCCGCTACCTCCTTGCCTCTACAGCGGGGTGGTGCGGGCTAGTGTTTGGTGTAAGTAGCCGCTCTGTCCCGCCCACGTGGTGGTCGGACAGGTTCATTAGCAGGTTTATACTTTGGCGGTATTGGCTCAAGGGCCTCATCGTCAAATTGTGGTAGTAGCTTGTGCTTTGGCTAGCTCTTTGTTGGGCGTTCGAGCCCGTATTCTTTGGCTGCCAGTACTTTAGTCCATCTGTCATTGAGCATATCTTGTTCGGCTTGAAGCTGTTGGTGCTTCTTTTTTAGGCTTCTCGCTATTGCAATTAGCTGGCGCTTAAAGCGCTCTTGCTCGAGGGGTTCCTCTGGCACGATGAAGTCTTCGTTGCCGAGGCTCACATCATCCTTGGAGATTGGTAGATTTACTATCCTCTGAGTCCTCGTTCCCGACAAGAACATCGGGGTTAACTTGCCCCTCCTCCCAATCGCCATGTTCGGATGTGGGCTCGACGGGGGCTTTGGGGTCATTGGTGTTCTCCAGAGTGTTACTCTAGTGCCGGTACTGTTGTATTTTTCGTGATGCGATTTTGAGCGGCGCCGCTGGTGTCGATGCTTCGATGGTGCCTCAGCAGGCTTGTCCTCAACTAGATCCTTCCTGCCTTCGTCGTCATCCTGTTTGGGTGTATCCACCATATACACGTCGTATGTGGAGGTGGCCGTCCAACGTCCGGTAAATGGCGGGTCTTGGCCTTGTTTGTCTCCGGCATCGTCGCCCATGCCGTCGATGTCTTCGGAGGTGTAATCCAGCATGTCGCTTAAGTCTTCGACAATGGATATGAAGTGGGTGGTGGGTGGGTGATAACCCACAAGTCTAGGGGATCAATTGTAGCCTCTTTCAAAAAGTAAGAGTGTCGAACCCAACGAGGAGCTAAAGGTAGAACAAATATTCCCTCAAGTTCTATCGACCACCGATACAACTCTACGCACGCTTGACGTTCACTTAACCTAGAACAAGTATGAAACTAGAAGGACTTTGTAGGTGTTGTTGGATAGGTTTCCAAGATAATAAAGAGCACGTAAATATAAACTAGGGGATGTTTAGATAAAGAAGCAATAAAGTAAATATAGCGAGTGTGTAAAAGTGGTGGTAGGAGTTGTGAAATTGTCCCTAAGCAATTGACTACTTTACCAGACCGATAGCAAGTTTTATGTGGGAGAGGCATAAGCTAACATACTTTCTCTTCTTGGATCATATGCACTTATGATTGGAACTCTAGCAAGCATCTGCAACTACTAAAGATCATTAAGGTAAAACCCAACCATAGCATTAAAGCATCAAGTCCCCTTTATCCCATACGCCACAACCCCCTTACTCGGGTTTATGCTTCTGTCACTCAAGCAACCCACTATAAGAAAATCATGAACGTATTGCAACACCCTACAGCGGGAATCCCTCACGCTTGTGCGACACGGAGGGCACAATAGGACAACAACATAACCACAAGAAAATTAAACCAATCATAGCACTTCACCAATTACCGATAGGACAATGAAAATCTACTCAGACATCATAGGATGGCAACATATCACTGGATAATAATATGAAGCATAAAACACAATGTTCAAATAGAGGGTACATCGGGTTGCGGGAGAGAAGACCGCTGAATATAGATGGGGGAAGGTGATGGAGATGTTGGTGAAGATGACGGCGGTGTTGGTGTAGATCGTGGTGATGATGATGGCCCTGGCGGCGTTCCGGCGCCACCGGAAGCAAGGGGGAGAGAGCCCCCCTTATTCTTCTTCTTCCTTGACCTTCTCCCTAGATGGGAGAAGGGTTTCCCCTCTGGTCCATGGTCTCCATGACATGGGAGGGGCGAGAGCCCCTCCAAGATTGGATCTGTCTCTCTGTCTCTCTCTGTTTCTGCGTTCTCCGATTCTGCCCTTTCACCGTTTCTTATATATTCGGAGATTCATAACTCCGATTGGATTGAAACCTTCGCCAAGAGTTTTCTCCGAAAATTAGCTTTCTTGCCGCAAAAGAAGAGCATCAACCGCCTTACGGGGCGCCCACGAGGGTCAGGGGCGCGCCCCCTACCTCGTGCCCCCCTCGGGCACCGTTTCGCATTGATTTTTCTTCCCAAAAATCATAAATATTCCAAAAATATTGTCCGTCCGTTTTTATCCCATTTGGACTCCGTTTGATATGGGGTTTCTGCGAAACATAAAACATGCAACAAATAGGAACTGGCACTGGGCACTGGATCAATATGTTAGTCCCAAAAATAGTATAAAAAGTTGCCAAAAGTATATGAAAGTTGAATAATATTGGCATGGAACAATAAAAAATTATAGATATGATGGATACGTATCAGCATCCCCAAGCTTAATTCCTACTCGTCCTCGAGTAGCTAAATGATAAAAATGATAATTTTTGATGTGGAATGCTACCTAGCATAATCTTGATCATGTAATCTAATAATGGCATGAATATTAGGACACGAGTGATTCAAAGAAATAATCTATCATTTGACATAAAAGCAATAATAGCCAGGCATCCCAGCAAACAATCATGCCTTTCAAAATATCAATGCTTACAGAACGTTATCCCACCAAAATCATATAGTCTTGTATGCTCCCTTTTCTTAACACAAGGTACCCCTCATGCCTATCCCGGTGTCAGCCAAGCAATTGGTTTATACTTTTTAACGCGCTTCAGCTTTTTCAACCTTCACACAATACATGAGCGCAAGCCATGGATATAGTACTATGGGTGTAATAGAGTATGATGACGGAGGTTGTGTGGAGAAGACAAAAAGGGAGAAAGTCTCACATCAATGCAGCTAATCAACGGGCTATGGAGATGCCCATCAATTCATGTCAATGTGAGGAGTAGGGATTGCCATGCAACGAATGCACTAGAGCTATAAGTGTATGAAAGCTCAAACTGAAACTAAGTGGGTGTGCATCCAACTTGCTTGCTGATACGTCTCCAACGTATCTATAATTTTTTATTGTTCCATGCTATTATATTACCCATTTTGGATGTTTATGGGCTTTACTTTACACTTATATATCATTTTTGGGACTAACCTACTAACCGGAGGCCCAGCCCGAATTGCTGTTTTTTTGCCTATTTCAGTGTTTCGAAGAAAAGGAATATCAAACGGATTTCAAACGGAATGAAACCTTCGGGAGCGATCTTTTTGGAACAAACGTGATCCAGAGGACTTGGAGTGGAAGTCAAACAAAGGAGGCGGCCACGAGGGTGCCCGACGCGCCCCCTACAGGTGGGCGCCCCCCCACCCTCGTGGCCCCCTCGAGCGTCCACCGACCTACTTCTTCCTCCTACATATACCCATGTACCCCGAAAACATCAGAGGCGACCATGAAAACCTAATTCCATCGCTATAACCTTCTGTATCCGCGAGATCCCATCTTAGAGCCTTCGCCGGTGCTCCGCCGGAGGGGGAATCGACCATGAAGGGCCTCTACATCATCTCCAAGGCCTCTCCGATGAGTTCTGAGTAGTTTACCACAGACCTTCGGTTCCATAGTTATTAGCTAGATGGCTTCTTCTCTCTCTTTGAATCTCAATACAAAGTTCTCCTTGATCTTCTTGGAGATCTGTTCAATGTAACTCTTTTTGCGGTGTGTTTGTCGAGATTTGATGAATTGTGGGTTTATGATCAAGTTTATCTATGAGAAATATTTGAATCTCTTCTGAATTCTTTTATGTGTGATTAAGTTATCTTTGCAAGTCTCTTCGAATTATCAGTTTGGTTTGGCCTACTAGATTGATCTTTCTTGCAATGGGAGAAGTGCTTAGCTTTGGGTTCAATCTTGCGGTGTCCTTTCCCAGTGACAACAAGGGCAGCAAGGCATGTATTGTATTATTGCCATCGAGGGTAAAAAGATGGGGTTTATATCATATTGCATGAGTTTATCCCTCTACATCATGTCATCTTTCTTAATGCGTTACTCTGTTCTTTATGAACTTAATACTCTAGATGCATGCTGGATAGCGGTCGATGTGTGGAGTAATAGTAGTAGATGCAGGTAGGAGTCGTTCTACTTGTCACGGTCATGATGCCTATATACATGATCATGCCTAGATAATCTCATAATTATTCTCTTTTCTATCAATTGCTCGACAATAATTTGTTCACCCACTGTAATACTTATGCTATCTTGAGAGAAGCCACTAGTGAAACCTATGGCTCCCGGGTCTATCTTTTATCATATAAGCTTTCAATCTACTTTTATTTGCATCTTTACTTTTTCAATCTATATTATAAAATACCAATAATATATTTATCTTATCATATTATCTCTATCAGATCTCACTTTCGCAAGTGGCCTTGAAGGGATTGACAACCCCTTTATTGCGTTGGTTGCGAGTTCTTGTTTGTTTGTGTAGGTGCGTGGGACTTTTGAGGAGCCTCCTACTGGATTGATACCTTGGTTCTCTTAAACTGAGGGAAATACTTACGCTACTATTGCTGCATCACCCTTTCCTCTTCAAGGAAAACCAACGCAAGCTCAAGACGTACGAAGAAGGATTTCTGGCGCTGTTGTCGGGGAGGTCTTCGATCAAGTCAAGACATACCAAGTATCCATCATAAACTCATATCCCTCGCAGTTACATTATTTTCCATTTGCCTCTCATTTTCCTCTCCCCCACTTCACCCTTGTCGTTTTATTCGCCCTCTCTTTCCCAATCTCCTTTCTCTTTCGCTTGCCTTTTGTTTGCTTATGTGTTGGATTGCTTGTCGTGATGGCGCAAGACAATACCAAATTGTGTGACTTTTCCAATACCAATAATAATGATTTCCTTAGTACTCTGATTGCTCCTCTTAATGATGTTGAGTCTTGTGAAATCAATGCTCCTTTGCTGAATCTTGTTATGAAAGATCAATTCTCCGGCCTTCCTAGTGAAGATGTCGCTACCCATCTAAACAACTTTGTTGATTTGTGTGAGATGCAAAAGAAGATGGACACGGATAATGATATTGTTAAATTGAAGTTATTTCCGTTTTCACTTAGAGTTCGTGCTAAAGTTTGGTTTTCGCCTTTTCCTAAGAATAGTATTGATTCATGGAATAAGTGCAAAGATGCTTTTATCTCTTAAGTATTTTCCTCCCGCTAAGATCATCTCTCTTAGGAACGATATTATGAATTTTAAACAACTTGATCATGAGCATGTTGCCCAATCTTGGGAAAGAATGAAATTGATGATTCGCAATTGCCCTACTCATGGTTTGAATTTATGGATGATCATACAAAAAATTTATGCCGGGTTGAATTTTGCTTCTAGAAATCTTTTAGATTCGGCCGCGGGAGGCACGTTTATGGTAATCACGTTAGGAGAAGCTACTAAACTCCTTGATAATATTATGGCTAATTATTGTCAATGGCACTGAGGGAGTCCTGGATAAGGGGGTATCCGGACAGCCGGACTATATTCATCGGCCGGACTATAGAAGCGTCAAGATACAAGACTCAAGACTTCGGCTCGTGTCCGGATGTGACTCTCCTTTGCGTGGAAGACAAGCTTGGCGATCCGGATATTATGTTTCCTTCCTTGTAACCGACTCCATGTAAACCATAACTCTCCGGTCTGTATATAAACCAGAGAGGATGGTCCTTAGAAGGCCGATCACAATTACAATCATACCATCATAGGCTAGCTCCTAGGGTTTAGCCTCTATGATCTCGTGGTAGATCTACTCTTGTATTCCACGTATGTTCAATATTAATCAAGCAGGAAGTAGGGTTTTACCTCCATCGAGAGGGCCCGAACCTGGGTAAACATTGTGTCCCTTGCTTCCTGTTACCATCAGCCTAACACGCATAGATCGGGACCCCCTACCTGAGATCCGCCGGTTTTGACACTAACATTGGTGCTTTCATTGAGAGTTCCTCTGTGTCGTTGCTTCGAGGCTTGATGGCGTCTTCAATCATCAACAACATGGTCCAGGGTGAGACTTTTCTCCCCGGACAGATCTTTGTGTTTGGCGGCTTCGCACTGCGGGCCAATTCGCTTGGCCAGTTGGAACAGATCGACAGCTTCGCCCCTGGCAACCAGATCAGGTTCGGAAACTTGAACTACCAGGCAGATATCCGCGGAGACTTGATCTTCGACGGATTCGAGCCTGCGCCAGGAGCGCCGGACAGCCACGACGAGCACGGCCTAGACCTGCTGTCGGACAGTGTCCGGGACATCATCCCCGAAGTAGCCCCGGATCTAAATCTAGGGCAGGTTGCGTTGCCCATGGACGGAGGGCTGGACCCCGCCCCGCAGGCCGCACACTCATCGGCGGTGGAGCCGAACACAGGTCTCACCTCTGTGGAGGCCTGTAACCCTGGGCCCTCAGACTCTTATCCAGCCGTTGGCCCTGGCCCGCATACTCTCGAGCCAGCCAAGCCAGGTTGGGCTCCGGTGATGGAGTTTACCGCTGCGGACATCTTTCAGCACTCGCCTTTTGGCGACATGCTGAACTCATTAAAGTCTCTCTCTCTGTCAGGAGGCTCTGAGCCAAACTATGTCCGGCTTGAGTGGGAAGCAGGCGACGAAGGAATTCGCTGCCGACCCACCACCCACTTTGTCGCCACGATCGATGATTTAACCGACGTGCTCGACTTTGACTTCAAAGACATCGACGGTATGGACGACAATGCAGGAGACATACAGGAGCCACCGCTCACAGGGCGGTGGATAGCCACCTCTTCATCTGATATATATATGGTGGACACTCCGAAAGAAACCAATGGCGATGAGGCAACGGAGGATAACCCCTCCAAGAAGAAAGAAAAGCATGGTCGTCGCCAGTGCCGCTCCAAGTCCCGCCAAGGCAATACCGGCACCGGAGACGATAATAATCCGAACGGTGCCGACGATGAATACAACCCCGAACAGCCCGCCTTCGAGCAGGCCGAACAGGAAGACGGGCATGACAACCCAGATGAACAGGCGACGGACGGGAATCCAGAGGAGTACAACTACATGCCCCTCTCCGAAGACCAGATTAGCCTCGGCGACGACGAGTTCGGCGTACCCGAAGACCCCGCAGAGCAGGAACGCTTCAAGCACCGACTTATTGCCGCTGCGAGAAGCCTGAAGAAGAAGCAACAGCAGCTCCAAGCTGATCAAGATCTTCTCGAGGGACAGATGGACAGAAGTCCTGGCAGCCGAGGAATATGGACTCGAGCGCCCCACGTCTGACCGACCGCCTCGAGGTCGGGACAAAACCGCATATCAGCCGAAATACCAGCCTGTACCCCCGCGCCGGTTTACTACGGCCCGGGGCAATACTCAGGACCTGCGCGGTAAACTGGATAACGCCGCAGGACAACCAAGATCGATCTACGGATCACGGGGCCGCGCCGAAGCACATGATGATGACCGTCATACCGGATACACTAACAGCAAATCCAGCCAGGCCGAATACAACCAGTCAGACGCAGCCTTACTGCCCCGTGACATAGCCTGACATAGAGGCACCGCACACCCCCTCTGCTCCACTGATGAAGTGATGGATCATGAATTCCCAAAAGGGTTTAAACCCGTAAACATCGAATCATATGATCGCACCATAGACCCCGCGGTATGGATCAAGGATTTACTTCTCCACATTCACATGGCCCGCGGAGATGATCTACATGACATCAAGTATCTTCCCCTTAAGCTCAAAGGACCTGCCCGGCACTGGCTAAACAACCTGCCCACAAATTCCATTGGCAGTTGGGAAAATCTGGAAGACGCATTTCTTGACAACTTCCAGGGCACATATGTGCGACCTCCGGATGTCGATGACTTGAGCCACATTAGTCAACAGCCCAGAGAATCAGCCAGGAAATTTTGGACTCGGTTCCTAACTAAAAAGAACCAAATAGTCGACTGTCCGGACGCCGAAGCCCTGGCAGCTTTCAAGCATAATATCCGTGACGAGTGGCTCGCCAGACACCTCGGCCAGGAGAAACCCAAGTCCATGGCAGCTCTTACGACACTAATGACCCGCTTTTGCGTGGGCGAGGACAGCTGGTTGGCTCATAGTAGCACTACGCCACATTCTGGAACTTCAGATGTCCGGGACAATAATGGCAAGCCACAGCGCAACAGACACAAGCAACCGAACAACGGCGACAACACCGAGGATACGGCGGTCAATGCCGGATTCAATGGATCCAAATCCGGTAAGCGGAAGAAGCCATTCAAGCGTAACAATCAAGGACCGTCCAGTCTGGACCGTATACTGGAATGCTCGTGCCAAATTCATGGCACCCCGGACAAGCCAGCCAACCACACCAACAGAGACTGCTGGGTATTTAAACAGGCCGATAAAATAAACGCTGAAAACAAGGACAAGGGGCTGCACAGCAACGATGACGATGAGCCCCGGCGTCCGAACATGGGGGGGGGCAGAAGAACCCCCCCCCCCAGGTGAAAACGGTCAACATGATCTACGCCACCCACATCGCCAAGCGGCAACGGAAGCGAGCACTACGGGACGTATATGCGATGGAGCCAGTCATCCCCAAATTCAACCCATGGTCAGCTTGTCCGATCACCTTTGATCGTAGGGATCATCCTACTAGCATCCATCACGGCGGCTCAGCCGCATTGGTTTTAGACCCAATTATAAACGGATTTCACCTCACAAGAGTCCTTATGGACGGAGGCAGCAGCCTGAACCTGCTTTATCAAGACACAGTGCGCAAAATGGGCATCGATCCTTCAAGGATTAAGCCCACCAAGACCACCTTTAAGGGTGTCATTCCTGGAGTAGAGGTCCGCTGTACGGTCTCTATAACATTGGAAGTGGTCTTCGGATCTCCGGATAACTTCCGAAGCGAGGAGCTAATCTTTGATATCGTCCCTTTCCGTAGTGGTTACCACGCACTGCTCGGGCGAACCGCATTTGCTAGATTCAATGCGGTACCACACTATGCATACCTCAAGCTCAAGATGCCAGGCCCGCGCGGGGTCATAACAGTCAACGGGAATATGGACCTCTCTCTCCGTACAGAAGAACACACTGCGGCCCTTGCGGCCGAAGTACAATGCGGCCTCCTCAGGCAAACCACCAATCTGGTGACGACAACCTCAAGCTCCGTCAAGCGAGGGCGGAACACTCCGCAACAGGATCAGCAGGCACGTCAAGAGCATGACTAGCAGTCCGACCTCCGCCCAAGTCCCACCCAAGCAGCATTCGTGCCACGCGTACACAATTATGCACTCAAAATACCATGGGAACAGGCGGAGGCGTAGTAGTGGCTCAGTCAACAGTACTGTATCGCTTCGTAACCTTTCCTTTTACCCTTAAGGGCATCGCTTTAGTGCAGCTTCTTCAGAAGAGCCGGATTGTCGGACTTACAAAGGAGAGGAAACCCAGGAGGTAACAGGCTTCAGGCACACCAGGAAACACCCAAGTGGAATCTATTCACGATCGTTGTTCCTGCTTTATATATCTGTACGCAGCCTGCTCCTGGATAGGATATGTCAAATAATCCTATTTATCTCCGTGTAATGCATTCATTGTAAACATACGCTTAAACGTATTATTTATCAATGGGAGACAATATACAGCGTCAGCTTATTACTTTTTATTTTTTTGCATTTTTTATAAATGTCTATTTGATTTTGCATCCGTACACTTTGGTACGTTGACTTTGCCAGGGGCTTCTCATAGCGCCCCATAATACGGCAAGACAAGTCCGAACACTTTCAACAGTGCAGCACCCCGAACTTATAGCATTATATGCATCAGCTCTGAATCATGTCTTGGGTTACAGTTGGGATAGCCCGGCTCCCTTGTTTTGGTACCTTACGCACCGTTAATTCGGCTAAGGTAGTGCAGGGAGAACTACTGTGATGGTGCCCTGGTTTTTCCGGACGAGCACCTAAGTAGAGAAAGCACAAAACTGTCCGACATGATGTGGCGAGAGACTGGTCGCTGTTCGAGAGGTCTTAAAATCCTTAAAGATTTTTCCGCTTTAGGCAATAGTTCGGCTTTGTCCGATATAGGCGTGTATAGCGCCCCAATTCGGCCTTACGGATTCTAGGGGCTTCACCAAAATTTAAAATCATAGACTTCTATGTCTAAGTGAAGGTTATAAAGCCGTATAGTCCGATTGCCTGGTTCGCTGTGCTGGACACCTCCTTAAGGGACCAAACATTTGGATAAAGAGTGTCCGGGTTTTCCACGAACACCCCAGTACTAGTTACACGAGGGCGGAAGCCGACGATTGGCCTACTTTCAGAATTTGATAAACAGACGCACAGAAGGTAATATTTTAAATCACAAAAGCGCTACATAGCGCAAGTAACTTCGTCTGTAAATTACAAACATGACAGAAGTGAATTCATTCAAAAATTATGTCTTTGGTACATTCATCGGCCACGAGGCAAGCACCCTTCATGACGCCATCATAATACTTCTCGGGGATGCGATGCGGCTTTCCCTCCGGCGGCCCGTCCTTCACCAGCTTCTCCGCATTCAGCTTGCCCCAATGCACCTTGGCGCGGGCAAGGGCCCGACGGACACCCTCAATGCAAATGGATCGCTTGATGACTTCCAGTCGCGGACAGGAATCCACCATCCACTTGATCAGGCCGAAGTAGCTGGTGGGCAGAAGCTTGCCAGGCCATATCCGGACTATGAGATCTTTCATAGCCACTTCGGCCGCCTTGTGGAGTTCGACCAACTGCTTCAGTTGGTCACTCAGAGGCGTTGCATGTTCGGCCCCAGCATACCGGGACCAGAACAACTTCTCCGTTGAGCTCCCCTCCTGGGCACGGTAGAACTCCACGGCATCTGATACGCTGTGTGGCAGGTCTGCAAATGCCCCTAGAGAGCTCCGGATTCGAGTAAGTAAAAGAAACGCCTCCTCCACATGTTGGCTTTGCATAAAAAATTTCTTACCCGCCGCTATTTTCTTGGCCTCATGGATCTCTTGTTGAGCCCTCTCGGCTTCGGCCTTGGCGTTTTTTGTATTTGTAAGGGCCTTCGCAAGCTCGGCCTCTTTTGCTTTAAGCTCCCGCTCCGCAGACTCGAGCTTCTTGCCGAGCTCTTGGAGATCTTCTTGTACCTCGCCCACTCGGGCCTCTTGCTTTTTGTGCTCCTTGAGTTCCACGGAGGCTTTGTGTTGCCTCGGACAGCGCCTTCTTGAGAGACGCCACTTCGGTGGTGGCCTCTGTTACCATATCACGACGTCTCGTCGTTAGCATAATCAAATTTTATTTACTATTCATTATATGGGAGAGGGGAATCATTCACCTGTGCTCTCCTCGAGCTGGCTCCTCGTGAGGCCAAGCTCTCCCTGTGCCCGCTCTAAGTCCTGCGTTAGGCCGGCGATTTCGGCCGTGCGAGCAGCAGCGGCCAGCAGCATAGCTTGTGTATTTCAATTCAAACTTATTGTCAGACTCCTGCGGATTATAATTGACCCTCTTTTTGGTTTTTCTTTCCGAACACCAAACAGAGTATCAGGGGCAACTACCTATTGGGTGGCAACTTCACATATTTTTACTGCTTACCTAAAAGTCTGTTAGGAGGCTGGTGCAGGCTTTGGTTAGTCCACTCTTGGCGGACGAAACCTTCTGAATCACTTCAATCATGAGAGTACGGTGCTCTTCATCTAGGGAAGCGCCTCGAAGCGCTTCCAGCAGACAATCCGGCGCCTGGGGCGCAACGGAAGTCCATGATACAGACGGCCCTCCCTCCATAACGAGGGGCTTCTCGCCTAAGTCCGGAACCACTGAAGGCTCCGGAACAGTGTTCGGCTGAGAGCCCGGCTTGCCGTGGCTCTCATCGACACGATCCGTGGGGACCTTGAACCCCGCGAGTCCGACGCCTGGGACGCCGCCTTGAGGCGCCTCCAGGGCGACCTCCGCCATCGTCGGGAGCCTTCGGGACAACACCTCTGTGTCGTCCGCAGGACGAGGAGGCGTGGCCGTCGGGAGTGAGTTCATTGCTGACTCACTCAAGGAACCGTCGGAAGATGAAACTCCCGGATGGGCCCTGGCCGGACTACATACAAGTTCAGCATTATAAACAAACTTATGAAGCGAAAATTACGATTGAGTGCGGATACTTACGATCGCACAAGGGGCTTCTTCCTAGGCAGCCACCCTTCCTTGCTATCGGCGGTGGTGGTGGTGTAGTCCGGAAGGGATGCCTTTCCCTTCTTGGACGTCCCAGTCTCCCCCACCGGGGCGGCCTTCCTCTTCTTCCCTCCCCCGACACGGGGAGGTGGTGTTTCTCCTTGTTCATCCCCGCCTCCGTGGGAGGAATCTGGCTCATCATCATCGGACGACAAGGGTATGACGGCCTTACGCCGGGGGCCTCTCCTGCCCCCCTGGTTCGCCGTCTCAGGCCCCCCATCCTTTCCGGACGGGGCGGCCTCCTCTTCTTCTTCTTCTTCTTCCCCTTCGGGGGAGGAGTGTGCCTCGTCATCTTCAGATGAGGCTTGCGCAACCTTACTTCGAAGACCCTTTCGGGTCCCCGGGGCCTTCTTATCGGCCTTCTTCTCCGACCCCTTGTAGGGCAACGGGACCAGCATCTTCGTCAGACGATCATTGGCTGGGCTTTCTGGCAACGGAGCCGAACTGTCGATCCGCTCTGCTGTCTCCACATACTCTTAAACAAATATACACAATCACTTAGGAATTCCCCATGAGTACATTGGGAAGAACGCGGACCCGGTGGCGGCTTGAGAGCTCACCTAGGTAGGGTGCCATGCAGCGTGGAGCCCACGGTCCTTGGTTATGAGAGGAGGTACTTCGGTGGCCTTGAACAGCGCCTTCCACGCGTTCTTGTGCTTCATGTCGTAGAGCCTCTGGAGCGTCCGGTGTTCGGCCGGGACGAACTCCCATAGATTGAATGCCCGCCTTTGGCACGGCAGTATCCGGCGAATGAGCATGACTTGGATCACGTTGACAAGCTTGATGTTCTTGTCCTTCATGCCCTTGATGCAGTTGATGAATCCGGTCAGCTCTATAGATTCGCCCCATAGCAGGCCCTTCTGTTCCCAGGAGGTGAGCCGCATTGGGGTTCCAGATCGGAATTCGAGGGCCGCCGCCCAGTCAGAGTCGCGTGGCTCGGTGATGTAGAACCACCCCGATTGCCACCCCTTCACGGTCTCTGCAAAGGAGCCTTCAGGCCAGGTGACATTAGGCATTTTGCCCACCATGGCTCCTCCGCACTCCGCTTGTTGGCCACTCACGATCTTCGGCTTCACTCAGAAGATTTGCAGCCACAGGCCGAAATGAGGCTTGATGCGGAGGAAAGCCTCGCATACGAGGATGAACGCCGACATGTTGAGGACGAAGTTCGGAGCTAGATCATGAAAATCTAGCCCGTAATAGAACACGAGCCCGCAGACGAAGGGGTGGAGTGGAAACCCCAGTCCACGGACGAAGTGAGCAAGGAACACGACCCTCTCGTGGGGTCCTATAGTTGGAATGACGTGCCCCTCGTCTGGTAGCCGGTGCGCTATATGTGCGGCCAAGTATCCGACCGCCCGGAGATTCCTGATCTTCTTCTCCGTCACGGTGGAAGCCACCCACTTTCCTCCGACTCCGGACATGACTGATTGTGCGGAGAAAACCTGGACTAGGGCGCTGGAGCTCGAGGAGGCAAGAGTATGCGAGGGAGGAAGAAGGAGTGGGTAAGAATGGGGAACTCTTATCCCTTTATAGAGGCGACGAAAGCGGTGGACCTCCCCACTAGCCTATTGAGAATCGCTTACTTCCGAAGCGCCACGATTGATGGCTCAGGGGGATTACCCATACCCGTATTGATGAGAATCCCGTGATAAGGGGACATGATCTCTGCCTTGACAAGACGTGTCAAGGAAACCGCCTCGCAATGCGCGCTGTGGCTGGTTGTGAAAAAACGGTTCGAATAATGACCTGACTCTAATGGCATGTCATGTCGTCTAAAAGTTGTCA
Organism: Triticum dicoccoides; assembly: GCF_002162155.2. NCBI lineage: Eukaryota > Viridiplantae > Streptophyta > Magnoliopsida > Poales > Poaceae > Triticum > Triticum dicoccoides. Next base: position 34,960,116 of record NC_041393.1, read on the forward strand.
ATTGAAGCATCATTCTCTCTATGGTGGTATGTGAAGATCATTTTGCAGATCCGGACACGACCTACGTGTTCGATGATAACCTTGGAGTATTCGGAGGAGGAACCCGCCTTGCAATGCCAAAGACAAGACTGCGCGCCGGACTCATCGTCATTGAAGCCTGGTTCAGGGGCTACTGAGGGAGTCCTGGATAAGGGGGTATCCGGATAGCCGGACTATATTCATCGTCCGGACTATAGAAGCATCAAGATACAAGACTCAAGACTTCGGCTCGTGTCTGGATGGGACTCTCCTTTGCGTGGAAGACAAGCTTGGTGATCTGGATATTATGTTTCCTTCCTTGTAACCGACTCCATGTAAACCCTAGCTCTCCTGTCTCTATATAAACCGGAGAGGATGGTCCTTAGAAGGCCGATCACAATTACAATCATACCATCATAGGCTAGCTCCTAGGGTTTAGCCTCTACGATCTCGTGGTAGATCTACTCTTGTATTCCACATATCTTCAATATTAATCAAGCAGGAACTAGGGTTTTACCTCCATCGAGAGGGCCCAAACATGGGTAAACATTGTGTCCCTTGCTTCCTATTACCGTCAGCCTAAGACGCACAGATCGGGACCCCCTACCCGAGATTCGCCGGTTTTGACACCGACAGGCACACCGAAAGATCTACTAGTAAAAAAGTGCATGCTATAGAAGAAATTAATGTTTTGAGTGGAAAGATGGATGAACTTATGAAATTATTTGCTACTAAGAGTGCTCCTATTGATCCCAATGACATGCCTTTGCCTACTTTGATTGAGAATAATAATGAATCTATGGATGTGAATTTTGTTGGTAGGAATAGTTTTGGTAACAATGCTTATAGAGGAAACTTTAATCCTAGACCGTTCCCTAGTAATTCCTCTAATAATTATGGAAATTCCTACAATAATTCTTATGGTAATTATAATAAGATGCCCTCTGATTTTTAGAATAGTGTTAAAGAATTTATGGTCTCTCAAAAGATAATGCCTTGCTTGAAGAAAAATTGCTTAAAGTTGATGATTTGGCTAGGAACGTTGATAGACTTTGCTTGATGTTGATTCTCTGAAACTTAGATCTACTCCTCCTAAGCATGATATCAATGAGTCTCTCAAAGCTATGAGAATTTCCATTGATGAGTGCAAGGAAAGAACCGCTAGATTGCGTGTTAAGAAAGATTGCTTTGTAAAGGCGTGTTCTAGTTTCCATGAAAATAATGATGAAGATCTAAAAGTTATTGATGTGTCCCCTATTAAATCTTTGTTTTGCAATATGAATCTTAATAATGACGGGACTAGAGATGAGTCAACTTTAGTTAAAAGGCGTCCCAATGATTTGGAGTTCTTAGATCTTGATGCTAAATTTGGTTAAAGTGGGATTGGAGAGGTCAAGACTTTAAATAGCATTGAACCCACTATCTTGGATTTCAAATAATTTAATTATGATAACTGTTCTTTAGAAGGTTGTATTTCCTTGTTGCAATCTGTTTTGAATTCTCCTCATGCTTATAGTCAAAATAAAGCCTTTACCAAACATATTGTTGATGCCTTGACTCAATCTTATGATGAAAAACTTAATTTGGAAGTTTTTATACCTAGAAAACTTTATGATGAGTGGCAACCTACTATAAAAATTAAAATTAAAGATCATGAGTGTTATGCTTTATATGATTTGGGTGCTAGTGTTTCCACATTTCTGAAAACTTTATGTGATATTCTAGGTTTCCATGATCTTGATGATTGCTCTTTAAATTTGCACCTTGCGGATTCCACCATTAAAAAGCCTATGGGAAGGATCAATGATGTTCTTATTGTTACAAATAGGAACTACCTGCCCATAGATTTTATCGTTCTTGACATAGATTGCAATCTTTCTTGTCCTATTATTCTTGGTAGACCTTTCCTTAGAATGATTGGTGCGATTATTGATATGAAGGAAGGGAATATTAGATTCCAATTTCCATTAACGAAAGGCATGGAGCACTTTCCAAGAAAGAAAGTCAAATTACCTTATGAATCTATCATGCGAGCTACTTATGAATTGAGTGCCAAAGATGGCACTACTTAGATCTATCCTCACTTTTATGCCTAGCTAGGGGCGTTAAACGATAGCGCTAGTTGGGAGGCAACCCAATTTTATTTTAGTTTTTTGTTTTTGCTTCTTTTTAGTAATAAATTTTTCATCTACCTTCTGTTCAGATGTGTTTTCATGTTTTAATTAGTGTTTGTGCCAAGTAGAACCTATAGGATAACCTATGGTGATAGTTAATTTGATTCTTCTGAAAAACAGAAACTTTGCACGCATGAAAATAATTTTAGTAATTCACAGAAACTTGATTTTGCGTTGATTCGTTTTGCTGTAGATGAATATACAAATTTCCCAGGACTTCCTATTTCGGTAGGATTATTAAAGTTCTAGAAGTATTCGAGAGTTACAGATTGCTACAGGCTGTTCTGTTTTTGTCAGATTCTGTTTTTCGTGTGTTGTTTGCTTATTTTGATGCATCTATGGCTAGTATTAAGTGGTATGAACCATAGAGAAGTTGGAATACAGTAGGTTTAACACCAATATAAATAAAGAATGAGTTCATTACAGTACCTTATGTGGTGGTTTTTCTTTCTTGCACTAACAGAGATTATGAGATTTCCTGTTGAGTTTTGTGTTGTGAAGTTTTCAAGTTCTGGGTAAGGATTTGATGGACTATGGAATAAGGAGTGGCAAGAGCCTAAGCTTGGGGATTCCCATGTCACCCCAAGATATTCAAGGATAACCAAAAGCCTAAGCTTGGGGATGCCCCGGAAGGCATCCCCTCTTTCGTCTTCGTCTATCGGTAACTTTACTTGGAGCTATATTTTTATTCGCCACATGATATGTGTTTTGCTTGGAGCGTCTTGTATGATATTAGTCTGTGATTTTTAGTTTACCACAATCATCCTCGCTGTACACACCTTTTGGGAGAAACCCACTTGATTGGAATTTATTAGAATACTCTATGTGTTTCACTTATATCTTTTGAGCTAGATAGTTTTTGCTCTAGTGCTTCACTTATATCTTTTAGAGCACGGCGGTGGCTTAATTTTGTAGAAATTGTTAATCTCTCATGAATCACTTATAGTATTTTGAGAGTCCTTTATAACAGCATGGTATTTTCTATGGTTATAAAATTGGTCCTAGAATGATGGCATCCAAGTTGGGTATAATAAAAACTATCATAGAAAGTGAATTGGATGCTATGATCAATTTGATACTTGATAATTGTTTTGAGATATGGAGGTAGTGATATTAGAGTCATGCTAGTTGGATGATTATGAATTTAAAGAATGCTTGTGTTGAAGTTGGCAAGTCCAGTAGCATGCACGTATGGTAAAAGTTGTGTAACAAATTTGAAACATGAGGTGTTCTTAGATTGTGCATCCTTATGAGTGGTGATCGGGGACGAGTGATGGTCTTTTCCTACCAATCTATCCCCCTAGGAGCATGCGCGTAGTGCTTGGTTTTTGATGACTTGTAGATTTTTTCAATAAGTATATGAGTTCTTTATGACTAATGTTGAGTCCATGGATTATACGCACTCTCACCCTTCCATCATTGCTAGCCTCTTCGGTACCGTGCATTGCCCTTTCTCACCTTGAGAGTTGGCCCAAACTTCGCCGGTGCATCCAAACCTCGTGATATGATATGCTCTATCACACATAAACCTACTTATATCTTCCTCAAAACAGCCACCATACCAACCTATTATGGCATTTCCATAGCCATTCCGAGATATATTGCCATGCAACTTTCCACTGTTCCGTTCATCATCATGACACACATCATCATTGTCATATTGCCTTGCATGATCATGTAGTTGACATCATATTTGTGCAAAGCCACCATGCATAATTTTTCATACATGTCACTCTTGATTCATTGCCCATTCCGGTACACCGCCGGAGGCATTCATATAGAGTCATATCTTGTTCTAGTATTGAGTTGTAATTCATGAGTTGTAAATAAATAGAAGTGTGATGATCATCATTATTAGAGCATTGTCCCCAAACAAAAAAAGGAAAGTACAAATAAAAAAAGAAAGGCCAAATAAAAAAAGGCCCAAAAAAAATAAAAAATAAAAAAGGGCGCAATGTTACTATCTTTTTCCACACTTGTGCTTCAAAGTAGCACCATGTTCTTCATATAGAGAGTCTCATATGTTGTCACTTTCATATACTAGTGGGAATTTTTCATTATAGAACTTGGCTTGTATATTCCTACAATGGGCTTCCTCAAATGCCCTAGGTCTTCGTGAGAAAGCTAGTTGGATGCACACCCACTAGTTTCTTTTGTTGAGCTTTCATACATTTATAGCTCTAGTGCATCCGTTGCATGGCAATCCCTACTCCTCATGTTGACATCAATCCATAGCCCGTTGATTACCCTATTCAATGTGAGACTTTCTCCTTTTTTGTATTCTCCACACAACCTTCCTCATCATATTCTATTCCACCCATAGTGCTATATCCATGGCTCACGCTCATGTATTGTGTGAAAGCTGAAAAAGTTTGAGATTATTTAAGTACGAAACAATTGCTTGGCTTGTCATCAGGAGTGTGCAATATGGGAGCATTTTTTGTGTGACGAAAATGAAGCATGACCTAACTATATGATTTTGTAGGGATGAACTTTCTTTAGCCATGTTATTTTGAGAAGACATGATTGCTTTGATTAGTATGCTTGAAGTATTACTATTTCTTATGTCAATATGAAATTTTATTTTGAATCATTTGGATCTGAACATTCATGCCACAATAAAGAAAATTACATTGAGAATTATGCTAGGTAGCATTCCACATCAAAAAATCTGTTTTTATCATTTACCTACTCGTGGACGAGCAAGAATTAAGCTTGGGGATGCTTGATACGTCACCAATGTATCTATAATTTTTTATTGTTCCATGCTATTATATTACCCGTTTTGGATGTTTATGGGCTTTACTTTACACTTTTATATCATTTTTGAGACTAACCTACTAACCGGAGGCCCAGCCCGAATTGCTGTTTTTTGCCTATTTCAGTGTTTCAAAGAAAAGGAATATCAAACGGAGTCCAAACGGAATGAAACCTTCGGGCGATCTTTTTGGAACAAACGTGATCCAGAGGACTTTGAGTGGAAGTCAAGAAACAAAGGAGGCGGCCACGAGGGTGCCCGGCGCGCCCCCCTACAGGTGGGCGCGCCCCCCACCCTCATGGGCCCCTCGAGCGTCCACCAACCTACTTCTTCCTCCTACATATACCCATGTACCCCGAAAACATTAGAGGCGACCACGAAAACCTAGTTCCACCGTCGTAACCTTCTGTATCCACGAGATCCCATCTTGGAGCCTTTGTCGGTGCTCTGTCGACGCTCTGTCGGAGGGGGAATCGACCACGGAGGGCCTCTACATCATCTCCAAGGCCTCTTCGATGAGTTGTGAATAGTTTACCACAGACCTTCGGGTCCATAGTTATTAGCTAGATGGATTCTTCTCTCTCTTTGAATCTCAATACAAAGTTCTCCTTGATCTTCTTGGAGATCTATTCGATGTATCTCTTTTTGCAGTGTGTTTGTCGAGATTCGATGAATTGTGGGTTTATGATCAAGTTTATCTATGAGAAATATTTGAATCTCCTTTGAATTCTTTTATGTGTGATTAAGTTATCTTTGCAAGTCTCTTCGAATTATCAGTTTGGTTTGGCCTACTAGATTGATCTTTCTTGAAATGGGAGAAGTTCTTAGCTTTGGGTTCAATCTTGCGGTGTCCTTTCCTAGTGACAGCAAGGGTAGCAAGGCACGTATTGTATTGTTGCCATCGAGGATAAAAAGATGGGGTTTATATCATATTGCATGAGTTTATCCCTCTACATCATGTCATCTTTCTTAATGCGTTACTCTGTTCTTTATGAACTTAATACTCTAGATGCATGCTGGATAGCGGTCGATGTGTGGAGTAATACTAGTAGATGCAGGCAGGGGTCGGTCTACTTGTCACGGATGTGATGCCTATATACATGATCATGCCTAGATAATCTCATAATTATTTGCTTTTCTACCAATTGCTCGATAGTCATTTGTTCACCCACCGTAATACTTATGCTATTTTGAGAGAAGCCACTAGTGAAACCTATGGCTCCCGGGTCTATCTTTTATCATATAAGCTTTCAATCTACTTTTATTTGCATCTTTACTTTTTCAATCAATATTATAAAATACCAAAAATATATTTATCTTATCATATTATCTCTATCAGATCTCACTTTCGCAAGTGGCCTTGAAGGGATTGATAACCCCTTTATTGTGTTGGTTGCGAGTTCTTGTTTGTTTGTGTAGGTGTGTGGGACTTTTGAGGAGGCTCCTACTCGATTGATACCTTGGTTCTCAAAAACTGAGGGAAATACTTATGCTACTATTGCTTCGTCACCCTTTCCTCTTCAGGGAAAACCAACGCAGGCTCAAGACGTAGCACTTGCTCATGAAGACCTAGGGCATTTGAGGAAGCCCATCGTTGGAATATACAAGCTAAGTTCTATAATGAAAAATCCCACTAGTATATGAAAGTGAAAATATGGGAGAATTTCTATATGAAGAACATGGTGCTACTCTGAAGCACAAGTGCGGGAAAAGGATAGTAACATTGCCCCTTTTTTGGCGGGCTTCTTTGGCCCCCTTATTTTATTTAGGATTTTTTGGCCTCTCTTTTTTATGGGCAATGCTCTATAATGATGATCATCACACTTTTATTTACTTACAACTCAATATTACAACTCGATACTAGAGCAAAGATATGACTCTATATGAATGCCTCCGACGGTGTACTGGGATGTGCAATGATCTAGCATAGCAATGACATAAAAAACGTACAAGCCATGAAAACATCATGCTAGCTATCTTACGTCATGCAAAGCAATATGACAATGGATGATCAAGTCATGTATATGATGATGATGGAAGTTGCATGGCAATATATCTCGGAATGGCTATGGAAATGCCATGATAGGTAGGTATGGTGGCTGTTTTGAGGAAGATATAAGGAGGCTTATGTGTGATAGAGAGTATTGTATCACGGGGTTTGGATGCACCGGCGAAGTTTGCACCAACTCTCGAGGTGAGAAAGGGCAATGCACAGTACCTAAGAGGCTAGTAATGATGGAAGGGTGAGAGTGCGTATAATCCATGGACTCACATTAGTCATAAAGAACTCATATACTTATTGCAAAAGTTCATTAGCCCTCGAAGCAAAGTACTACTACACATGCTCCTAGGGGGGAGGTTGGTAGGAGTTAACCATCGCGCAACCCCGACCTTCACGCAAAGATAAACAATCAAAATACAATGCGTGCCAATTTGGTTACATAGTTAGGAGACCATGTGTGCATGCTTCGGGAATCACAAACCTTAACACCAATATCCTTACTAAACACAACCATCTACTAGTACCTCCCACATATTATCATCTCTATATCGCAAACCTATTGCAAGGAATCAAACATATCATATTCAGTGATCCACAAGTTTTATGTAGGATTTTATGACTAACCATGTGAATGACCAATTCCTGCCATCTCTCTAAATAGAAATAAGTGAAGCAAGAGAGTTTAATTCTTTCTACAAAAGATATGCTCACGCTGTAACAAATATAAGTGAGGCAAAAGAGCATTCTACAAATGGCGTTTTTCTATGTGAAGAGAAACAGGCAATCAAAACTTCATATGATATAGGTGAAGCACATGAAGCATTCTATAAAGCCATACTCAAAAGATTTAAGTGAAGTGCAATGGGCATTCTATAAATCAATCATGGACTATCTCATACCAGCATGGTTCATAAAAGAAAAGTGAAAACTAAATGCAAAAGACGCTCCAAGACTTGCACATATCGCACGAACGAAACAAATCCGAAAACATACTGATACTTGTTGAAGAAAGAGTGGATGCCTTCTGAGGCATCCCCAAGCTTAGATGCTTGAGTCTCCTTGAATATTTACTTGGGGTACCTTGGGCATCCCCAAGCTTGAGCTCTTGCCTCTCTTCCTTTTCCTCATATCGAGACCTCCTCGATCAAACACTTCATCCACACAAAACTTCAATAGAAAACTCGGTAAGATCCGTTAGTATAATAAAGCAAATCACTACTCTAAGTACTGTTGCAAACCAATTAATATTTTGTTTTTGCATTGTGTCGACTGTAATATAACTTTTCCATGGCTTAATCCACTAATAGAAATTGATAGTTTCATCAAAACAAGCAAACTATGCATCAAAAATAGAATCTGTCAAAAACAGAATAGTCTGTAGCAATCTGAACATTCACCATACTTATGGTACCACAAAAATTCTACCAAACTTAGGAAAAATAAAAAAAATTACAGCAAGACAATGCAAAAAGTTTCAGAACCATTTGACGTTCGAGTAAAAATTTAAAATCACGCACTACAGCAAAAGTTTATGTCCTGCACCGCACAAACCAACAAGCATTGTAAACATCCTAAAGGCAAACCTTGGAAAATTATTTTTATAATACAATGGAATTGCACAAGGGGATAATTATTTTTGATGAAAAGTTTCTATAATTAAGATTCACAAAGTTTCCGTGAGCATGAACAAAGTTCAAGGAGCTCCCCCACTTCAACAATGCTTGTCTCTCTCACTTTCACTTTCCTTTTTGAAAAGTTTTGGGTTCCCCACTTTTATTTTAAAAACTAAAATAAATGAAAGAACTCAACAGAAATAAATGACTCTCTAAAACTTTCGAGTTGTCTCCCTGGCAGTGCTTTCTTTAAAGCCATTAAGCTAGGCATATAGTGCTCAAGTAATGAATCCACCCGGATCCCAAGGTATATCAAAGCCAATTTTAATTAGCAATGATTTGTAATTTAGTAGTGAGCACAAAGTAACATATATCAAGCAATGACGAAGTCTAACTCTCTTCATATGCATCAGCATGTCATAAAAAAACAATTCATGCACACATAGTAAAGGCCAATGCATAGTATAAGCAGTTTCTTGCAATTTTATCATATTGGAAACATAGAGAGGTGGAGATATAGTTCCTCTCTCATAATAATTGCAAGTAGGAGCAGAAAGCACATGCATATTATATCTATCAAAATCATCATGTGTAGTAGTAAAACGCAACCCATCAATATAATCCTTAATAAGCACAAACTTCTTCGATATAGTGTAGTCGGGAGAATTCAAAAAGATAATTGGACTATCATGTGTGGGTGCAATAGCAACAATTTCATGTTTACACTACAAAAATAATACACTTCCGTGATGATACGTGTTTGTCACAGTAGGTCGCATTTTTTGTCATGCATGTACATCCATGACAAATTTATGACCGAATCAAGATAGTCATACCTGTGCTGTCGTAGAAGTGTTCCATGACATTACCAAAATTATCATCACGGAAGTGTCCACTTCCATGACGATAAATCGTGTGTCACAGAAGTGCTTTCATCAAGGGTGAATGACACGTGGCATCCACCGTAAGGAACGCCGTTAAGCTATCGGGTTGGATTTTGGATCCGATAACCCGTTAACAGTCACGACCAATGCCGATTTTCCACGTGTAAAATTCTCATTGGCTGACGGATCCATGCGTCAGCTCCTTGTTGGCACATGTGTCACTCATCCAACGGTCGAGATGGGCCTATGATATGTTGACACGTGGACTGGCCCAAAAGTGGCCCACAAAGTTTAAATGGGTCGGCCCAACCGAAGGCCCATAAGATTTAGCGGGCCATAATGGGCTGGCCCAGCTAAAGGCCCACAAAATTTAGCAGACCATAATGGGCCGGCCTAGCTAAAGGCCCACACAAATTTGCAGACCATAATGGGCCGGCCCTACTAAAGGCCCACAAGATTTTGTGGACCACAGTGGGCCGGCCCAGCTAAAGGCCCACAAGATTCTGCAGACCATAATGGGCCGGCCCAGCTAAAGGCCCAACATTCTCTGTCAAATCGGCCCGTCAACGGCCTGTCCTAAACTTGTCATCAACGCGGCCCATGGTCACTTCTGGCCCGTTAACTATCCGCTAAGTAATTGGGCCGAATTACAGCCCGGTGTATTTCCGGCCTGTTAAAGGTCCGGCTTTATTTGGGCCCATTTACAGGCCATCAAAACTTTCGGCCCATAAACGACCATAAAGGATTTGGGTCATATTCGGCCATGTCTGACATTTGGCCTGTTAGAGGCCCACTATAGATTTGGGCCACTTTCGGCCTGTTGTAATTTCCGGCCTGTTAACGCCGGACGTAAACCATGGGTCATATGTGGCCCAACGTCATATCAGGCCCATTAACGGCCCATATAAAAATGACGATAATCTAGCCCGACCGAAGTTTCGGCCCGTTAACGGCCCAACGTATCTATAATTTTTGATTACTCCATGCTACTTTGTCTACTGTTTTGGACTATATTGGACTTTATTTTCCACTTTTATATTATTTTTGGGACTAATCTATTAACCGGAGGCCCATCCCAGAATTGTTGTTTTTTTGCCTATTTCAGTATTTCGAAGAAACAGAATATCAAACGGAGTCCAAACGGAATAAAACCTTCGGGAACGTGATTTCCTCACCGAACGTGATCCAGGAGACTTGGACCCTATTCCAAGAAGTGCCAGAGGTGATCACGAAGGTGGAGGGCGCGCCCCCCCCTGGGCGCGCCCCCTGCCTTGTGGGCCCCCTGTTGCTCCACCGACGTACTCCTTCCTCCTATATATACCTATGTACCCCCCGTCAGATCAGAATAGGAGCCAAAAACCTAATTCCACCGCCGCAACCTTCTGTATCCGTGAGATCCCATCTTGGGGCCTATTCCGGAGCTCCACCGGAGAGGGCATCTACCACGGAGGGCTTCTACATCAACACCATAGCCTCTCCGATGAAGTGTGAGTAGTTTACTTCAGACCTTCGGGTCCATAGTTATTAGCTAGATGGCTTCTTCTCTCTTTTTGGATCTCAATACAATGTTCTCCCCCTCTCTTGTGGAGATCTATTCGATGTAATCTTCTTTTTGCGCTGTGTTTGTTGAGACCGATGAATTGTGGGTTTATGATCCAGCTTATCTATGAACAATATTTGATTCTTCTCTGAATTCTTTTATGTATGATTGAGTTATCTTTACAAGTCTCTTCGAATTATCCGTTTGGTTTGGCCATCTAGATTGGTAGTTCTTGCAATGGGAGAAGTGTTTAGCTTTGGGTTCAATCTTGCGGTGTCCTTACCCAGTGACAGAAAGGGTTGCAAGGCACGTATTGTATTGTTGCCATCGAGGATAACAAGATGGGGTTTTTATCATATTGCATGAATTTATCCCTCTACATCATGTCATCTTGCTTAAGGCGTTACTCTGTTTTACTTAATACTCTAGATGCATGCTGGATAGCGGTCGATGAGTGGAGTAATAGTAGTAGATGCAGAATCGTTTCGATCTACTTGTCTTGGACATGATGCCTATATACATGATCATACCTAGATAATCTCATAATTATTCGCTTTTCTATCAATTTTGTAATAGTAATTTGTTCACCCACTGTAGAATACTTATGCTCTTGAGAGAAGCCACTAGTGAAACCTATGGCCCTCGGGTCTATTCTCATCATATCAATCTCCACTACTTTATTTACTTGCCTTGTTTTTTACTTTGCCTTTTACTTTTTACTTTGCATCTCTATATCAAAAATACCAAAAATATTATTTATCATCTCTATCAGATCTCACCCTCGTAAGTGACCGTGAAGGGATTGGCAACCCCTAATCGCGTTGGTTGCGAGTAGCTATCATTTTGTGTAGGTACGAGGGACTCGTGCGTGATCTCCTACTGGATTGATACCTTGGTTCTCAAAAACTGAGGGAAATACTTACACTACTTTACTGCATCATCCTCTCCTCTTCGGGGAAATCCAACGCAGTGCTCAAGAGGTAGCAAGAAGAATTTCTGGCGCCGTTGCCGGGGAGTTTGCGCAAAAGTCAACCATACCAAGTACCCATCACAATCCCTATCTCTCGCATTACATTATTTGCCTCTCGTTTTCCTCTCCCCCACTTCACCCTTGCCGTTTTATTTGCCCTCTCTTTCCCAATCTCCTCCTCTCTTTCTCTTTTGCCTTTTTCTCGTTTGCCTCTGCTTGTGTGTTGGATTACTTGTTGCCATGGCACAAGATAATACCAAATTGTGTGATTTCTTGAATACCAATAATAATGGTTTCCTTAGTACTCCGATTTCTCCTCTTAATAATGATGAGTCTTGTGAAATCAATACTGCTTTGCTGAATCTTGATATGAAAGATCAATTCGACGGCCTTCCTAGTGAAGATGCCGCTACTCATCTAAACAATTTTGTTGATTTGTGTGATATGCAAAAGAAGAAAGATACGGATAACAATATTGTCAAATTAAAGTTATTTCCGTTTTCACTTAGAGATCGTGCTAAAATTTGGTTTTCATCTTTGCCTAAAAATAGTATTGATTCTTGGAACAAGTGCAAAGATGCTTTTATCTCTAAATATTTTCCTCCCGCTAAGATCATCACTCTTAGAATGATATTATGAATTTTAGACTACTTTATCATGAGCATGTTGCCCAATCTTGGGAAAGAATGAAATTGATGCTTCGCAATTGCCCTATTCATGGTTTGAATTTATGGATGATCACACAAAAATTTTATGCCGGATTAAATTTTGCTTCTAGAAATCTTTAAAAACTCGGCCGCAGGAGGCACATTTATGGAAATCACGTTAGGAGATGCTACAAAATTGCTTGACAATATTATGGCTAATTATTCTCAATGGCATACCGAAAGAATTTCTAGTAAAAAAGTGCATGCTATAGAGGAAATCAATGTTTTAAGTGAAAAGATGGATGAACTTATGAAGATGTTTGCTACTAAAAATACTTCTCTTGATCCCAATGATATGCCTTTATCTACTTTGATTGAGAATAATAATGAATCTATGGGTGTGAATTTTGTTGGAAGGAATAGTTTTGGAAATAACGCGTATAGAGGGAATTTTAATCCTAGGCCTTATCCTAGTAATCCTTCTAATAATTATGGAAATTCCTAGAACAACTCTTTTGGAAATTTTAATAAGATGCCCTCTGAATTTGAGAGTAGTGTTAAAGAGTTTATGAATTCACAAAAGAATTTTAATTCTTTGCTTGAAGAAAAATTGCTTAAGGTTGATGATTTGGCTAGGAACGTTGATAGAATTTCTCTTGAAATTGATTCTTTAAAGCTTAGATCTATTCCTCCTAAGCATGATATCAATGAGTCTCTCAAAGCTATGAGAATTTCCATTGATGAGTGCAAGGAAAGAACCGCTAGGATGCGTGCTTCCAAAGATGCCTTTATTAAAGCATGTTCTTCCGATTCCTATGAAAATCAAGATGAAGATCTAAAAGTTATTGATGTGTCCCCTATTAAATCCTTGTTTTGCAATATGAATCTTGATGAAACTGAATATGATCTTCCTTTACCTAGAAGGCGTCCTAAGAATTCTGAGTTTCTAGATCTTGATGATGAAATTGATGAAAGTGGGATTGAAAGAAGTAAAAATCTTGATGTTACTAAACCCACTATTTTGGATCTCAAGGAATTTAATTATGAAAATTTCTCTTTGATTGGTTGTATTTCCTTGTTGCAATCTGTGCTAGATTCTCCTCATGCTTATAGTCAAAATAAGGCCTTTACCGAACACATTGTTGATGCCTTGATGCAATCTTATGAAGAAAAACTTGAGTTGAAAGTCTCTATCCCTAGAAAAATCTATTATGAGTGGGAACCTACTATCAAAATTAAAATTAAAGATTATGAGTTTCATGCCTTGTGTGATTTGGGTGCTAGTGTCTCCACTATTCCCAAAACTTTGTGTGATTTGCCAGATTTCCGTGACTTTGAAGATTGCTCTCTAAACTTGCATCTTGAGGATTCCACTATTAAAAAGCCTATGGGAAGAATTAACGATGTTCTTATTGTTTCCAATAGTAATTATGTGCCCGTAGATTTTATCGTTCTTGATATAGATTGCAATCCTTCATGTCCTATTATTCTTGGTAGACCTTTCCTTAGAACGATTGGTGCGATTATTGACATGAAGGAAGTGAATATTAGATTCCAATTTCCCTTGAGAAAGGGTATGGAACACTTCCCTAGAAACAAAATAAAATTACCATATGAATCTATCATGAGAGCCACTTATGGATTGCCTACCAAAGATGGCGAAACTTAGATCTATCTTCGCTTTTATGCCTAGCTAGGGGCGTTAAACGATAGCGCTTGTTGGGAGGCAACCAAATTTTATTTTGTGTTCTTTGTTTTTGTTCCTGTTTGGTGTTAAATTTTGTTTCTACTTTCTGTTTAGATGTGGTTTTATGTTTTAATTAAGTGTTTGTGCCAAGTGGAACCTATAGGATAAGCTATGATAATAGTTGATTTGATTCTGCTGAAAAACAGAAACTTTGCGCTCATGAGAAAACAATCAATAAATCACAGAAACGTGCTTTTGCATTTATTCTTTTTTCTGCTGATCAATAAACAAATTTTCCAGTACATACTATTTTGGTAGAATTTTTAGAGTTCCAGAAGTTTGCCTTAGTTACAGATTGCTACAGACTGTTCTGTTTTTGATAGATTCTGTTTTCTGTGTGTTGTTTGCTTATTTCAATGCATCCATGGCTAATAAATTAGTTTATAAACCATAAGGAAGTTGGAATACAGTAGGTTTAACAGAAATATAAATAACGAATGAGTTCATTACAGTATCTTGAAGTAGTCTTTTGTTTTCTTTCACTAACGGAGCTCACGAGATTTCTATTGAGTTTTGTGTTGTGAAGTTTTCAAGTTTTGGGTGAATTCTTTTGATGGATTATGGAACAAAGAGTGGCAAGAGCCTAAACTTGGGGATGCCCATGGCACCCCCAAGATAATCCAAGTACACCAAAAATTCAAAGCTTGGGGATGCCTCGGAAGGCATCCCCTCTTTCGTCTACTTCCATCGGTAATTTACTTGGAGCTATATTTTTATTCACCACATGATATGTGTTTTGCTTGGAGCGTCTTTATTATTTGTGTCTTTGCTTGTTAGTTTGCCACAATCATCCTTGCTGTACACACCTGTTGAGAGAGTCATACATGATTTAGAATTTGCTAGAATACTCATTGTGCTTCACTTATATCTTTTTGAGCTTGATAGTTTTGCTCATTGTGCTTCACTTATATCTTTCGAGCTTGATATTTTCGCTCAGTGCTTCACTTAGATCTTTTAGAGCACGGTGGTGGATTTGTTTTAAAGAAACTATTGATCTCCCATGCTTCACTTAGATTATTTTGAGAGTCGTTAATAGCATGGTAAATTGCTTAATGTTAATATACTTGGTATTCAAGATATGTGAAACTTTCTTTTGAGTGAATTGAATACTAAGATAACTTTGATGCTTGATAATTGTTTTGAGATATGGAGGTGATGATATCAAAGTCGTGCTAGTTGGGTGATTATGAATTTGAGAAATGCGTGTGTTGAAGTTTGCAAGTCCGTAGCATGCACGTATGGTTAAAGTTGTGTAACAAATTTGAAACATGAAGTGTACCTGGCTTGTGCATCCTTATGAGTGGCGGTCGGGGACGAGCGATGGTCTTTTCCTACCAATCTATCCCCCTAGGAGCATGCGCGTAGTACTTGATTTTTTGATGACTTCTAAATCTTTGCAATAAGTATATGAGTTCTTTTGACTAATGTTGAGTCATGGATTATACGCACTCTCACGTTTCCGCCTTTGCTAGCCTCTTCGGTACCGTGCATTGCCCTTTCTCACCTTGAGAGTTGGCGCAAACTTCACCGGTGCATCCAAACCCCGTGATACGATACGCTCTATCACACATAAACCTCCTTATATCTACCTCAAAACAGCCACCATACCTACCTATTATGGCATTTCCATAGCCACTCCGAGATATATTGCCATGCAACTTCCACCATCATCATCATGACATACATTACTTTTGTCATATTGCCATTGCATGATCATGTAGTTGACATCGTATTTGTGGCAAGGCCACCATTGCATTATTTTTTATACATGTCACTCTTGATTCATTGCACCATCCTGGTACACCGCCGGAGGCATTCATATAGAGTCATATCTTGTTCTAAGTTTCGAGTTGTAATCCTTATGCTGTAATCAATAGAAGTGTGGTGATCATCATTATTAGAGCATTGCCCAAAAGAAAAAAAAGAAAAAAAAGAAGAAAGGCCAAAAGAAAAAAAGGCCCAGAAAAAAGAAAAAAAAAGAAAAGAAAAAAGGGTAATGCTACTATCTCTTTTTCCACACTTGTGCTTCAAAGTAGCACCTTGTTCTTCATGTAGTGAGTCTCATATATTGTGCTTCGAAGTAGCACCTTGTTTCTCATGTAGTGAGTCTCATAAGTTGTTGTCTTTTTATACTAGTGGGAATCTTTCATTATAGAACTTGGCTTGTATATTCCTATGATGGGCTTCCTCAAATGCCCTAGGTCTTCATGAGCAAGCAAGTTGGATGCACACCCACTAGTTTTCTTTTGTTGAGCATACATAGCTCTAGTGCATCCGTTGCATGGCAATCCCTACTCCTCATGTTGACATCAATTCATGGGCATCTCCATAGCCCGTTGATTATCCTTGTCAATGTGAGACTTTCTCCTTTTTTGTCTTCTCCACACAATCTCCATCATCATATTCTATTCCACCCATAGTGCTATATCCATGGCTCACGCTCATGTATTGCGTGAAGGTTGAAAAAGTTTGAGATTATTTAAGTATGAAAGAATTTCTTGGCTTGTCATCGGGGGTATAGAAGTTGGGAACATCTTTGTGTGACGAAAATGAAGCATAGCCTAACTATATGATTTTGTAGGGATGAACTTTCTTTTACCATGTTATTTTGAGAAGACATGATTGCTTTGATTAGTATGCTTGAAGTATTATTATTTTTGTGTCAATATGAACTTTTGTCTTGAATCTTTCGGATCTGAATATTCATATCACAATCAAGAAGATTTACATTGAAATTATGCCAAAGTATCACTCCGCATCAAAAATTCTTTTTTATCATTTACCTACTCGAGGACGAGCAGGAATTAAGCTTGGGGATGCTTGATACGTCTCCAACGTATCTATAATTTTTTATTACTCCATGCTACTTTGTATACTGTTTTGGACTATATTGGGCTTTATTTTCCACTTTTATATTATTTTTGGGACTAACCTATTAATCGAAGGCCCAGCCCAGAATTGCTGTTTTTTGCCTATTTCAGTATTTCGAAGAAACAGAATATCAAACGGAGTCCAAATGGAATAAAACCTTCGGGAACATGATTCCCTCACCGAACGTGATCCAGGAGACTTGGACCCTACTCCAAGAAGTGCCAGCGGCGGTCACGAGGGTGGAGGGTGCCCTCCCTGGGCGCGCACCCCTGCCATGTGGGCGCCCTGTTGCTCCACCGACGTACTCCTTCCTCCTATATATACCTACGTACCCCCGTAAGATCAGAACAGGAGCCAAAAACCTTCTGTATCTGCGAGATCCCATCTTGGGGCCTGTTCCAGAGCTCGGCCGGAGAGGGCATCTACCACGGAGGGCTTCTACATCAACACCATAGCTTCTCCGATGAAGTGTGAGTAGTTTACTTCAGACCTTCGGGTCCATAGTTATTAGCTAGATGGCTTCTTCTCTCTTTTTGGATCTCAATACAATGTTCTCCCCTCTCTTGTGGAGATCTATTCGATGTAATCTTCTCTTTGCGGTGTGTTTGTTGAGACCAATGAATTGTGGGTTTATGGTCCAGCTTATCTATGAACAATATTTGATTCTTCTCTGAATTATTTTATGTATGATTGAGTTATCTTTACAAGTCTCTTCGAATTATCTGTTTGGTTTGGCCATCTAGATTGGTAGTTCTTGCAATGGGAGAAGTGTTTAGCTTTGGGTTCAATCTTGCGGTGTCCTTACCCAGTGACAGAAAGGGTTGCAAGGCACGTATTGTATTGTTGCCATCGAGGATAACAAGATGGGTTTTTTATCATATTGCATGAATTTATCCCTCTACATCATGTCATCTTGCTTAAGGCGTTACTCTGTTTTACTTAATACTCTAGATGCATGCTGGATAGCGATCGATGAGTGGAGTAATAGTAGTAGATGCAGAATCGTTTCGATCTACTTGTCTTGGACGTGATGCCTATATACATGATCATACCTAGATAATCTCATAATTATTTGCTTTCTGTCAATTGCTCAACAGTAATTTGTTCACCCACCGTAGAATACTTATGCTCTTGAGAGAAGCCACTAGTGAAACCTATGGCCCCCGGGTCTATTCTCATCATATCAATCTCCACTACTTTATTTACTTGCCTTGTTTTTACTTTGCCTTTTACTTTTTACTTTGCATCTCTATATCAAAAATACCAAAAATATTATTTATCATCTCTATCAGATCTCACCCTCGTAAGTGACCATGAAGGGATTGACAACCCCTAATCACGTTGGTTGCGAGTAGCTATCGTTTTGTGTAGGTACGAGGGACTCGTGCGTGATCTCCTACTGGATTGATACCTTGGTTCTCAAAAACTGAGGGAAATTCTTACGCTACTTTACTGCATCATCCTCTCCTCTTCGGGGAAATCCAACGCAGTGCTCAAGAGGTAGCAGGGCACAGGCCTACCAGAAAAATATGAAAGCTTATGTTGATTTAGGCCTAGATATTTTTAGTGGGCTACATGCCAATTTCGGCCCGTAATCATTTTTAGCCCAATTGGAATGGGCCCGACGAATGTTGGCATGTTGGGCTCCTACAAAGCTTTCGGCCGAATACATTACTAAGATAAACCTACACTATACAAAAATAGTGTCGTAATTACTACAGCCTGTGGCGGCATTATAAAAGTTGTATCACAACAAAATAAATTCCAACCATACAACAAAAGTCCTGTTGGCATAAAGCTTACAGTCCTTCCAGATAAAAGCACCATCAGATGTATAGAAGCACATATCATTTGACCTGAGTGCTAATGTTTGAGGCTGTAGAATCTGATGGAGCAGCATGATCTCCACCTTTTTCTGCCATTGCTCTTGAACAACGAAGCGAATGTCTGATAGTCTGGTTTCAAAACCATTCATATCTTGACGACATTTCTCAACCACTATTCTTGTTTCCGAAACAATGTCCATTAGGGATTGGAATTGTGTCTGGAGCACAGATATATCACTCTGTCTAGCAGGAAGATTTTGTTCAGAACGCAATTTGGACGAGGTTACCTTGACAACCAACCCAGAATTATGCAGGAAGGTGCTTTTTGCACTGTTAGTGGAGAGATAATGATGCACTGCAGCAAGACGTGACATTGTGCCTGTAGTAGCCTCTTCACCTTCAGGTGGTTGTGGTTGTTCAATCATTTGTCCATAGCTTCCTGAAAGTTTGAACCTGTAGATTAGTGTACCAGATAATTTACTAATGAGACAAAAACAAACAAAGTAGGCTAAACGTTTATGCATAACTTATTTTGGTGAACTACTGTAATACATTAGCATGTATTATAGTGCCAACTACATAATAAAATCACTTTCGGAACATATGTCCATGTAGCATGCCTATTGTGTTGTCTATTTCCTCACATTCGTTGACATCTAAGGATAAAGAGACATGGTTTAAAGTAGGATGAACATAGTATGACATCATTCATATCATGGGCAAACAGATATAAAACAAACAAGCTATTTTATTATTGTGTGCGCACGTGAACATAACAACTAGATTATAGATCAAGACCAAAAGAATATCCTTCATCTCTTTTAAACGATGTAAGGTGAAATGATATGTTAAGACAACTGTGTATAAAAGTGAACAGAGTAGCTGACATTGGTTGCAAACCAAGTAGTTAAATGAACACATCGCAGTACCAATCAGTTCAAGGTAGGAGGAGTAAGGACTTACAACAGCGGCTTGAACTGGTGTGCTCATGCCCTTCATCTTGCTGGTGTGGCAATCCTTGAAGATTTGCACTGCATTCGATTCAGGATCTTTTTGGTGCGCACGGGCTTTCCTCTGTATTTGGAACAAGTCAATATAGATACGATAATATGGCACACACAAAAGAAGGAAGTAGCAGCTATTTACAAGAGCCTCGCAATGTGCAATATAGCTACGAGATCCTGTTGTCTGTTGGAATTTCACTTTAGAACGGTTGGTTTTGTTCTTCAAATAGTTTGCCTAAAACAAGATACACTTATAAGGCACATACATAAGTACAAGTTCAATATGTGGCCTGATCAAATACATATAGCCTACCTGATACTTTGGATCATACCAGTGTTTAACGAGGGTTGTCCAGTCTTCATCTGTAATATATTCCACTCGAGATGTTTGGGTGATTTCATTGTTAGCCTTGCCTTCAAAGTGAGATTTTCTAAGGTGGTACCGATACTATCGCAGAGCAGACTGAAAAACATGAGTGCATGCTTGTTTAGTTGCATCATCTTTTGGATCCAACTTGAACCTCATCTGTTGAAAAAAGAATGTGAGTCTTATTAGGAGGAAGCTAGAAAGTATGGGATAGAGCAAGACAATATTACTAATTGCGATGAATAGCATTACTTATGGATAAATGGTCAAGGAAGGTGTTAAACTGGGTATTGTCTTTCTCATTCCTGTACTGGATCCACGTTGGGAGGATACGTGCATGACACCTAACGGCAATGGCTGCCTCTGATACTAACTTGGCTGACTCTATAGCATCACGTGGCCTTTTTAAACCTGCCTCAAAATGGATCTCCATTCTTCCTCCTTTAGATTTTGTTAATCTGTCAAGCATTATCCCTGATGTCTGTTTCCGCTCGCGCCGTGGTGCTAGTTCAACAATGAATATGGAAAGTGTTAGTGTACATCAAACTGTGAGAGTACATATAAAGGAGCAAGCAACTGCAACTTGACTCGGTCAGGTACCGTCTTGATGTTGATGCTCATGATGTTCATCTGATCTTGCCAAGTCCTGTTGTGTCAACAGTGCTTCAGAAGTAGTGTTAGGTGTGAAGGCACCTTGGGAACTGGCCAGTTCCGGAGCAAACGAACGAGTAACTGGTTGAGATGCTGGTACAGTTGAAGCAAATGCTGCAGCTGGTGGAGCAGGTGATACTGTGTTTGAAGATTTAGCCGGTGGACTTGGACCTTCTACTGCACTATAAGTACCAGCAGAATCTCGACGGCAGATCCTTTTCTGTTTCATCCGACGAGTAACAACACTCCCTACTATATTATTTTCCTTGCTCTTTTTTGACTTTGCCATGTCAAGCTGTACCCACAACACAAAAGAATAAAATCACTCTTCAGAACCCATTCATGCATGATACAGACAAGCAATACTTTGATGTAAGACAACCGTATGACGATGAAATATGTAAGAAAAACAGGATGGCATGACATATTCACAACTACGATGTGCAAACTAAGCAGAAGGATTTTCAAGAAAATAGAAGTAATGCAAGCTAGACACCATATGAAAGATGCAACTAATATTACTCTGCCAAGTTAAAAGTGTCTTGTCATAAGTGGCAATTCGAAAAATTAGAAGTAGTACAACATAGAAATCAATGCAAGATGCAACCACTATCAACCTGCCATGTTAAAAGCGTCCAATCATGAGTGACTGATGCGGGATACACAGCAACAGTACTTTGATGTAAGAACATGGTATGATAGATAGGTGCAGTGTATTCTAGACACAGAAAGCCATGTCATATGCACATGTATAGTGAATAAACTCAGCGGGTGCAATTTAATCAAAATAGAAAAATACAGGCTAGACAACATATGCAACATGAAACCAATTATCACACTGTCAACTTAGAGCAAGCACCTGCGATGGAGGAGTACGGGAGATGAACTCATCATGTAGACTTGGGACTTCAACTTCATTAGCAGTAGAAGTGGCAAATCTAGAGAGTCTCTTTTTGCGTTGGTGCGGAGGACCACCAACATCCCCTAACTTACTCTTTTCCTTCCTATTTTCTGATATTGCCTTATGAAGTCAAAACCACAAGAAGATGAATAAAACTAGCTCTACATAACTGGTTGATGCATGATACAGACAAACACTACTTTGATGTAAGGCAAGCGCATGATAGGAGGATGGAATATATACAAAAAAAGATAGCATTTCATGTTCACACGTATGATAGGAGGATAGAATATGTATGAAAAAACAGTAAGCGGAAGGCGTTTCAACAAAATTAGAAGAAATGAAAGCTAGGCACCATATGAACACGCAACCAATATCACTCTATCAGGTAAAAAAGTGTCTCGTCTTAAGTGCCATTTCAAGAAATTAGAAGCAGTACACGCTAGAAGACAATACAAGATGCAACCTACATCACGGTCCCAAGTTAAATGTGTCTTATGGGTAAGTGATCGTTGCAGGTATAAGTTGTAAGCTACGCAGATGCAATTCAATATAATCAGAAGCAATACAAACTAGACATCATACGGAAAACGCAACCACATATAATAGTTCCAAGCAAGAGCAAGCACCTATGATGGTGGAGTAGGGGAGATGTGCTCATCATGTACACGTATGTTCTAGAAACAGGAACACATGTCATATTAACAGGCATTATGTGTAAAGTAAGCAGATGCAATTCAAGTTAGAAGCAATACAAGCTAGACATCATACACAACATGCAACCACATATAATAGTGCCAAGTTAGAGCAAGCACCTGTGATGGTGGAGTAGGGGATATGTGCTCATCATCTACACAACTACGTTGACTGTCCAGCCTTGTGTTGTCTTGCGAATCTTGTTGGGAGGATGGCGGAGTAGAATCTGTAGAGACCCCCTGTTTGAGTTTCTCCGAAGGACCACCATCATCCACTACCGGACTAATTTCCTTCAGCTGTAATGATTTTGCATTGTGAAGTCAAACCGATAAGAAAAAGGAATAAAATTTGCTCTTCAGAATTCATTCATGCATGATACTGACGAACACTACTCGGATGAGAGGAAAACACATGATGCGAGGATGGAATATGTATGAAAAACAGGATGGTGTGACATATTCACACCTATGATGTGGTAACTAAGCAGAAGGCATTTCAACAAATTAGAAGCACTGCAAGCTAGACACCATATGAAAGATGCAACAAATATCACCCTGCCAAGTTCAAACTGTATGGCATTTCAACAAATTAGAAGCAGTACATGCTAGAAATCATATGCAAGACACAACCAATATCACAGTGGCGACTTAAAGATGCCTTATCATAAGTGACTGATGCGGGATATGCAAGAATAGTAGTCTGATGTAGAAACAGGAACACATGTCATATTCACAGGCATTATGTGTAAAGTAAGCAGATGCAATTCAACAAAGTTAGAACCAATACAAGCTAGACATCATACGCAACATGCAACCACATATAATAGTGCCAAGTTAGAGCAAGCACATGTGATGGTGGAGTAGGGGAGATGTGCTCATCATCTACACAGCTATGTTGACTGTCTAGCCTTGCGTTGTCTTGCGAATCTTGTTGGGAGGATGGCGGAGTAGAATCTGTAGAGAACCTCCGTTTCAGTTGCTCGAAAGGACCACCATCATCCAATGCCTTGCCAATTTCCTTCAGCTTTATTGATTTTGCATTGTGAGGTCATACCAACAAGAAAAAGGAATATCATTCGCTCTTCAGAACTCATTCATGCATGATACTGACGAACACTACTCTCATGAAAGGCAAAGTCATGATATGAGGCTGTAATATGTACGAAAAAATGGACGGCTTGACATATTCACACCTATGATGTGGTAACTAAGCAGAAGGCACTTCAACAAATTAGAAACACTGCAAGACACCATATGGAAGGTGCAATTAATATCACTCTGCCAAGTTAAAACTGTCTCGTCATAGTTGGCGTTCATCAAACTACAAGCAATACATGCTAGAAATCATATTCAAGACACAAACCAATATCACACTGCCAACTTAAAGGTGTCCCATCATAAGTGAATGATGCAGGATATACAAGAAGAGTAGTTTCATGTAAGAACGTGGTGTGATAGACAGATATAGTATGTACCAAAAATTGGAAAGCATGTCATATTCACATGTATCATGTGTAAGATAAGCAGATGCAGTTTACACTAATTAATTAGGAGCAATACGAGCTAGACACCATATGCAACATGCAACCAGATATCACACTGCCAAGTTAGAGCAAGCACCTTGGATGGTGGAGTAGGGGAGCGGAGACTTGGACCTTGTAATGCACTATCAGTACAAGGAGAATCAGTACAGATGCTCCATTTACGTTGCTGCAGAGGACCACCATCATCGCCTTCCTTACTCTTTTCCTTCCTCTTTCTTGATTTTGCCTTGTCAAGTCAAACCCACAATAAAAAGGAATAAAATTTGCTCTTCAGAACTCATTGATGCATGATACTGACGAACACTACTTTCATGTAAGATAGTCGCGTGATAGGAGGATGGAATATGTATGGAAAACAGGACGGCATGACATATTGACATGTATGATGTATAAGTGTAAACTAAGCACAAGGTGCTTGAACTTGTTAGAATCGATGCAAGCTAGAAACGATATGAAAGATGAAACCAATATCACTCTGCCAAATTAAAAGGGTGCCCTAACAAATGTATTTGACCAAATTAGAAGCAATACATGGCAACAAGCTAGAAATAATATGCAATATGCAACAAATAAAGGTGACTAATCATAATGATTGATGCAGGATACAGAAGAGAGGTAGTTTCATGTAAGAACAAGGTTAACACATAGATGTAGTGTGTACCAAAAATAGGAAGGCATGTCATATTCACAGGTATAGTGTGTAATATAAGCAGATGCAATTTACCCTAATTAGAAGCATTACAAGCTAGACACCGTATGCAACATGCAACCACATATCACACTGCAAAGTTAGGGCAAGCACCTGTGATGGTAGTGTAGGGGAAGTGCGGTCTTCAGGTACAGAGCTACGTTCAATATCTTCATTTAGGCTTGCTGTTTCTTGAGAATCATGTGGAGAGGATGAAATTGCATTCTTTATAAGAGTATTGCGTCTCATATTAACCCACGTGCATGACTGTCTCATCATAAGCGATCGATGCAGGATACACAAGAACAGTAGTTTGATGTAAGAACATGGTGTGATAGGCAGATGTAGTATGTACCAAAAACAGGAAGGCGTGTCATATTCACATGTTTAATGTGTAAGCTAAGGAGATGCAATTTAACAAATTAGGAGCATTGATGAGGGATACACAAGAAAAGTAGTTTGATGTAAGAACATGGTTAGTAGAAAGACATAGTATGTACCAAAAACAGGAAGGCATGTCATATTCACAGGTATAATGTGTTAACTAAGCAGATGCAATTTACCATAATTAGAAGCATTACAAGGTAGACACCATATGAAACATGCAACCACATATCACACTGCCAAGTAAGAGCAAGCACCTGCGATGGTGGTGTAGGGGAATTGCGGTGATCAACTAGAGAGCTACGTTGACTATCTTCATTTAGCCTTGCTGTTTCTTGAGAATCATGTGGGGAGGATGACACTGCACTCTTTATACGAGTAGGGCGTCTCACAGTAACCCACTCGGGTGACTGTCTCATCATAAGTGATTGACGAGGGATACAAAAGAGCATTAGTTTGATGTACGAACATGGTTAATAGACATATGTAGTATGTATCAAAAACAGGAAGGCATGTCATTATCAAAGGTATAATGTGTAAAGTAAGCAGATGCAATTTAACCAAATTTGAAGCAATACAAGCTAGACACCATATGCAACATGCAACCACATTTGACAGCGCGAAGTTAAAGCAAGCACCTGGGATGGTTGTGTGTGGAAATTGAGATCATCAACTGCAGAGCTATGTTTATTGTCTCCAACTGCCACTACAGGAATCAGCTACTTTGCCGTCTGCCACGGCGGACGGCAAAGGCATGAATGGCGGACGGCAAAGGTCTTTGCCGTCCGCCACGGACGGCAAACGTGGACGGCAAAGAAAGGTCCGGTAAAGAGCTACTTGTCATCCGCTTTTGGTGGCTGATGGCAAAGGGTCCTTTGCCATCAGCAGCGGACGGAAAAGAACATAGACGGCAAAGAACATAGACGGCAAAATTTTCGTTGTTAGTCCGTTAGGTGGCTAACGGCAGGACTTTGCCGTCCGCCGCTAACAGCAAAATTCGTCCTGCCTTTGTCGTCCGCAGCTGACGGCAAAATTCTTCCTGCCTTTGTCGTCTGCCACTGTAGGCCAACTGACTAAATGGGTCAGCTCCCAGGAAGCACAGTTGGCTGCCACGTGCCTCATTTGCCGTCCGCGGCTATTGGCAAAGAGGCCATTGCCGTCGGTGGCGGACGGCAAAGAGCCTGCATATTGGCTCTTTTTTTCTATTTTTTTGAATCCAACAATTTTCACAGCAAATATATATGACATATATAGATATATTTCACAGGGCTAGTTACAGCACATAAGTTTCATCGTACATACATATATAGTTCCATCCATTCATACATAGCAAGTTGCACATACACATAAGTTGCAACCATTAGGAAGTTGCACATACATATTACAATGCAAAGTTTCATCAAGATAGAAAGTTCCATCGTAGCAAGCTAGAAGAATACTAGAAGAGAATGAAATAAAAAACAAGCACTCCATCATAGCAAGCTAACTTCCGAGAAGTGAATGAAATCTGCAAAATGGCAAATAAGAAAGTTAGGAAAAGGTGACTAGAAGAAGAAGACTAGAAGAAGAAGACTAGAAGAAGAAGCACGCCATCGTTTGTGAGGTAACTTAGGTGAAATGGATCGTTTATGAGCTAACTTAGGTAAAATGCATCATTTTAGAGCTAACGTAGGTAAAATGGATCGTTTATGAGCTAACTAAGCTAATTATGCTGTTTTTTTACATAAGTAAGCTAAGTATATGTCATTATTGAGCAAACCTAGTTAACTAAGCATATTATAACTAACTTAGGTCATTTTGGAGGAAACAAAGCTAAGTATAGATCGTTTTAGTGCTAACTTAGGTAAAATGGCTGGTTTTGGAGGTCAGTAAGCTTATTAAGTCATTTTGGAGGAAAAGAAGCTAACTCTAGGTCATTAAGGTAAGCATATTGGAGGAAATAAAGCTAAGTCTAGGTCTTTATGCATTTGTTAAGCAAAAAACTAGAGAAACTTACCTTGATCATGGAGGTGTAGGAGCGGGCTGGCTCATGCCAGTAGCTGGAGAAGGATCGTGTGATGCTTGTGTGGAGTTACGCTGCACCAAAGATCATTTCCAATGTTTCGTTAGCATGATGACACTCAAATGTTAAGACTAGCAAGTAACGTCCATTCAAATTAAACTCACCGTGGTCTCAGGAGCAATCTCTGGATCAATGGCTATGGAGCCACGGGACCTCCCGCCACTAGATATCATCACCTGCTCTGGATTGTAGGGAATCTGGCTCGGGTTAAACTCCTCCCCTTTCCTCGCCTTCCCCTTGACTTGCTTGTAAGAGGCAGTGTGGGCCATGGTATACAGGTCGTACCCCTCTGGCACCTTATCCGTCTTATTGTAGCATGCCTGAAAGAGAGAAACAAAGTAAATTAGTAATTAAAGGGCTCAAGCTAGCATGATGAATGAATTGCATTAATCATGAAGCAAACCACATACCCAATTCCACCCGAACTGATATAAGCTGGAGCTACCTTGTTGGTGTGGCACACCTTCAATTTGGGCACGTTTGTCCTTGGCCTCAGTCGGCTCCCCTTCCATCTTTCAACACCTGCCATGACAAAGAGTAAACGAAATTAGTACAACATAAAAACAATACCAACATGAATAATAATATGTATATCACTTAAGTGTATCATCATCAAGTACAACATAAAAAAATTGAATACCTGACACTACTAATAATCTCGATCAGTATCATCAATAAATGCATAATCATCATCATCACTATAATCAATGACGGGCTCATAGGGTTTAGTGGCATCAACATGTGGAAGGCCACCTTTACGTAATCGGTCAAGCATTGAGAGGTCATCCGCAGCAGTAACCTCTTCTTGTTCCAGCTCTTCTTGTTCCCCCTCTGGGTTGATGTGGGATTCACTGTCGCTATCTACTTCAATGTTTTGGGGTGAAGTATACCGGTTCTTGAAACGCTTTTTGGAAAGACGTGTCTCTTGGAAGAATTCTCCTTCATATGTGTCTGGGTTAATGTGAGGTTCATAATCCTCTTCCTTTGGGGGAGATAGTCTAGCACGTGGTGGCACTTCATAAACGACATCCCAACCTTTCAGATTTGGATTAGTTTGGCAGGCCCATGGTAGATAGAATACTTGGGTCTCCTGTTGAGCCGTAATATAGACATCAGGAACATCTAAATGGGTGCTTTGGTTGATTTCAACTAGCCCTATATGTTCATGAGTCCTTCTAGTCTCCTTCGGCTGAAACTAATAACATTTGAAGACTACGACATTCGGTGGGTTTTCACCATAGAATAGAAGTTCATAAATTGCTTCAACTCTCCCATAATACTCGGTACCTCCTTCGCCGATAGCAGATACACAACAATTTGTAGACTTCCGGTCGGCCATAGATAGCTCTTTGCCATAGGTACGAAAGCGATACCCGTTGATGTCGTATTTGTCAAATGAACGGGCCTTATAGTCAAAACCATTAGCGACTTGTCTCAATTCGGTGTCCATAGACTCTGAATTAGCCTACAAGTTTAATATGAAAGGATTGTTGCATTACACACAAATTAGCGAATGAAATGAAATTTTCTAATAGAATGTACCGTTTGTTTGAACCAAGAGATGAAACCGGGATAGCCGCCTCCTTGCTTTGCGAGTAGCTCATACTCTTCGACGAAATCCTTTTGGATCACCGCTCCGGGGGGGGGGGAGATTGAGTGGAAAGACAAATACGGGCCAACAACTGTATTGGGCTGCCATCATACCAAACACACTGAACCCATTCATGCTGATGCCGACTCGAGGATGCCTCGGATCTGTCGCTTTGTCAGCATGTAATTCATCAAACTTTTTCCATGCAACACCATCCGATGTGTGTACCATCATCGGATTCCCATCTACATCTAGTTCGGTTCTTTTGCTTGTTTTGTGCCATGTCATCTGTCTAGCCATCTCTTCGACCATGAAAAGACGTTGAAGTCTTGGTACAATTGGCATATACCGAAGAACACTAACGGGGATTTTGGTATGTGTCTTCTCACCCATACTGTTGTCTACCACAATATACCTGGAAGACTTGCAAATGGGACAATAGTTCAAGTCCGCATAGTCAAGCCTAAATAAGGCACATCCTTTCTCACAGGCATGTATCTTCTCATAGGGCATCTTTAGTGCACGGAGGATTTTGTCCGACTGGTACAGGTTTGTACGCATTACATGGCCTTTGGGTAGAAACCGTCCAAATACTGTCATAATTGCGTCGTAGCATTCTCTGCCCAAGTTGAACTGAGCCTTCAGAGCCATTACTTGTGAGATGGCATCCAACTGACAAATCTCGGTGTGCTCATGGTGCGGACGTTTTGAAGACTCCAACATTTCATTGAAGGCCTTTGCAGATTCCTCCATCTCCTCGTCCGAATCCCGAGCATCATCATAGTCTTGCACCATGTTTTCCATCCCGGTACCATGCTCGTCGGTGCGAGGACGATCCACCTCAGCTCGGTCACGTTGGGCAGACTCACCATGAAATTTCCACACCGTAATCGGGCGTAAAACCATTCTTCTGCAGGTGTTTGCCCATTTCAGCCTCTGTCCTCTTTTCCCAATTGCCGCACCGGAAACAGGGGCACCAGTTTTTCCTCTAGCCATTTGCAAATGCGGCTTGCACAAACCCCTTGGTTTTTGTGAACCATTCAGTGCTCCATTTGTTCTGACCAGCGTGAACGGTATACATCCACGCACGATCACTCATCTTGACTTTCAGAGCTACTGGACACACAACAATTATATATATAATTCACCATGTATATATTCATCAGTTGATCTACTTTGTCAATTTTATTACGTCCATGCAACCTACACTCTAATAGGTAATGATAGGTCCTAATCCCACCCGAGTATGTGTAGATTGGGTTCATTTTCCCATGATATGCTTCGGATCCGACGCAAAATTTCGGCAGAACCTCCCCGCTGTTCTCCTGATACACGTCTCTACAATAAACAGAGAGGATGTGTACCCGGAGAACAACAAGGGAGGCACTGACGAAATTTATGCGTCAGATCCGGAGCAAAGCATATGGGAATATGAACCCAATCTACACATACTCGGGCTGTCCACGGATTGCCTTGGACAATTCGGAAGAATCAAGGTTATAAATATGCAAATGCATGCATATTTATAACTATGACGCTTTCAAACGGGAGACACATATTGGTTACGCATACTGATGATTCAAGACACATATATAGCTAGCTATCAAATTTCATCGGCACGAACACCGGAACAGAGCAAATAATTAATGGGGGAGGAGGACATGTCATTTGTGCTCACCCACGAACGAAGGGGTAGAGCTCGTCAAACGCACGGCGAGGTCGTCGAACACCAAACCTCGCAGCGGTGAAACAACTGCACATTTAAATCAACCCGATCAACACAATTATATATGATGTTTTTCATAACAAAATCGAAAAATATATGACCTAACTAATAATTCACAAATGTAAGAACCCGTCGGCCTCGCGGGGTCGGGTGTCGGGGTGTCTGGGTGTGGTGTCGGGGTCGGGGTGTGGTGTCGGGGTCGGGGTG
>NC_041393.1:34991699-34992291 GCF_002162155.2 Triticum dicoccoides
TATATATGATGTTTTTCATATCAAAATCGAAAAATATATGACCTAACTAATAATTCACAAATATAAGAACCTGTCGACCTCGGGGGTTCGGGTGTCGGGTTGTCTGGGTGTCGTGTCGGGGTCGGGGTGTTAGGGTCAGGGGTCAGTGGGTCGGGGTGTCGGGGTCAGGGGGGTCAGGGGGTCGGGGTGTGGTGTCGGGGTCAGGGGGTTGGGGTGTTTCCTTCTATCCTTCTTCTTCTTTCGTTCTCTTCTTCTTCTTCTTCTTTCCTTTCTTCTTCTTGTTCTTTCATCTTTTTTCTACTTTTTTACTTCTTTTCGTTTCTTCTTTTCTTCTTCTTCTTCTACTTCTTCTTCTTTTCTTCTTCTTCTTTTTTCATCTTTCTACTACTTCTACTTCTTCTACTACTTCTAATTCTTTTCTAACACTAACACTAACACAATCTAGCACTAACAATTAAACAGCAAAAATATATATGAAAAAACAGAAAAAAAAGTAGTAGTCCCTCACCGGAGCAATGGGACGGTCGGTGGGGGGGCATCGGGCGGCGCCGCCGGGCGGCGGGGGCGTCGCCGGGCTGCGAGGGCAGCATCG
>NC_041393.1:34992477-35068998 GCF_002162155.2 Triticum dicoccoides
TCTTTGCCGTCAACTGGCGGAGGGAAAAGAAATGGCGCATGGCAAAGAGCTTCTTTGTCGTCTGCCATTTCTTTGCCGTTGGCTTTTCGGTGGCTGATGGCAAAGAGCTTCTTTGCCGTCCGCTAGCGGACGGCAAAGATCTGGCAAATGGCAAAGTAGCTGATTCCAGTAGTGTGCTGACACTTCACCCATTAGAGCGCTGAAATGCTTAGTGCTTATCTTCGAATTACACTGGAGCGACTTCTGTCTTTTCTTTTCTGCATTCATCAACACTGCGTCAGAGTCTGAAATACCCATGCATAAAAAAACAATAGTGTGAGTATGGGTGAAGTGTGTGCACAATTAGTATAGTGTAAAGGTAGCAGATAGCAGGTCGGTGAGAAATAAATGATGGGAGACATATGATAGCTCTACAACATGCATGGCACACTAAATTACTACAGGATTCTATGAAAATAACAGTCGACTGAAAGCAAATAGGCCAGTCCATTTTTTTCTGCACCGTCCGATGTACAAAGAATGGGCAGATCGCCTTCATCTACCTCCAGCCAGTCAGTGTTGACGATCTTCCTCGAAACGACAGCGACCATCGGCCCAGTATTCCTCCCCTTCATGCGCCCTCCCCTCGACCTCACCGCACCGTCGTGCTAGGCACCGCCCCCCGGCCATCCATTCAAGCCCCGCCGACCTCCAGATCGGGCGCAAGTAGTTCCTGCGCCCCACGCCCCTATGATAGACACCGATGCGCCGCTTCCCTGGGGAATAGGCGGACTAGGTGCTCCGCGCGCCTAAGTGGGTGCTGCTTCATTTAATTGCGGTTCGACTGACCCTAAATTGAAATCCAAGCGGTCTATTGACCTCTAGCAAAGGTGAAATAGTAAAAGGGAGGAAACCTTGTGCATTTAGTATCACGAATAAGATGCAGTAAGAAGCGCTCAACTAGTTTCTTTCATGGGATGAATACGGTGTGAGCGGAGACGTAATATTTGCATGAATAAGGGAAGAGGAGTACCTCTTTTTGCTGGCAGTGCTATGTCCTCCTTCTATTTTTCCGATGATCTTCTTGTTGTTCGCCGGAAACCAGAAGTTGTGGAGGACGATGCAGCCTTGGATGAACCCATGGCCAAGTTGTTGAGTGTGGTGCGGTGGCCGTCTGTCGGCGGCGGGGAAGCAGATCCGAGGCGGCGAACTACGGCGTAGCGGGAACAGCTCTAGTGCGGTGGACGGTTGCGATAGTGGAGCCGCAGTAGTGAGGCGCAGGACGGTGTGGTTGGAGTGGTTCTGGTACAGCGCACGTCGGTGTCGACATGTGGAGGCAGCTCTGCCTCGGCTTCAGCTGCTAAGTACTTGAGGGCGTTGTGGTTGCGGTTGCGTTGGACGACGATGTCGGGGTACCAGCTCCGGCGTGATGGAGGAGGGCGGCGGTGGATTGGCCGCTATGGGGTGGAGGACGGAGGAGGCTGGGGTTTCATGGCTGGTGGAGAGGGTGTTTTCGTGCCCACGGAGTATGAATGGGGAAACGGAAGGAGGCGGGGAACTAAGGGGGGAACAATGTTTCGGTTTGAGACGCGCTTCTTTGAAATTTGGGGAAAGTTACAAACTTTTCCACCATCTAAAATTTCGAACATATTGTGGGCTGGGGGTAGGACAGTCATGTCAGGTGTCCCAAATGTGGGCGGGATAGATTTCGGTCGAGCGCATGG
The DNA here is from genome assembly GCF_002162155.2 of Triticum dicoccoides. Taxonomy (NCBI): domain Eukaryota; kingdom Viridiplantae; phylum Streptophyta; class Magnoliopsida; order Poales; family Poaceae; genus Triticum; species Triticum dicoccoides. The sequence goes on from NC_041393.1 coordinate 34,994,181, forward strand.
GTGTTTAGGTGTCCATGGCGTATGAATGCTTCTCGGAGGCGGTTGAGACTGGCGTCTTGGTGAACTTACAAACCTACCCCGGTTTAGGCCTTTGGAAATCAGGTCGATAGGCTACATGGGCCAGAGTTAGGACAGTAATTTCCTACCACCAAACATTAGTCTCGCGCGGTTTCGGGTGACCATAGGCCTATTTGGCGCTTCGTTCAATATTTGGGAGCAGAAGCATTAACGTTTTCGGTTCTCTTGAATTGAAGTTTTAGGATTTGTCAAACTTCACAAATCTTTACTCTTGAAAATCCTAAAGCTACGATTATTTTGGAACGGAGGGGGTACATTTGAATATACATTGTACACGAGTATATATTAAAAAATATGCAACTTACCTCAGTTCATGCATGGTTCCAGATATAATCTCCTTGGTTGCAAAAAATAAAAAGTTAGATATGTGTATGAATATATATAGCATGTTCAAACTCACAACAAAGATTGATGCCCCCTTTTACATCTGATTTACAAATGCCATTATCTCGGGTTCAAATAGATGAATGCACTTCCTATGAATTCGAATCTTCGAAACCCCCTTTATGTTGAATTCTACATGTATTCTATTTCGTAGCTAGCAATTTGGAATGTACCACTATTTTCACTAATCTCAGTTGGAAAACACTATTTCTCTCGCATGCATATATACACACGTACGGTCTCTACTAGCCCTCTATACGCACATATATGTGCATACGTGTCTCCCGCACGCACATTATCTTTAGGCCTCTCTCACACACATTGCCCCCCCCCCAAACACACCTCTCTCTTAGTAGTTGGCAAATATGATTTCATCATATCATTCGGTAAGATATCCCTGGCTATTAGGCTGGATGGTAATACGAGGCAAAGTTTTACCCTAGTTCGGATCGAACCCTTGCAGTTGAAGAAAGAGCCTACTCCTGGTACTGTATATTAGTGATAGGGGTGTGTACAAAGTACACGTGAATACCAGGCATTGTGCGTGTGTGTGTATACTATCGACGAACTAGCCCCCAAGCTTGTATAACATACTAAGGGCCTAGGGTTACAAATCATATATATAGTCGGCTTATCACCAGTGGGGATAGAGTCCTCCGTGACTCTGGTAGCTTCGTGTTGTACGCCGAGTCCTCCACATGGGTTTTGTATAACACGTCTTGGTCCAACCTATATGTGGCGCAGGATGGAACCGACCCATGAGTCTTCATGTTGACCCACCACAACTAGAAATGATGTGCCCACCACACCACACACGCAATCGGCCACTAAGAAAATAAGCATATACAATAGTACAACGATATCTAGCTCACGACATGTCTCCATATTTTGTTGATGACACTGATGGACTTTGCATTTGATGCGTGCTCCGTATTTTGTTGACGACACTGACGGTCATTGTATTTGAAGCGAAAGCATGATATGGTCACTGGACTTCAGAATAAGCTCGTCACGGTCACCACATACATTTTGTCGTGCTAACCAACATGTGGTTGGATGGTTAGGAGGACAGTGGTTTCTCGAGCCCACCAATGTTAAAGTCCCGGTGCTCGCATTTATCTTGTGTTAATTTCAGTATTTTTTGGCGATGCACGTTCAGTGGGAGGAGATGTTCCACTCGACTACGAGGCACCTATGGTGACTTCATAAAATCTCAAGATCATATATGCTGGCCCACTCTCTCGAAGGTGCTCATAGGGGTAGGGTTCGTGTGTGTGCGCTTATAGCGGTGAGTGCTTGCGCGTTTATATGAGCCCTTGCGTCTGTACCGTGTTAAACAAATACATGTCATGATTATACGGTCACTGGCTCACCCATACAACTCCGTATTTTGTTGATGGCACAATCAATTGACCAGTCAAACGTTCCACGCAGTGCAACTACTGTGTTGCACCATCGGGGCGCGTAACCGTGGGGCCCACCTATGAGCCCGTATATGAAAGAAAGAATGGTAGTTTGAGTATGTACTATGTTAATAAAATAGGAGTACATTTTAGGGTGATCATACGGTCAGTGGCTCACCATACAGCTCCGTAATTTGTTGATAACACGATCAATTGACCAGTCGAACGGTCCACATTCAGCAACACACATTACCATAGGGCCCAGCCGTCAGCGCGTATATGAAGGACAGAAATGGTAATAAATTAGTGGTCGGTGGGTATTCGAAGTCGTGAGACCTTTGGTTGGCAGTCAGCGGCGGTTGGGGGTGCGTTCATTAATTGGGCGGTGGGGTCGGGATCGCTGGAGATAAAGCTCAGTGCGGGGAGGGGCTGCTAGAGGGATGGCCGGTGCGGCGGTGGGGAGTGGTTTCGGGAGGGCAGGCAGGCGTGGCGGCAAGGGCCGGCCGCGGGCGGTGGGGGCTGGCGGTTCGGCCGGTGGGGGCTGGCGGCTCAGGGGGGTGGAGTTTGATGATAAACTGGAGGCCCTTGATTTCGTATCCAACGGTTGGAAAATCTAATGGCTAGAGATGAAAAAGTCAGTCGACTGGCATGTAGCCTCACCCCGCACGTACACATGCACGCATGCAAGACACGCACACATGCAGGCGTGCAACACTAACACGTACACACGCACGCATGCTGGCGTGCAACACTGACACATACACATGCACTCACAAACACACGCACGTATGCACCCATGCATGCAACATTGAAACGTACCCTTGCACACACGCAACACTCGCACGCGTGCATGCACACAGCACATGACGCAAGACACACGCTCAACCTATACGTGCATGCACCCTTTGTTAAGGACATGGATCGTTACGGGTATTAATCAATCTTATCTGTGATAAGCAGAACATTGATGTTTGCAGAGGTCTTTATGAATCACAACGTATCGAATGGGCTATCAACATAGTAGGCTTGTCTACATGAAAAAGATGACGTCACACTCAATGAACAATCATCGGTTTATGAAATGCCCGCTTCTGACCACCCTGGCCCACCAAAGGTTCTTCTGTTGTGCGCTGCCTGCGTTGGGTCACTAACATGCAGGCCATGCACCCAAAGAGCCCACATGTCAGTGGAAGAACGGTGCGGTGTCCTAGGTCATAGTCAAGGGCGCCACTCGCTGCACGCCCGACTGAACACACCTCTGTGCTGCATTCAAACGCCTCCATGAAACCCGCCCGTGTGGAAGCCGAGAAACCCACTTTGGACACACGTCCGTTCATGACCGAGCTAGCGTTAAACGCAACGCCGGCCGAGCTCCTCCCGTCCGCCTTCTATTTAATCTCCTATTAAAACAAAGCCAAACGTTGGCCAAGAATAGCACACCTCCACTGCTCCCCTATCTCCTCCACCATTTTGTCCACTCTTACAATGGCCTACAAAGAGTAGTTATTCCGCATCCAAGCTGGCTGGGTAGCCCGCCGGATACGAGCTATGCAGCTCGCTGATCCACCTCCCTCCCCAAGCCTGACGGATCCAGTTGCCGCCCCAAGCCGGCGCGTGCTTCAGCAACTCGCCGCTCCAGGCCAGCTCGACGAGGAGTAGCGCACGGGCGTCGTTGAGGCCGTCCACGCCACCGCCTCGTACCGCGTCTCCCATTTCTGTGGCCGAGACTACCATGACGGCGACCATGCCATGCAAGCAGCAACAGAAGCCGGGTGCGCGGAGAGCGACGAGTCGGTGGCCAGCGCCTCCGCGTCCGCCGCCATCATCGAGGAGAAGTAGAACACGGGAGGCCACCGCCGCTTTGGTCCCATGAAGGCCACCGTGGAGGCGACGCCGACGTACACAACAGGTGTCTTGCCGGATCCTTTTGTTGCAAGGACCTTTGTCGATCCTGCATGGGCTCCACGGAAGAGGGGAATGTTAGGATGAACTCGAGCCGGTGCCGGCCATGGCGAAGTAGTGGCCGGTGATGAACTCAAACCGGTCCCGGCCACCATCATCTTTGGCACCAGCCAATGTTATCAGTTGGGTAGTGGGGAAGCGAGCCGTCCTTTGCACTGCAGCATATACCTCCGGGGCTCCCGGCAGTCCTGTGATCGTGCTGCCGGACATGAGGAACACAAATCGATCGGCGGGCGACCATTTAGGCCAGGTATTATATACATGTGCTGTCCAGAACTAGCACCGCATAGTTCATTTGAATGTAATGAAATCCGTCATGTTTGTATGAAAATCCGGTATTTTATATGATTTCCGTCGTTGTTTATATGAAATATCAGTTTGTCTACGTGTTTGCGGTAATTTCGTCCGGTTGGATGGCGTAATTTGCGGGTCGCCGGTCGGTCTGCGGGTGGCTCGGGCGGCGTTGTGGGACAAAAAAACACAGCTCGTGTGAGCTCATCTCCAACGTGCGCGCTGGAGGATGCATGACAGCATGAGCACCCGAGCCATTCCTCGTTCATCGGTGGCAAAGGCACCGGTGGACAAAAGGGTCGCCAATATTTTGGCTTCCCCGGGCAAGATCCAAACAGCCCCTCCCAACAAATTCAAATCCCTCGTTCACCGTGGAATTTTGCCATGTGTTGTTTTCATGGACTAGCAATATGCCCGTGCATTGCATGGAACATCAAGATGCATTTTTTTACAAACTCCCGCATGCATGCAAGGGATAATTAATGTCCTCCTTTGCTAGTACCACGAGGCAAACACCATTAATATTGCATCGATTAGTGTTAGTGGCCTTGTATATCTGCAAATTTTAATTTTGATAGTGGCCCCTTGTATATAAAAATGGAGGGAGAAAGATGAGAGATAAGGTGAGGAGGAGTGGGGCGTGGTGGTGACTGGTGGTCGGACTGGGCGGAGGCATGGGGATGGACGGCGCATTATGTCTAGGTTTGTATCTCTCTCACACACACTACGTAGGTGGGGGACATGCACAAAGAGAAGAGGTGCACGCACGGCGCACGTACTCCCGTCTCTTTCCCAACCATACCCACGCGGGTACACGGTGGAGCTCATTTCTGTACGAAAAAGGCAGCCCACGTGGTAATTTGGCACGTGTACTAGTTGTCCACTTGGTGGAGGGAGGATCGTCTACCACGGGTGAACAAACAAATTGCGACTTGACGTGTTATGTTAAAAAAAGAGGCAAACCATGTGGGGCCTACCTTAGAGGCAAGGCTCTATGCACTGGAGTACTTTTGATGTGTCCCGTCAACTCGCAGAACGAGGAGAAGCTTGCTTAGTATGCCGTCTCCCCGCCCACGAGCGCGGTGGCTCGCAGGATGAGGTGAAGCTTGCTTACGAGTAGTAGTAGTAGTACTCCTACTACTGTACGCCTTACGCCCGCTCCCTCGCCCATGCACGCGGTGGCTCGCAGCACGAGGAGAAAATTTTACTCCCTCCGTCTAGGTGAGTAAGTCATCTTAGGTTGTGCACCGTGACCAAGGAGGAGGAGAAAATGAGAGAACTTAATGTTCATTTGCTAATTAATAGCATTGCGTGCAATGAACTAACCACTGCATGTCGTGTTTGGTAGTCTCAAGTCATTAAAAGCATGCACACCCCACATCTCTTATTGGTTGATATGTCAAGAAACAAGAACCGAGGTAGAATTTAATGCACCGCGCCTAAGTGTTTTGGGATTATTTGGTTTTCGTAAGATAACTTACACACCTAGACGGAGGGAGTACTACTCCCTCCGTTTACTCCTAGTCCCTACTACGTACCTTGGTTAGTACTCCCTCCATTTACTTATACAAGGCCACTACAAAAAATACATTTTGCATATATACAAGGCCACAAATAGAAATCGAGACAAAAGTTACTACTCCCTCCTTTCCAGTTTATGGCTCAATTTCAAAATCTCTCCAACCAAGGTAGACGGTGAGTGGTCGAATTAATTTCTTAGTTTGCACAAGTAATTAGTACGCTTGTTTTTCTCAAGAAGTTATGTTTACCGAGGCATTCATTAGAAAGAATGCATGAATGACCACTAAATTTCCATGAACTTGTACATGCATTGGTTAGTTTCCTATTGACACTACTTGCGTCGGGTGATCTAACGCACCTCGAAATCCAACATGTAATGGTACTACTACTAGTATAGTAGAATTGAGACTTATCAAATGGAAAAACGAATGTTTTTTAGATGAGCCCTATAAACCCTAGTGGGTACGTACTCTGTAAAAACAGATTTTTCCAAAACTAAGTCGCTCCCTTTCATGAATTCTGTAGTATACTCCTCAGTTGACGCTCCCTTTCATGAATTATGTACTTCCTATCGCCGACATGTGGGACGTATAGCAACCGGGTCGACGTCTCAAGTACCAAATAACAGTGCAGAACAGCAAGGGGGACGCACCCCACTTGTACCAGCCCAGTAGAAGTAATGAGCAATGAGACGTCAAATCACAATGCCGCACCTTCCCAGACGGACGAAGCAACCATCATTTCACACTTCGGTTTGCCATCATCTCAAACCACGTAGTATTGCTTCTGCCTCAAGAGGGACACACGCATCGCCTTGGTACATCATGACACATGGGACCGCATGATAGGCCATGCTCCCCCGCCGATCGCTCGGTAAAATCACCTCATTTTTACTATACTTCCTCCGTATTGGTTTACTACATGGCATGCATGTCGTTCTAGGTTGAGAATTTAATTGGCTATATATGTGATGAACAGTACTCCGGCCTTTTAAAAAATGTATACTTTTGTACAGTAGTACTATCGATGGATTGCGTCATGGAGCAAAAATTGAAATTAAAAAAAGGTGGTACATATAGAGAGCGCTCGTCGCCAAATTATGCATATAGTACTATTAAAAAAGCTAGTACGTGCTTAATTGGGGTGCTAAATTCTATTAAAGAAATACTAGTAGTATGTATCATACTGAGGAATTAAAGTAACGAGAAGAAACATAACATAGTTCTGCTGGGGCTTAGCACAACACACCCCTCAAATTCAACTACGCACACCTGAAATTAAACTATGCAACTAATCTGATAGACACTGCATTAGAACCACCATGAGCAACGATACTGACACCTTACTCACTCGGAGGAGTCCTCGTCCACGTCCTCGACTTCGTCCTTGTCCCTCTTCCTCTTGGCCGATACTTCTTTACTTGAACCACACACTTGGCTCTTGCTCTTCATCCAACCCTTGTAGATATTGAAACAAAGGTAGCCCTCCATTGCAGCATAGTGGATGTGGTCTATATCTGGTACATTCCACTGCCATGCATGACGATGAAACGTGTAATGAGGTTTCTCCAGTTTACCGTACGAAGGATGAACCATGGCTCCTGCCAGGGTCAGCATTGAAAGCTGGCCACCGGAGGGCAGCAGTCGAATCTTCTGGAGGTCGAAGGGGTTGCCTACAACGAGGCCTATCCGACGCAGGACTTCTTTGTCGTTACCAAAGTCTTCAGTAACGAATTTGACTAGGTTGCTCTCGAGGAAGTTCTTAAAATCTAGGCATTCAACGTTGGCATGGCATATATGGTGGACCAAGCATAACTCATGCACGCAAACCTGGATCACGGCAGGCTTCTTCCTCTCTTCATCCTTTAGATCCTTCTCTCGTCCCAGGACTGTGGTGTACTCAACATCTAGCCCAGCGACCCACTCATCATCTGAGTCTTCGAACATGCGTCTGAAGCGAGAAAGGCATCCTTTCACCGTCGCGGAAGAACGGGTGTAGATGACGTCAAACTCATCGCCAGTGATGGTTCTAACCTTGTACTCACTGCCGATCGTGGAGATTTGGGACGCCATGGATTTGGGAGGAGGGTTAGGATTAGTGGAACTATCATAATGCGAATGGACGGGACGACTAGGAGCGAACCGCCGTAGTATTAGGGTGTGTTTGGTAGGGTGTATGAAGGGTGCATGAGCCCAAGAGTTTCCTTCTCGACCCACTTTTGGGTGTTTGGTAGAGTGTATGGAGGGTGCATGAGTCTACACTAGCTTAGCACAAATACACTAGAAGCATGCATGAAGAGAGCATGCAAGAAGAGGGGTGTTGAGTTGAGCATGCATGAAGAGGGAACAACTATGCTGAGAGGAGAACGCAACCAAACACACCCTTAAAGGACGTGTGGGGACGAGTAGGAGAGAACTGCCAACATGCGAACAGCAGGGTAGTGGCTTTCCATTCTCCCATGATACGGGCTTCCGAGAGCCCGTGGATCTGAGATCGAACGGTTGCATGGCGTGATTCTAGACCTATGGGTGAATATCCTATCCTGGAGGGTTATTGTGCAAATTTTCAGCAACTTAGCATGCGACCGTTTGATCTCAGATCCAAGGGCTGCCAGCAGCCCGTATCATGGTCGCGCCTACCACGACCGTCGTGTCGCTCGCGCGGTCGCGCCCTTGGAGATTTAACATGGTGCGTTAGGCTACCTGATGTTGGCATGTCATACATAGTCATCACTTAGTCACTCGTACTACAACAAGGTTGGCTATAAGGTTGGCTATAAGTGTATTTATTTATTTTACTCCTCTCTATCTCTTTCTTTGTACTCCCTCCGTCCCATAATATAAGAACATTTTTGACACTAGTGTAGTGCCAAAAACGTTCTTATATTATGGGACACAGGGAGTACTAGTATTTATTGCATTTGCCAAGGAGTGACTTCTTCCAATGAAATGGTGTTGCTAAGTTTGCTTCATTTAATTAGCTATAGACTCAAAATTGTCTTTTCACCTAGGTACACGCGCTTAGCACCATTTCTTCCTTGGGTCACCAAAATTGCCAAATCAGACTTTATGCCGATGTGGCAAGCTTAGCACCTGTAGGAGTAAGTAAGTACAACAATAGTGGGCTATAAGCCCGCTTTACATGGCATTTTTGCATGTGTGGAGGAAAGAGGCAAGGAAAAAGTGGAGAAGTGGGCTCTCATGCAAGAGCCAGCCTCAACTACATGATGGAGCATTGGGAGAGGCACCTGTATAGAGGTGGTCAGGAATCAGGAGACTTACGCCGGTTGTAGCGTCGCAGTTAAAATGAAAATGGCAAGTCAAATCACGGGGCCCCACCTGTCCAGCAGTAACTCACTGTCAAATCACACAGCCCTACGTTTGCAGCAGCCTACTCCCTCGTCTTCTCGTGTCTCTGTCGAACCGACTAGGCGGAACTGCCCCGCCTACCGCGCAGGAAAAGCCCTGCCCTCGACTTTTAAATACAACTACATCCGCTTAAGAATCCAATGATATAGTAGTTCTTTTTGTGACATAGTAACTCATATTTAGTTAGTCAAATGGATGACCTAGAACTACGTGCATGCCCTATAAACCGAGACGCCTAAAAATAAAAAACCAAGACGGAGAGGGTAGTTCAGCACGTATCTTTTTAGATCAATATAGTCGGGATTCACCAAGGAGCAAAACCAAGTGGTAGGCTGCTCCTGTCGTGTTGACGTAGCAACTCAAGCAGGGTCAGTCCGCACACGAAATGGCGACACACTTAACAGGACTCTTTTGGCCGACATGTGGCTCATCCACCATCTTGTTCCACGTGCGATGCACCAAATTACAGTTCGGAGCACCGGTTGGAACTGGAGGCACCCTGGTCGTAGCGCCGCAGTAGTAGAAAATGAACGATGAGGGGTCAAATCACAAAGCCCGACCTTTCCCGCATTAAGCTGGACGGACGAAGCAACCATCATTTCACTCTAGGGCGTAAGAGCATAAAGAAAAAAGAAAACAATGATGCGTGCGGCGGCTACCTAGGGCACCCTAGGGTAGGGGTCTCCACTACATATCCTTTTTTTAAAGCGCCTCCACTAAAAATTGGCTTCTCCCTCGTTCTCTTGAAGAAAACTGATGATGAGTGCGGTGGTAGGGTTTGTAGGAGTACAACGGCATGCGGGGCCACGTTGTAGTAAACGGGTTCGAGTCGACGCATGTGTGGGCCGCTTGGTTTTACGGGAACGAGGCAGCATTTTGGGTTCAGGGACCAGTGGAGATATAGTACGTACAAAAAATTGTGGACGTAGGTTCGACCGAAAGGCAATGATGCATTGAACGCATGATATTTTGAAACCAAATTATGAATAAATACACACTATAGCATGTAAAGCTTTGAGTCGTATATGCATGATGTAGATGTTCGTTTAGTTCTTATAGTTCATCTCATTCAATTTCAATTAGTTTTATAAAAATGTTAAGATTCATGGGGTTGTGCATTGTAAAGCATAAAGTAAAAAACAAATAATGGCAATTCATTTAGAAAAAACAATTATGATACAGAAGATTCTAGAACAAAGGAGAAGTGCTTGTGTTTTGAGGTTTGTGCATTATTCTTAAATTCAACCATGGAGTCTTCTAAATTGTACATGTGGCGGATCTGGTGGAATGTTGATGATATCCAACGGCCAGTAGTGCTCGGATTCGCCATCTTTGCACTATTGGATTAGCTTCATCCAGCGACCATCTTTCAAAGTTATTGGCACACTATATAGTTCTTGTGCCATAGTTGCATGTTTTGGAAAAAAGCTACTAGTGGGTTGTACTATCTATTTAGGGATAGAAGATGTATACATGGAAGTTGTAGGGAAAGAGATGACCTGGAGAATCCCAATTCCTATGAGTAGGGATTGGAAAATAGATGTCATTTGGTTCACATCATAGGAACTTTTCTATTGAATCTAGAGATGACATGTATCTCAATTCCTATGAGGAGGGATTAGAAAAGATATGTAATTTGGTTCAGATCATCGGAACTTTTCTATTGAATATACGCTAATGTTTATTTTCCTTTGAAATTAAGGGAGTATAGGAATCCATTCATTTGAACCAAGTGGCTCTAAAGCTATAGAAATGATATCATGTTTATTTCCTTTGAAATGTGGAGTATATGAATCTATTCCTATGAACCAATTGGCTCTAAAGGAAAAAATCCTATAAAAATCATATCATATAGAGTTCCTATGATATTCCTCGACACCAAAGGATGGTTGAAATTGATGCGGGTGATACGATGGTATTATTTTGTAGACTCCTACCTCATCTTTATAGTTACCTCTCGAAGATGAATGAAATGATATATACAGGGTTTTCTACATGTGCAATTTGGTGCACGAAAACTCGGTAAAAGTTTGCGAGGTTCAAATTTCAATAAAGCTATATGCACTCCATTTCGGAATGGAGGGAGCATAAGGCAGTTGCTAACACTCACGTGGAAGATTTGTGTGTAGGAGGAGTGTCCGTTCTGTTAAATGACATGGCAAAACTGACACTGTCGGATGCCGATCTAATGATTCTTACGGCGTTCGTCAGAAAAGGCTTGTGGTGAATGTTTGTCGGATAATGATTTACGGACACATGCATTGCATTGATACGTGCCCCCCTCCCTCTCACGCACACGCACCCTCACAAGTCACGACTCTCCCGAGTCCTCTCGCAGACTCGCACGTCGCACCCACCGTCTATCTGCAGGTAGACATCACGTACATATGTGCTCTTCACACTCTAACCTCAGAACTTCTAAAAAACAAAAGACGTCACGCACATTTTATTTTAGCTCACACGTCACACACTTATACTATTTCTCTTGCGGCGAACGTTCTTTGGGCATAGAATATTGTACTCTCATGAAGAGAAGCGGTGCACGCACGCACTAGTTCTCTCACACCCACGCACTGGTACACGTAGGAGCGCATTTTTTTGAAGCTGATACAACAAAATCACTCCACTATAGATATAAGCAGGAGCCTTAGCGCTTGCTTTACTAGGGTTCCTCTCATTCACTCTCTCATGCTCTCTAGATCTAAGCAAGACATAGGTGGCCACACTCTCTCGTAGCTCACGGCTGGTCACAAATCCGGCTGGACAACCTCGACCGGGGCAGGGGTGTAGGTGCATCGTTCACGCTGTCGTCGGCGGCGAGGGAGGGGACCAACGGCTGCCCGCGCGTCCCGATCAACGGCCGTGCCGTTCTCTCCGGGAGAGCGCCGGCTTGGGAGTGCCTCCGACCCCTTCTTCCTCCCTGCGGTATTGAGGCCAAGATGCGGCCTCCCGACGCCTTCTTTGCCACATGCCGACAACCCTCAGGTATATATTCCTTCGAAACCTGCCTTGCTCTACTGCCCCAGCTCCCTTCGTGTGGATCTTTTTCTACTTCCGTCCACTGTTCCAAAGCCACCTAGACTTTTACTATTATTAGAGGTAAAGCTAGTTCATACAGTTGACTCTAAGAGTTGGTTTAAACAGGGAAGAAAGTGGGAAACCTGTAGCATGAATCTAGGACTTGGTTCTAAGAGGAAATGGGGGAAAGTAGTAGATACTGGCTACCCAACCGGTCTCTTGGTTGAAAAGACAAAGAAAGCATGGTGGATGGTGAAGGGTTGGGGGAAGTGGACCTATCTCTTGGTTGAAAAAGGAAAGAAAGTGACGGGTGTTGGGAGACAACGCAAATGAGAATGAGCAGGTCTAGATTTCCTGTGCTCACATAGGAAAATGTCGCCGAGGAGATAAAAACGGGACAAATGCAGACATGTTGCCTGAGTGTTTGCCGCTCTCGGCAGCCACATCTGCCTCACCACTTTATGCCCCCGCTGTCCCTACGCCCATATCGCTGCCGTTAATGTAAAATCACATGAAGCATTAAGCAATGCCACCTAATGTCACTATAAGTAATGGTCTAGTGCCGTCGATAAATTGAAGCAATGCCACCACCATTTTATGAAGTGCTTCTGTCTTGCTTTATTTCCCATGGATTGTGTTTTTGCAATTACACTTAACTCTCACACCGCTAACATTGCTTCATCCCAGTGGAATTGCACAAATTTGATTGCACATTTACTAACCATGTGCTACTCTCATGAGAGTAATACTAATGCTATTGTTCTGCATGTTAATCTAGTGGCATTGTTGATGTGATGTGATGCTACTTACTTAAGGACTCTTCATACTGTCAATCTAGTGCCAATTATAACACAATAGATGTTGTTGTTAATCATACGCCACTGTAAATATCTGTCACTGTTTAAATAACCGTATTTCGTATTTGCGCAAACAGGGATGTCTGTCTCCATATCGTTTCGGGATGTCTGTCTCCGTATCGTTTCTATCTGCGCAATCAAAAGCACACACCTCAGTTTTAGTACAACTGCGCAAAATGAGATGGCTATCCCTCGTTGTCGTTGTCTAACCTCCAGTCTTCAAGGTATTCCTACATTGGTAGTAACTAAGGTAGAATGACCAACGCAATCTAAAAGAAGCTGATTCGTACGTTTTACATCCTGATTGTAGTGCAGGGACGAGCAAAAACAACTGCATCCTAGTCCTGAATGCACTTTCTACCAGTTCATCCACGGACCGAGGACTAGCTGGCATGGCTGCACGGAGGTTTTTTGGACAGGTGCGCGGACAAGAGGCATTGTGGTCTACTTATTTCTACAAATAACGGTGCTTAAATTTAGTGGAATGCACAAGCATTTCAACTGGTCAGTACACTGCATGGTTTAGTTACGCATTCCAGCTGAGACCACAATTATAATTGGTTATTCTGGAATGAGAGAACCTAACCCTAGATGGTGGCAACAAGAAAAAACCAGAGTGAACTCCAGGAAATTTAAGCCTGCCGGGAGGCCCTTTGCTCAGAGAAGCCTTGCTTGTTTTTCCTGATTTGTAAACCTTCTCACAACTTTGTCTTTTGCTATGAACTAGTATATGTTTGTTATGTTCTATGAATCATTGAGATGTATATAATTGCTTAACTTATGATTGTCAAGTTTTTTATGAAGACGAGTTTAATGTGAGTGTTCCACATGAGCGCTGGACTAGTGTGTGAACATTTGGAATTTATTACATTGTGGCCTCAATTAACTGCATGAACCATTGTAACAAGATACATAGTTGCTTATATGTCAGACAGCAGATTGTTGATTGTTAGCTGGTCGATAGCCTAGTGTTGAAGCGAGCTGAGCCAATGTGCCGTGTTTTGCACAACTACTTACAAGTGGGGTAGCACCAATAGTGTTTACAAGTACTTATGTATACGTCGGCGCACAGATCTCGAACGAGTGCTCTATTTCATCAAAACACACACTGCTCGTATGATAAACCGTGACAACTTATGTCTTACCATGCCATATTCATGAAAAAACTAGTGAGGATGCATCTGTTTCTCCAACAATTACGATGGTTCTCACATGATTCATGGGCACACAAAAGTAGTAGAAGTTCCCATAGACGGATTCAAACAGAGTACTAGCCCCAGAGGGGTCGATAATAGGCAAGGTTCGGATAATTAGACACAATCCAAACTACTACTAAACACTAGCTGGGGCAACTATTTCATGCCTCGATCTAATTTGGGCTGGACACAAGACGGACCTTGCCATGAACATCATCGAGGACATTCCGCAGCAGCTCAATCCTGTGAACCTTCATGAAGACAACCTTGTGGCCTTGCCACTGATAAACTTGTTTGTGGAGGCATGCCACGTCATCTTCATGTGTAACCTCGACAAGAACAGTATGCCTCACAAACGAAGGAGTAGCTTTGAACTTCTTGTGCTTCAGTACACCCTGTACAACACGCCTGACAACAGTTAGGCTGGAATACAACTCTGCATTGGTATAACCGCAAATGGCTTCCAGGATCCAACAGCCTAAGAACTATGTTTTCCCAGTGCGTATATTCAGGTCATCCGCCTCATAGCGAGTGACATGTACAACCACACAATCCTTGTCTACATCAGGGTTCTAATTGAAACAGAAACAAATTCTGAATTACTTTTCAGTATAAGAAACACAAGTTATTTAAACCACTATGTATAGCATGGCATCGAAGCTAATAAAATTTTGCATTATTAATCACCACATACTTAGATGAAAACCCACAATCGAGATCGGCAAACAAGAAAATCACCTTGGGCAGCTCAGCAGGGGGGGGCACATCCTCGAAGGCGGAAAACTACTCCTGCAGTGCCATGGGGGCTGTAACCTCAAACGGGGCGTTGACCATCTCAGTAGTGGCCGTGAGCGGATCTGGGGTCAGCTCGGTGGCTGCCTCCATCTTCTTGGAGCTCTTTGTCTCGTGGGGATCAGCCTCCCGCGTCTGCTCCAATATCGGCAGATCTTTGCCTGGTTCTCCTTGGTCCATCATGAAACTGACGAATACTAGGAGACCACTGAAAGGAAAACACAATCGCAATGACAATGAAACAAAAAAGAGAGTGAGGATCGGTTACTGCTTTGCAAAAGTTCTTTTTTTTCTCTGAACGAAAATATACCAACATCACGGATCCGCTTACCTTCCCTTCGTTGGGAGAGAAGAACAGTGGCAGATGCAAGTGTTGCCTTTCTTGAAGACGGTGAGGGAGAAGGGGATTCAGCGAAGAGTGAAATAATGGTTGCTTCGTCCGTCAAACTTAGACTGCGGGGGTGGGGTTTTGTGATACGATGGCTCGTTACTGCCGCGCTACGACCGGGGTGACTCTCCGCCTGCATACTGCCTTCTAATTTGGTGGATGGCATTTGGGCCCGTGCGCTGCATGGCCCGCATGTTGGTGAACAAAAGTATAACGGCATTCAGTAGAGGGAGACGTTTCAATGACCTAGGAGGAGCCAGAAGCGGTAGAGTATCTCCATTGTACTAGTAGTAATTGTTTTTCTGGGTAGCTGTAGAGTGTCTCCACTGTACTAGTAGTAATTGTTTCTCTGGGCCCAAAACAAAACAGCCCATCCACACCAGTAAATAGTAAAATCAATTCAAAAGCCCTATAGTTACTGAATGAGAGGCGCTACCCACACCCAGCACACCGCCCCCCAAAAAAACCTGGGTGCTCTTCTTCCTCCTCGCTCCCACCCACCTCACGTTAGCTCGCTCCACTCGTACCCCCAAATTCCTCACCTCACTCCTACAGAAAACCCCATCTCCCCTTCTTCCTCACTACTAAAGAAAAAACCTCAGCTCCCCTTCTTCTTCACTCGCACTACAACTAGACTCGTCATTCGTTACTCTGCTCAAATCCGTGAGCGCGACGCGGCGCCCTCGAGGAAAATGGAGTCGGCTGACCCCAACGCCAAGAAGATGAGGCTCCCGCCAGCGGCGACGCCTGTTGTAGATCCCACACCCGGTAGCGTGGGGAGAAGCGGCGACCATGCCCCCACCGGATCCCAGGAACCCGTAGAATCTCGGGTGGACCGCATCAGCGATCTCCCGGATGCCGTCCTTAGGGAGATCACCTCGCTTCTCCCCACCAAGGATTGCTGCGGCACCCAAGTCCTCTCAATTTGGTGGCGCCCTCTATGGCGCGCCGTGCTCCTTAATCTCGACTGTCGTCAGCTATCTCTCTTCAATGATTTTGAAATCCCCAGAGCCATCATCTCCTCCCACCAGGGCTCCGTTCAAAGCCTCTGCATCCCGTCATGCTACCTGAGCAAGCATACCATGCCCTGCATGGTGGACGCCTGGCTGAAATCCCCTGAATTCACAGAACTACAGCTGCTTGAGTTCTACTATTCCCGTGGAAATCACATACCACATACCGAACGCCATGAACTTGTTCCCTCAGCACCGATGTCCATCTCGCGGTTTTCCTCCTCTCTCCACACCGCCACCTTTGCGCTGTGCTACCTACCAGACAATCTGGTACTAAACCTTCGACTCCCATTTCTGAAGAAACTTTCACTTGTGCGGGTTTGTATATCGGAGGCCTGATTGCACAGCATCATCCACTCCAGTTTCCCTGCCCTGGAGTGCTTGGTGCTTGTTTTCACAGTTAGAATCAGTTGTCTCCAAATAAAGTCGCCTAACCTTGTAAGAATTGGAATTTCTTTTGACGGAAGGCAGCTCATCATCCAAGATGCCCCTTCACTTCAAAGGTTGATCCTTGATTCTAGTTATTCACCGTTGCAAATAACTGTCCTCTCTGCGCCTAAACTGGAGACCTTGGGTGTTATACATGATCTATGTGCTCATTTCAATATGGTGTTTGGCTCCACAGTTCTTCAGGTACTTTGTATTATCATCTACACTTGTAACCATAAGCTGCATTTTAAATTTCTGCCCATAAGTTATATATCATCTTGGAGTACACATTTTGTACTAATATTATGTTCTATGCTCAATGAAGAGTTTCTCCATGGATGGCCTATCAATGGTGCTGGATTTTGTCAAGATCTTATATATCCAAATGATTAATTTTGATCTGAACAAGATTATTGGCTAGCTACAATGCTTTCCATGTCTGCAGAAGTTGTATATAAAGGTGATAATTTCACATGCACATTGGAAGCCCGCATATAGTGTACTAGAATTAACCGTTCAACTGTTGCTCTTTCGACACTCTTTTTTTAGACCTTAACTATTTTCAATCTTCATGTCTATTTAGGCAACATGAAGGGGTAAGAAAGTTATAACCAATCGGTGGATTCGTAAGCATCGGGATTTCCTCACTTCTCATGAGATTCGATTGAAGACAATAACGCTAGAACGATATGTAGCCAACCGTGCAAACACTAGATTTGTCACATTCTTCCTGCTGAATGTGAGGTTACTATTGTCCATCAGTCTTAAGTTTATCAGTAGCATGGTTTTGACGATGGGTATGTCGAAGAGCAAAAAAAGGAGTTTTAGGTGGGCAAAAGAGCATCTAAACATGTCGGGCTTCTATTTACAACATATTGTGGTCATAATCCAGTAAATTTTATGACCCAGGATGTTCATTCTATGGACCTGACCGATCAATTTGACTGTGACTGCCGAAAACAGTGCTGGAGTTAGATGTTGTTACCCTTTTCAACTTGGGTTTTTTTGTAAACCTGATGAACAATTAACCCTCGTGCTTTTGTACAGTTTGTAAGCTGGAGTTAGATGTTCCTGCCCTTTTCAACTCGGTTGTGACTGTCATATTTTCTTTGAAACAAGGCATGGCTTGCCATTCGTTTAATTTAGAGTGAAATATTGTAAAAATCCTAACCAAGGGACATAACATCACTCTCGCCGGCTGCTTGAGCTCACTGTGCATTACAGAAGCCAAGTGATTAGCCCCCACCAGCACCCACAAACTTATTTCGAACTAGCACATCAAATGGGCTGTAAATTTTCATAGGAAAGGCTGCATGACCGTGACAGATTTGGATTCTGACATTTGGGACCCGTGAGGAAATAGCCTAGCCAGTCAACAAACGATTCTGCCTACCAGCCGTTGGATTGACATCCAACATCTGTTGTGTATCTCTATCTCTTGTCTTCTTCCTCCAGCCGCCCAAACTGAACCACCCCACCGGCTCCGCCTGCTCCCGCATCCCATGGCTGGTTGTGCCTCCGCCTCCCTACCGTATGTACCCTCCAACGTTGGCCAGTCCCTCCCTCTATTCCCCCACATGTCCTGTTATTCTCCGGCGACGTCAGCCCCAACACGCACCCGCACCCGAACCAGTCAACCCTCGTACTCCCCTCCGCCTGCGACTGGACTGGCGCATCTTCCACGGCTCCTGTTCGTTCCGTCTGAGGCCTCATCGTCGTCCTCCGCCTTGCGTCCTTGGTTCGCTCGCCATGCGCGGTGCGCCGCCCTCTTGCATTGTCAACGTCGTCAACAACCAAGAGGAACAAGGAGATGACTGTATGTGGAGAGGATGACAGTAGGGACCCACCAGCGTCATGGCAGTATGCAAGCAAGTGCCTCTGTATTACAAGCCCAAAAATATGGTTCCTCCTAATGGTTGGACATCTGGGGCTCATGCCATTGTCAACATAGTCATAAACGAGAGAATTACACTACGAGCGGCTGACACCAGGGACCCAGCAGGTCACGCAGTTTTTTTTGAGGAACAAGCAGTTGTTATTTATACTAGTTTTAGCAACGGATCAGGGTAACAACGGGGTTGTGCGGGGGCCGTGGCCCGTCTAGCCAGGGTTTTATTTATGTTTACCACATCATGAGCCCAGTTGTGTTTTTTTCTTGCTGAAAAATGGCTACCCCAGTTCTATTTTTTTAAAAGAAATACCCAAACAAGGCCTACTTGCTTTAGCGGCCCTGCTGGGCTGCAAATCTTTCAAGACGAGGAGAGTTTCATTCGATTTGCCCAGAAGTGGGCTGTACAATTTTAAAACAAATCAAACCGGGAATTAGTTTCAATTTTTTTCATTACAAGATTTTAAATTCCATTGATTTTTATGCGTGGACAACTGTTTGGATTTTATACTTATATAAAAAAATCAAAATAGTTTGAATGTGAATCGATATTTCTGGATTAAAAACAGTTGACCGCACCGAAATATGCAAAATTTCGTATACTTTTTAACCGTGGCCACAATATGGGGTGTAATGCTAACAAAAAGAAGATGGGCTCCAAAAAAATTCTTAAGAATTAGCAAATGGGCTCTACATTATTAGAAATAATGGCAGATGGGATGTCTGCTGTTTTCCACAGATTTGAGGCTGACTTGTGCGTCTACTACAGGTTGACGCGTATGCTTTCATAAAAAAAGGTTGACGCACACGCAACGCCCTGTCAACTTAGTCAACACACGAGAGCAGTGACTGTTGGATGTCCATCCAACGGCCATCGTGCTTCTTCAATCTCTGCTCTTCATGCTCCAGCCGCTCAAACAAGCGCCAGCGAGACTGCCTGCTCCCTCCTCCCCGCGGCCGGCTCTGCTGCCACGCAGGCCTCACAGCCCCACCGTACTCCCATCGCTGTCCTAGCCATCCCTCTACTCACCCACACCTGCTGTTATTCTCCGGCGACGGCAGACGAACCAGTAAACCCTCGTATAGTCGTACTCCCCTCCGCGCGGGAAACAACTGCCAAGTCTTCCCTGCCTCCATGTCGTTTCCTTCCTAGGCCTCGCCGTCGTCCACCGCCCTGGTGCTCTCGGCGCGGCCTGGTCAACGTGGTCAACGACCGACATGCATCTGAAGTACATAGAGAGGCCGACAGCTCGGTCCATGGCCGCACGCAAGGAAATGCCTCCTTATTACGCGCAAAATAATGATTCCTTCACCTGACATCAGGGACCCACCGAAAGGGCCTCTGTATTTCGCGAAAAAAATGTTACTGCCGCTGACAGCTCAGACCCACCAGCTATATCTTCGCATGCAAGGAAGTGCCTCCTTATTACGCACAAAAAAATGAATACTCCCCCTGTTAGCTGGGACCCAGTATAGTGGCAGGCTGACTTGTGGGCCTACTAAGTTGACGGGGACGGAGGGCTTTGTCAACTTAGTCAATATGCACGATTCTAGCTCTAGTGATCGTATGATGTCCATCAAACGGCCATAGTGCTTCTTCAACCTCTGGTCTTCTTGCTCCAGCCGCCCAAACCAGCACCGGTCGTGCCTCGTGCTCCTGCCTCCCATGGCCGGCTGCGGTGCGGCGGAGGCCTCACCGCCGCCTACGACTCCCACCGCTGGCCAGGCCATCCCTCCACTCACCCACACCCCCTGTTATTCTGCGGCGACGGCAGCCTCACACCGCAGTGAACCAGTGAACCCTCGTACTCCTCTACGCGTGGGCATCCACTGCCGCATCTTCCTCGGCTCCGCATCGTCCCCTTCCTAGGCCTCACTATCGTCCACCGCCCTGGTGCTCTCGGCGTGGTGTGGTCAACGTGGTCAAGGAACGGCTTCCATCGGACGTGGACTGTACGTGGAGAGGCTAACAGCTGGGTCCACGGCCCCAACAAGTGCCTCCTTATTAAGCGCAAAATAATTATTCCTCCACCTGATAGCGGGGACCCACCGGATGGGCGATCGTATTTCGCGAAAAAAACGTTTCCCCCCTGACTGTTGGGACCCACCAGCTACACCTTCGCACGCAAGGAAGTGTGTCCGGGCAAAAAAACGATTCGCCCCCTAACTGCTGGGACCCACCAGCTACACCTTCGCACGCAAAGAAGTGTGTCCGAGCAAAAAAAACAAAACGATTCGCCCCCCTGACTGCTGGGACCCACCAGCTACATCTTCGCACGCAAGGAAGTGCCTGACAGTCGGGACCCACCTGGTCGAAGCGTACGTGGCGTTGTCATTCTGGTCGCGAACGTGTATGTACATACTGGTGGATGTAGAGGCATGCACGTGTCGTAGTAGAGGCGCGCACGTGTCGTAGTAGAGGCGCGCCCGTAGCATGTACACGTACGTATAGCGGCCAGGGTGCAAGAAGGAAAATACGGCCATGTATGTGCACATACGGGCGGGGTCTCGAACGCCTACTCGTGCATATATACGTACGGCCAGGGCTCGTGTACATTGGCTGGGTCGGAACAGAGAAACAGCGTCGTCGTCGTGTTCATGGGGAGCCAACTGGCTGGGTCGGAACGGAATGCATCGTCGTGTTCATCGGGAGGAATTGTACGGAACAGGCGATGGAAACGAGGCCTGGCATAACGCAGAACGGAGGAAACGACCTTGTGTTCGACCGGCCACGTTCGAAACGGGATCCTGTTCATCGGGAGGGGTCTGGCATACCACAAAACGGAGGAAACGGACCTCCTACGGTCGAAACGGGGGTCCTGTTGATCGGGAGGGGTGTGGCGTACCGCAAAACGGACGAAACGGACCTCCTACGGTCGAAACGGGGGTCCTGTTGATCGGGAGGGGTGTGGTGTACCGCAAAATGGATGAAACGGACTTGTGTTGGAGCGCTACGGTCGAAACGGGGGTCCTGTTCATCGGGAGGGGTGTGGCGTACCGCAAAATGGGACTCCACGGGATACTGTTCATCTCCACCGTCGACCTCCTCCAGCCTCCACGGGCTGCTGTTCATCCACCGTCGACCTCCTCCAGCCTCCACCCGCGAATGTTCATCCAGCCTCCACCGCGCGCTACTCCACCGGCTACTGTTCAACCACCCCTCTCCACGGGCTCCTGTTCAACCACCCCTCCACGGGCTACTGTTCATCCACCCCTCCACCGTCTACTGTTTATCCAGCCCTCCACGCGGTCGTCCTATTCATCCAGCCCTCCACGGGGTCCTGTTCATCCAGCCCCAACCGGCTCGATCAATCGGGGTCCTGTTCATCCAGAGGCAACGCCACGGGTCCTGTTCATCCACTCCCACCGCTCACTGTTCATCCAAACCACCCCCCCTCCCACAATGCTCACTGTTCATCCAAAGAGGCAGCATCAATCGGCTTCAGTTAGCAGCAGTAGCGAAGGAATCGCTCGATCGGGTTCAGTTAACAGCCATTGATCGATCGCTCGGGTTCAGTAACGCGTGGCCTGCAGTGCAATCGCTCGGGTTCAGTTAGAGCCCAACGCCTCGCTCGGGTTCAGTTGGAGCCAACGCCTCGCACACACGCGCGTACGTGTACAAGAGAAACACGCATCGCTCGGCCCCCGACCACCCACTGTAACTGGGAACTCCCTGAAATTTTCCTCGCCCTCGCTTCTACCATGGTTTTTTCCGTCAAGGACGGCCCAAAGAATGTCATGCAGCTGCGTCTCCAGCCCGCCCAGGATGAAAATCTATCACACTCCAGTAAAAGTTTCCCTTTTGAGATAAGCGGTGTCGCACATAACAAGCACGAGCACAAAGGGATCGAAGATGATCCAAGTAAAAATATTTAGGAGTGTGATAGATTTTGAGTGGTTCTTCAACCATTAGTTCAGTAGGTACAACTAATTTTTTTGATATTTTGCGTTTCCTACCCATAACTAAAGATAGAAAACAACTAAGAACAGCAAATAAAAATTACTTAGTGATAAAGCAAACAAGCACACACGAGAATATTCACCCCACGCTATGACTCCCCGACAACGGCGCCAGAAAAAGGTCTTGATAACCCACAAGTATAGGGGATCAATTGTAGCCTCTTTCAATATGTAAGAGTGTCGAACCCAACGAGGAGCTAAAGGTAGAACAAATATTCCCTCAAGTTCTATCGACCACCGATACAACTCTACGCACGCTTGACGTTCACTTAACCTAGAACAAGTATGAAACTAGAAGGACTTTGTAGGTGTTGTTGGATAGGTTTGCAAGATAATAAAGAGCACGTAAATATAAACTAGGTGATGTTTAGATAAAGAAGCAATAAAGTAAATATAGCGAGTGTGGAAAAGTGGTGGTAGGAGTTGTGAAATTGTCCCTAAGCAATTGACTACTTTACTAGACCGATAGCAAGTTTTATGTGGGAGAGGCATAAGCTAACATACTTTCTCTTCTTGGATCATATGCACTTACGATTGGAACTCTAGCAAGCATCCGCAACTACTAAAGATCATTAAGGTAAAACCCAACCATAGCATTAAAGCATCAAGTCCCCTTTATCCCATACGCCACAACCCCCTTACTCGGGTTTATGATTCTGTCACTCAAGCAACCCACTATAAGCGAATCATGAACGTATTGCAATACCCTATAGCGGGAATCCCTCACACTTGCGCGACACGGAGGGCACAATAGGACAACAACATAACCACAAGAAAATGAAACCAATCATAGCAATTCACCAATTACTGATAGGACAATGAAAATCTACTCAGACATCATAGGATGGCAACACATCATTGGATAATAATATGAACCATAAAGCACCATGTTCAAGTAGAGGGTACAACGGGTTGCGGGCGAGTGGACCGCTGAATATAGATGGGGGAAGGTGATGGAGATGTTGGTGAAGATGATGGCGGTGTTGGTGTAGATAGCGGTGATGATAATGGCCCCCGGCGGCGTTCCGGCCCACCGGGAGCAAGGGGGAGAGAGCCCCTCTTCTTCTTCTTCTTTTTCTTCCTTGACCTTCTCCCTAGATGGGAGAAGGGTTTCCCCTCTGGTCCATGCTCTCCATGGCGTGGGAGGAGCGAGAGCCCCTCCGAGATTGGATCTGTCTCTCTCTGTTTCTGCATTCTCCGATTCTTCCCTTTCACCGTTTCTTATATATCCGGAGATCCGTAACTCCGATTGGATTGAAACCTTCGCCAAGATTTTTCTCCGAAAATTAGATTTCTTGCGGCAAAAGAAGAGCATCAACCGTCTTACAGGGTGCCCACGAGGGTCAGGGGCACGCCTGCCCCCCTGGGGCGCGCCCCCTGCCTCATGGCCCCCTCGGGCACCGTTTCGCGTTGATTTTTCTTTCCAAAAATCATAAATATTCCAAAAATATCCTCCATCCGTTTTATCCTGTTTGGACTCCGTTTGATATGGGGTTTCTGTGAAACATAAAACATGCAACAAACAGGAACTGGCACTGGGCACTGGACCAATATGTTAGTCCCAAAAATAGTATAAAATGTTGCCAAAATTATATGAAAGTTGAATAATATTGGCATGGAACAATCAAAAATTATAGATACGACGGAGACGTATCAGTGGGACGTAAAATTCCCCGCTTTCAGCCCCTAATCCGGGTTGGGCGTAGTTCAGAGGGATTCCTCTGTAATGGCGAGGGATCACATTAAGTCCAGAGCCTCGTTTAAGAGCGAGGTTTGGACATGGAAGCGAGAGTCCGCAGAGCTCGGCAGGGCAAAAGCCTCCTGTCCATGCTCGGTTGGTGTGGAGCTCTAGAGTTTGGAGCTAGCGTCCGGGGGCGAGTCCGGCTTTCCAATGATAGTGGGAACCCAGTTTGACTCAGGGCTTGCCAATGACAGAGTCCCCTCCGGATCTCTGGTAGTGAACTTCATAATCGGAGAGAGTTCGGTGGGCTCCAGATTCCCCTCTTCGGACCCGGTAATTTGCTCCGGATCTAAGGCCGAAGTGGTGGTCGAGGCCGCGAAACCTTCGAAGATCAAGTCTCCTTGGATATCAGCAACGTAATTCAGGTTCCCAAAACTGATCTGATGATCACGGGCATAGCTGTCGATCTATTCAAGGTGGCCAATTGAGTTGGCACGCAGCACGAAGCCGTCGAACACAAAAATTTGATTGGGGAGAAAAGTCTCCCCCGAAACAGCATCGTTGTAGATGATCGAACGAGCCATCGAACCTTCTGTCGATGGAACAGCGGAACTCTCAATGAAAGCACCAATGTCGGTGCCAAAACCGGCCGATCTCGGGTAGGGGGTCCCGAACTGTGTGTCTGAAGATCAATGGTAACAGGAGACAAGGGGATCCTGAACTGTGCGTCTGAAGATCGATGGTAACAGGAGATAAGGGGACATGATGTTTGCCCAGGTTTGGGCCCTCTTAATGGAGGTAATACCCTACTTCCTGCTTGATTGACTTTGATGAGTATATGGGTTACAAGAGTTGATCTACCTCAAGATCATAATGGCTAAACCCTAGATGTCTAGCCTATATGATTTGTCATGGCCTCTACAAACTAAACCCTTCGGTTTGTACACAGTCGGTTTACAGAAGAAGGAATCTACTCATCCGGACGCCAAGCTTGCCATCCACGCGAAGGAGAGTCCCATCCAGACACGGGGAAATGCCTTCTACCTTGTATCTTCACGGCCCATCAGTCTGGATCATAGCACATGGGCCGGACTCTCGAGGACCCCTTAGTCCAGGACTCCCTTAGTAACAACGCACTTCTAGCCCCTTATTCCGTCGAGGATGTTTGTAAGACTTTTTTTGATATTGGAGATTTAAAGGTCCAGGACCCTGACAGACTTTATGCTATTTTTTATAAGAGAGTTCGGTTCACGTTAGGGGACAATCTAGTTGAAGAAGTCCTTGAAGCAACGAATTTTGGTGTCGTCCCACCAGGGTGGAATGATAATATTATTGTTATGATCCCAAAGGTCAATTCTCCACATAAGGTGACACAAGTCGGACCCATCAATTTGTGTAATGTGGTGTATAAGGTCATTTCAAAGAAGGTGGTTGGACACTTGAAAGTTATATTACCAAAGATAATTAGCCCGACTGAGAGTGCTTTTATGCCTGGGAGGATGATTACGGATAATGTTTTAGTGGCCTATGAATATTTCCATAAAATTGAGAATAATAATGATGTAAAAGAAGGGTTGTGTGCTATCAAGCTTGACATGCATAAAGCTTATGATTGAGTTGAATGGATTTTTATGAAAGAAACATTGCTGAAGCTTGGGTTCCATGTTAATTGGGTTAACTTGGTTATGCAATGTTTATCTACTATTGAATATGAGGTTTGATTTAATTTAAAAGAAATTGAGAGTTTTAAACCCACAAGAGGATTAAGGTAGGGAGATCTGTTATCTACATATCTGTTTTTGTTGTGTATTGAGGGGTTGACTACTCATTTATCTCATGCGGAGGAAAATAAAAATGGTTTGGGAGTTAAGGTATGCAGAGAAGCCCCTTCTATTACCTACCCCCTCTTCGTTGATGATTCCTTGGTTTTCATGAAGGCTAATTCACAAAATACTTAGTCTCTAGAATCTATTTTGGATTCCTACTATGTCGCCTTGGGGCAGTTACTGAGTGTCGAAAAGTAAGCATTTTATTTAGCCAAAATACAAGTGGAGAAACTAGGGAGAAAATCTGTACCATTCTAGACATCATGACAGAAACTCTTAGTGACATATATTAGGGTTTACCAGCTAATGTGGGCATGGACAAGACTAATTGCTTGTAGTATTTACTCGATCGTATTATTTGAGGATCAATGGATTGAAAGAAAGACAATTATCTAGTGGAGGGAAGGAGGTTCTCCTCAAGTCTAATATTCAAGCTAATCTCACTTATGCAATGCCCTTTTTTAAATGTCCTAACTGAATTTGTAAAGGAATCACTCACGTGATCTCACAATTTTGGTGGGATGACAATGACAATCAAAAGAGGAAGCACTGGATGGCTTGGTGGAAGGTGTGTGTTCCTAAGGGTCGGATGGGATTTTGTGTTGTCCCTTGTTTAAACCTAGCAATTTTAGCTAAATGGACTTCTTCAGCTTAAGTAATCATCATAGGCCCTGACATACTAGTAGATGCATTCGAACAGATGTCATCGCGTACGGGATCGGCGTTGGAAATAGGGACCGAAGAGTGCATCAAGGAAAACTAGTCATTGTACATATTCATATGGTCCCATGCCCTCTATCAATGCAAAAGTCGATATCTCTTTGTTGAACCCTTGTAGTTGAGAACATGCTCTCCTGCTTTCCCCGTTTCTCTTCAAGAATTGCCTTCGTCATCATTGTCTGATCCTCATCTTCCTCGTCCTTTGGTGAAGACGAATACATGAAGTAATAGAAACACTCCTCGCCTGAATTAATCGTCTTTGCTTCAAGTAAAACAATGAGAAGGTCCAAAAAATTGCTATGTCATTTAGCCAAACACCTGCCGGGCGTGGTGTCGGCCGTGAACGGTGTCGGCAATGGCGGAGGGTACCTGGTTGACAGATGGATCCAGATATAGATGTGTAGGCCAAGGCAGGCAGGCGCCTAGGTGTGGGTGGAGCGGCGGAGATCTGGCAAGGCCTGGGCGGTATCCGCGATGGTACTATTGCGATCTCTTGGAGAGTGGATAGAGTGCACAAGACGAGAAACGAACTGGAAAATAGGGACACATTGAAAATATAGTAAGTTGTTTATTTGTTGTTACAAAGTATATCATGAAGTCATTTCAGGTACAACTTATATTTTAAAATTGGGCCAATTCCAGCCCCCCCCCCCAATTTCGGCCCGACCTCATCTTTACCCATAAATAAAAACAGTGCTCAACTATACCCCTCTTCCGTCTGGTGCCCTTATGGAAATACCCCTCCGTGTCGTTTTCGTCCATTCAAAGGGGTTTGATCGTCAAATGGATGTTTTCTGGACATTTTTACCCCTCACTAAAGAAGATAGAGAAAACTAAAAAAAGGCAGAGAGAACATTACCTATAGCGGCCCATGTAGGCAGCCCAGCCCACCACCGCGGCTAATCTCTTTCTTCGACCTCGTGCCTCCTGGCACGAGCGCGTGTGGCGGCCACGAGCGTGCACGTGTGACGCCACCTCTTGCTTCCACCGACGCTCTCGACCGGCTAAGAATGCCACACATGCCCCTCTCTTAGACGCATGTTTTCCTTTCTCCTTCTATTGATTTCGAGGGCCCCCTAGAGCTACCACTTGTCACCGTTCCACGTACGCGTAGCCACCGGCTAGCCCCCGTCCAACCACCATGTCCATGATACGTCTCCAACATATCTATAATTTTTTATTGTTCCATGCTATTATATTACCTGTTTTGAAAGATTATGGGCTTTATTATACACTTTTATATTACTTTTGGGACTAACCTATTAACCGGAGGCCCAGCCCATATTGATGTTTTATTGCCTGTTTCAGTATTTCGAAGAAAGGGAATATCAAACGGAGTCCAAACGGAATGAAACCTTCGGCAACGTGATTTTTTGGAAGAATATCATCCTGGATACGTGGAGTTCAAGTCAGAAGATACTCGAGGACTCCACGAGATAGGAGGGCGCCCCCCCCCCTATAGGGCGCGCCCCCCTATCTCGTGGGCCCCTCGAGCACCTCCCGACCGACTTCTTTCGCCTATATATTCCCCCGTACCATAAAAACATCTAATATTAAGATAGATCGGGAGTTCCGTCGCCGCAAGCCTCTGTAGCCACCAAAAATCTCTTGGGAGCCATTCCTGGCACCCTGTCGGAGGGGGGGATCCTTCACCGGTGGCCATCTTCATCATCCCGACGCTCTCCATGACAAGGAGGGAGTAGTTCACCCTCGGGGCTGAGGGTATGTACCAGTAGCTATGTGTTTGATCTCTCTCTCTCATGTTCTCTCTCGTGTTCCCTCTATGGCATGATCTTGATGTATCCCGAGCTTTGCTATTGTAGTTGGATCTTATGATGTTTCTCCCCCTCTACTCTCTTGTGATGAATTGAGTTTCCCCTTTGAAGTTATCTTATCGGATTGAGTCTTTTATGAGAACACTTGATGTATGTCTTCCCGTGCTTATCTATGGTGACAATGGGATATCATGTGCCTCTTGATGTATGTTTTGGTGACCAACTTGCGGGTTCCACCCATGAACCTATGCATAGGGGTTGGCACACGTTCTTGACTCTCCGGTAGAAACTTTGGGGCACTCCTTGAAGTACTTTGTGTTGGTTGAATAGATGAATCTGAGATTGTGTGATGCATATCGTATAATCATGCCCACGGATACTTGAGGTGACAATGGAGTATCTAGGTGACATTAGGGTTTTGGTTGATTTGTGTCTTAAGGTGTTATTCTAGTATGAACTCTTGAATAGATTGATCCGAAAGAATAACTTTGAGGTGGTTTCGTACCCTACCATAATCTCTTCGTTTGTTCTCCGCTATTAGTGGCTTTGGAGTGACTCTTTGTTGCATGTTGACGGATTGTTATATGATCTATCTATGTTATTATTGTTGAGAGAACTTGCACTAGTGAAAGTATGAACCCTAGGCCTTGTTTCCTATCATTGCAATACCTTTTACGCTCACTTTTATCATTACTTACCTTGTTGTTTTTATTATTTCAGATTACAAAAACCTATATCTACCATCCATATTGCACTTGTATCTTCATCTCTTCGCCGAACTAGTGCACCTATACAATTTACCATTGTATTGGGTGTGTTGGGGACACAAGAGACTCTTTGCTATTTGGTTGCAGGGTTGGTTGAGAGAGACCATCTTCATCCTACGCCTCCTACGGATTGATAAACCTTAGGTCATCCACTTGAGGGAAATTTGCTACTGTCCTACAAACCTGTGCACTTGCAGGCCCAACAACGTCTACAAGAAGAAGGTTGTGTAGTAGATATCAAGCTCTTTTCTGGCGCCGTTGCCGGGGAGGTGAGTGCTTGAAGGTATATCTTTAGATCTTGCAATCAAATCTCTTTTTTTCTTGTTTTATCACTAGTTTAGTTTATAAAAGAAAACTACAAAAAAATGGAGTTAAGTTTGTCTCGTACGCTTCATCTTTTTAATATCTTTCGTGAGTTTGATGGAAAGGAAATTGTGCTCAAGTGCTAGAAGAAGAATGCATTAGAATGCTTGATACTAAATATTTGAATGATGATCATGATTGCAATGTTTTAAATATGAACTCCTTGAATATCCATAGTATTAATGATGATTGCTCTAGTCATGATGAAAATATCTCTTATGAGCATGTCAACTTTTGTGGAGTGCATGTTTTCATGAACACACCTAATAGAGAAGATATTTATTGCAAGAGTCATAAGCATTTAGAAACTAAATGGTTGCAAGAAAGGATAGATGTGAGTGCTGAAAATTTAAAATTCCTTTGCCGTATTTGTGAACTTTGCAATGAACGTGGTCATTTACATCTCCAATGCAAATTGTTTCATGATCAAATTGTGTCCAAAAATTGTGATGATTTGATCTCCCCTGCACATTACAATGAACTTAGTTTACTTTTGGGTTATGAAGAATTGAAACGTTTACTTAAGGATCTTCCAGAATTTGCCCATAAGAAATTCCTTGATATTGATCTAGAAAAGATTTATATGTTTTGTGCGGTGAATTGCATTGAAAATCCTTATATTGCCAATTACCTAAAGAAAAGAAAGCAAATAGAAGATGATGAGAATACTAATGAAAGGGAAGAGACTTTCCAATATCCTCCTATTATTTCTTATGATGAATCAGGCAACGAGGAGGAGCTTTCTATTCAACCAATCTCATCAATAAGGAGCTCAAAGAGGAAGGTTGAACCTACACATAATGTGAAGAAGAAAAAGAAAAGAAGGAGCAACAAAGATCATGAAAAGAATGCTTAAGGTGCTGGTTACATTGTTGAATTCATTCATGATGCTACTAAAAATTATTATGAGGGAGGAACTTACGCTTGTAGGAATTGCAATAATATCAAGTTTCCTCTCTATGTGCTTAAAGTTTTGAAGCTATGCTTGTTTTACCTTCCTTTGCTAGTTGATTATTGTTCCCATAAGTTTTTTGCTCACAAAATCACTATGCATAGGAAGTGGGTTAGGATTAAATGTGCTAGTCATATGCTTCATGATGCTCCCGTTATGTTTCAATTCTTATCTTTTATGTGAGCATCATTGCCATCATCATGCCTAGCTAAAAAGGCATTAAAGAAAAGCGCTTGTTGGGAGACAACCCAATATTTATCCTTACTATTTTTGTGTGTCCACATGATTATGCTACTTTAGTAATCATGTTTTATAGCTTTTGTTTCAATAAAGTGCCAAGTAGAACCTTTGGGAAGACTTGGGTGAAGTTTTTATGATCTTGCTGTGAAAAACAGAAACTTTAGCGCTCACGAGAATAGCTGACATTTTTTACTGGAGAGTGCTTTTAGGTTGATTCTTTTTGCAGATGATTAATAGACAAATTACTCAGGTTCATAAATTTATTTCATAATTTTTGGGGTTCCATAAGTATACGTTTGATACAGATTACTACAGACTGTTCTGTTTTTGACAGATTCTGTTTTCTATGTGTTGTTTGCTTATTTTGATGAATCTATGAGTAGTATCGGAGGGTATGAACCATAGAGAAGTTATAATACAGTGGATATTACACCAATATGAATTTATAATGATTTCAATACAGTACCTAAGTGGTGGTTTTATTTTCTTATACTAACGGAGCTTACGAGTTTTGTGTTGAGTTTTGTGTGGTTGAAGTTTTCAAGTTTTGGGTGAGGATTCGATGGACTATGGAATAAGGAGTGGCAAGAGCCTAATCTTGGGGATGCCCAAGGCACCCCAAACTAATATTCAAGGACAACCAAGAGCCTAAGCTTGGGGATGCCCCGGAAGGCATCCCCTCTTTCGTCTTAGTTCATCGGTAACTTTACTTGGAGCTATATTTTTATTCGCCACATGATATGTGTTTTGCTTGGAGCATCATTTTCTTTTGTTAGTTTTTGCTTGTTTAATGATTTTATTTGAGGATAGGAGTATTAAATATGAAGAGGCATTTAGTATGCAATGTTGAATAATAATTTTAGTGATTTGTTACAGTAGAAAGTGATAAGGTTTTGCATTGGCTTATACTAACCTATCTCACGAGTTCTTGTTGAGTTTGTTGTGAATGAAGCTTTTGATAAACAGAGAAACCATGATATGAGGGGAATTAAGGAGACACAAAAGTTCAAGCTTGGGGATGCCCAAGGCACCCAAAAATAATATTTCAAGAAGTCTCAAGCATCTAAGCTTGGGGATGCTCCGGTAGGCATCCCACCTTTCTTCTTCGGCAATCATCGGTTAGTATCGGTTGAGCCTAAGTTTTTGCTTCTTCACATGAGTTGTGCTATCCTTGCAATGTCATTTTGTTTTTCTTTGCTTGCTGCTTGAATACAATACCAAGATCTGAAATTCTTAAATGAGAGAGAGTCTTCATATAGTTGCATAATTATTTAGCTACTCTTTGATCTTCACTTATATCTTTCGGAGTAGTTTGGCGTTTGCTCTAGTACTTCACTTATATCTTTTAGAGCACGGCGGTGGTTATATTTTGAAGAAATTGCTAGTCTCTCATGCTTCACTTATATTATTTTGAGAGTATTAAACACCATGGTAATTTGAATGAAAACTATCATAGGAGGTGAATTGGATGCTATGATCAATATGCTGCTTGATAATTGTTTTGAGATATAAAGGTAGTAATGTTAGAGTCATGCTAGTGGGTAATTATGAAATTGAGAAATACTTTTGTTGAAGTTGGCAAGTCCCGTAGCATGCATGTATGGTAAAAGTTGTGTGACAAATTTGTTGCATGAGGTGCTCTTTTGATTGTCTTCCTTATGAGTGGCAGTCGGGGACGAGTGATGGTCTTTTTCTACCAATCTATCCCTCTTGGGGCATGCCTAGTAGTACTTTGCTTCGAGGGCTAAGTAGACTTTTGCAATAAGTATATGAGTTCTTTATGACTAATGTGAGTCCATGGATATACGCACACTCATCCTTCCACTTTGCTAGCCTTTCTTATTACCGCGCAACTTTCACCGGTATTGAACCCATTATTTACCTTCCTCAAAACAGCCACCATACCTACCTATTATGGCATTTCCATAGCCATTCCGAGATATATTGCCATGCAACTTTCCACCGTTCCGTTTATTATGACACGTTTCATCATTGTCATATTGCTCTTTGCATGATCATGTAGTTGACATCGTATTTGTGGCAAGGCCACCTTCATAATTTTCATACATGTCGCTCTTGATTCATTGCATATCCCGGTACACCGCGGGAGGCATTCATATAGAGTCATATCTTGTTCTAGCTTTGAGTTGTAACTCTTGAGTTGTAAATCCATAAAAGTGTTGATGATCTTCATTATTAGAGCATTGTCCCAGTGAGGAAAGAATGATGAAGACTATGATTCCCCCACAAGTCGGGATGAGACTTCGGACTTTATAAAAATAAAAGAGGCCAAAGAAGCCCACCAAAAAGAAAGAAAAAGAAAGAGAAAAGAAAAAGAAAGAAAGAAAAAGAAAAAAAGAAAAAGAAAAAATGAGAAAAGAAAAAAATGAGAGAAAAAGAGAGAAGGGACAATTGCTACTATCTCTTTTTCCACACTTGTGCTTCAAAGTAGCACCATGATCTACATGATAGAGAGTCTCATATGTTGTCACTTTCATATACTAGTGGGAATTTTTTATTATAGAACTTGGCTTGTATATTCCAATGATGGGCTTCCTCAAAATGCCCTAGGTCTTCGTGAGCAAGCAAGTTGGATGCACACCCACTTAGTTTCTTTTGTTGAGCTTTCATATATTTATAGCTCTAGTGCATCAGTTGCATGGCAATCCCTACTCACTCACATTGATATCTATTAATGGGCATCTCCATATAGTCCGTTAATACGCCTAGTTTATGTGAGACTATCTTCTCCCTTTTTGTCCTCACAACCACCACCATATACCACCATAGTGCTATGTCCATGGCTTGCGCTCATGTATTGCATAAGAGTTGAAAAAGCTGAAGCGCGTTAAGAAGTATGAAACAATTGCTCGGCTCGTCATCGGGGTTGTGCATAATGGGAGTATTTTGTGTAATGAAAATGAAGCATGGCCTAACTATATGATTTTGTAGGGATAAGCTTTCTTTGGCTATGCTATTTTGATAGGACATGGTTATTTGTTAGTATGCTTTGAAGCATTATTATTTTTATGTTTTATAAGCTTTTATCTTGAATCATTTGGATCTGAACATTCATGCCACAATAAAGAGAAATTACATTGAGAATCATGCTAGGTAGCATTCCACATCAAAAATTCTGTTTTTATCATTTACCTACTCGAGGACGAGCAGGAATTAAGCTTGGGGATGCTTGATACGTCTCCAACATATCTATAATTTTTGATTGTTCCATGCTATTATATTACCTGTTTTGAATGAT
Organism: Triticum dicoccoides; assembly: GCF_002162155.2. Lineage (NCBI taxonomy): Eukaryota > Viridiplantae > Streptophyta > Magnoliopsida > Poales > Poaceae > Triticum > Triticum dicoccoides. The sequence continues at coordinate 35,028,312 of NC_041393.1, forward strand.
TATGGGCTTTATTATACACTTTTATATTACTTTTGGGACTAACCTATTAACCGGAGGCCCAGCCCATATTGCTGTTTTATTGCCTGTTTCAGTATTTCGAAGAAAAGGAATATCAAACGGAGTCCAAACGGAATGAAACCTTTGGCAACGTGATTTTTTGGAAGAATATCATCCTACGTGGAGTTCAAGTCAGAAGATACTCGAGGACTCCACGAGATAGGAGGGTGCCCCCCCTGTAGGGCGCGCCCCCTGTCTCGTGGGCCCCTCCAGCACCTCCCGACCGACTTCTTTCGCCTATATATTCCCCCGTACCCTAAAAACATCGAATATCAAGATAGATCGGTAGTTCCACCGCCGCAAGCCTCTGTAGCCACCAAAAACCTCTTGGGAGCCCTTCCCGGCACCCTGCCGGAGGGGGGGATCCTTCACCGGTGGCCATCTTCATCATCCCGGCGCTCTCCATGAGGAGGAGGGAGTAGTTCACCCTCGGGGCTGAGGGTATGTACCAGTAGCTATGTGTTTGATCTCTCTCTCTCTCGTGTTCTCTCTTGTGTTCCCTCTATGGCACGATCTTGATGTATCCCGAGCTTTGCTATTGTAGTTGGATCTTATGATATTTATCCCCCTCTACTCTCTTGTGATGAATTGAGTTTCCCCTTTGAAGTTATCTTATCGGATTGAGTCTTTTATGAGAACACTTGATGTATGTCTTGCCGTGCTTATCTGTGGTGACAATGGGATATCATGTGCCTCTTGATGTATGTTTTGGTCACCAACTTGCGGGTTCCGCCCATGAACCTATGCATAGGGGTTGGCACACGTTCTTGAGTCTCCGGTAGAAACTTTGGGGCACTCTTTGAAGTACTTTGTGTTGGTTGAATAGATGAATCTGAGATTGTGTGATGCATATTGTATAATCATGCCCACGGATACTTGAGGTGACAATGAAGTATCTAGGTGACATTAGGGTTTTGGTTGATTTGTGTCTGAAGGTGTTATTCTAGTACGAACTCTTGAATAGATTGATCCAAAAGAATAACTTTGAGGTGGTTTCGTACCCTACCATAATCTCTTCGTTTGTTCTCCGCTATTAGTGGCTTTGGAGTGACTCTTTGTTGCATGTTGACGGGTTGTTATATGATCTATCTATGTTATTATTGTTGAGAGAACTTGCACTAGTGAAAGTATGAACCCTAGGCCTTGTTTCCTATCATTGCAATACCGTTTACGCTCACTTTTATCATTACTTACCTTGCTGTTTTTATTATTTCAGATTACAAAAATCTATATCTACCATCCATATTGCACTTGTATCTTCATCTCTTCGCCGAACTAGTGCACCTATACAATTTACCATTGTATCGGGTGTGTTGGGGACACAAGAGACTCTTTGTTATTTGGTTGCAGGGTTGCTTGAGAGAGACCATCTTCATCCTACGCCTCCTACGGATTGATAAACCTTAGGTCATCCACTTGAGGAAAATTTGCTACTGTCCTACAAACCTGTGCACTTGCAGGCCCAACAACGTCTACAAGAAGAAGGTTGTGTAGTAGACATCAGTCCACGAGCTCCGCGAGGACGCCCTCTACCTCACCATTGACGGGTTTGATCTAGGAGGGATGAAATCAAGCCAACCATCATCGTCTTTCTTCTACAACATCTAGCGCCATTGTCGCTCGATTCGTCGTCTACAGAGCCTCCCTGGCCTCTCCAACTCACCGGCAACTTCTCTTTGAGCTCGCGAACCTTTCCCCTTTGCCCCAGGGGCGGAGCCAGGATTTGAATATGGGAAGGGGGGCAAAGAAGCAAGGATCAAGTCTCACACTCACGAACATACGTTTTTGAATAACATCACATGTACAATTTGTCTTAGTTATACAAGTCGCAACAATAAATGTTGTGTATTCGCAAAAAAAAATGTTGTCAGATTGTTTGTTTAAATTTAGCTATGCACACATTTATCTATAAGATTATAAAAGTTACTCCCGCAGTCCCATATTAAGTGTGGAGAGAGTATAATCTGCATTATTCTTAATTCCTCTCAAGGTTAAACTAGATAATATTGTATAGCTAAAATTCTTACAGAACTATTTTTCAGTCGTCCTCGCGTCCCCCTCGCGTCGCCTCCCCCCGGGCGACGCCAGGGGCCCCAACCCTAGCGCCGCCAGCCCCTCCCTCCCACCCCCTCCTGCCGCCGCTGCCGCCGGCGTGGGCCGCGGTGGCGGCGGGCCCGGTGCCAAAGCTCCTGGGCGGGTGGTTGCGGCGGATCGCATCTGAGGAGGCGGGGGCAGCCCTTCTCATGAGATCCAACGGCGGCGGCTAGGACGGAGAATCCGGGCTGAGCGGCGGGGGCCGGAGCACCATCGCAGGGGCTATCACGGCGGAGCGGCGGCCCTGCATGGACGGCGGCGGTGGCAGCGCCCCATCCGGCGAGGTGGGCTGTCCTGCTCGTCATGGTGACGACGGCTACTACGGATCCAACGCCCCATTTGGATCCGTCGCGGGGAGGCCTTTCGCCGACCGGCGGCGCGTGGAGGGACCGGTGAAGAGATGCCAGATCTCCGCCGGAGTATCGACGGCAATATACGTCTTCATGCCGAGGTTCCGCTCGGTTCCAGCCAGCCACGAGATCGGGAAGACGTGGCTTCCGGTGAAAATAGCGCCAGACTGCGGTCTTGGCGGACGATGGCGGCGTCTCAGACGTCGTTTCCTTCTGGAGGCATCGTCGTAGCAGGTCTCATCAACCTGATCAGGAAGTTCTGGGGAAACCCTAGATCTGGGTCTACCGGATCGGACGATGACGGTGCTATCGGTACCGTTCTCCCTCCTGGGGGCATCGTTTTGGAGCGACTGCTGGTTGGAGGGGACAAGAGGAGGAGCGGTGTTTCATCTGCTCCATTGATGACGGCGGATCTCGGCGGCGTGGCGCAGTGGAGACTCGGCGCCTGATGAGCGGAGATGGACTCGCGCAGGAGGGTGACGCTGCCTGGCGTCATGGTGGTGTCGGCGGCAGTTGGACCGGCCAAGGTTAATGCAGCAGTACAGCTCTGAAGATGGGTTCGTGACAAGTGGCTGCGGCGGCCTCGTACCCGGCAGGGGTCCTAGTTGAGAAGCACGCCAGACTGGTGGGTGCCCATTCCCGGCAGGCGTCCTAGGTGGGACCTCAAGTCTTTAGATGGTTAGGTTTGGCTGTGTGGTCTGTTTGGTATGAGGCCCAGACTTTCAGCGCCCCTACATCAACTGGATAGGGATAGCGACAGTTGTTGCTTAGTTTGGTGGCTTTAGACTTATTGTTGTATGACTCTGTACGGTCTTGTGTCAATAATTAATAAAGTGGTCGTATGCATCGTCCAGATGCAGAGGCCAGGGATCGTCCTCCTTTTCTTAAAAAAATGGAAGAACATATAAATTAGATCTATATCTCATCTCAGTAGATGTAGTAATTAACTATTCTTATGAATTAGGTTATTTAAAATTGGTGCATCAAAGAGTAGATTAGCTGTATGTATATACCTTAAGAAACGATAGCCAGAGAGTTCGCTTAACAGTGCCATCTGCGTGCGGAACGCCGCCGACGGCAAAAAGAGGCCGCTGTTGCAGGACTCTAAGTGGACAGATTGGAATACATAGATGCTCACAGCAGGTCTCCAATCTCTTGGCGTCCCTTCATGTGCTCGTATGTGATTGTGGACGGCGGCGAGGCGAACGGCGGCAAGTGGCCACGGGAAGCGCACTAGACCTATACTCCCATATAGCAGCGAAACGCAGATACACGGTCGATCTGATCGGATGCCGAACTGATGATTCTGATTGATGGCAGGGCAAAACAAACGGCACAGGGCAAAGCCATGATGTCACATGGGCTGGTCTTTTAGTTCTGTGCATTGTTGATCAATCTTGGCTAATTAAGTTAATTTTTTTTTTGCAACCCAATCCGAGAGCTTTTATTCAACAAAGGCACTCCTAGCATCATCCGCCAAAAGGCTGGTGAGTAGGAAGGAAGGTCTTGAGCCAGTCCAACTTTCGGTGACCAACAATGTGCTTGCGTGTTTAGCACAGAGGTGGGCCGGTACATTGGCTGCCCTGTTTAAATGTTGAACAACAAAAGAAGAAAAAGATGAAGCTAGCTCTCCAATTTCTACGAGTAAAGGAGCCACAACAGAAAGGCTGTTATGACGAGTATTCCAGAGATTAACTATCTTCAGGCAGTCTGTTTCCATGATCACATGTGAGAAGCCACGCAAGTTAGCAAAGATGACTCCATCACGCAAAGCCATGGTCTCTCCAATGAACGGATCCGAGAACCCTATATAAGGTTTACTCCAAACTCCCAACAAGGCCTTCCTGGAACGTGCTACACCTTCAGCTCCCACCTTATTGAAGTCCAAATTCACAGCCGCATCGGTATTGATCTTGATGACCCCCTCTTCAGGAGGTGTCCACCCAAAACCTGGCAGCACCGAAGCATGTGGAAGAGAAATATCGAGTAACGCCAAGTCCTCTCGTATCCTCTTGACTGATAAAAAAGGATCAAGTTGATCATCATCATGAGTAACTCTATTTCTAGAGTGCCAAATAGCCCACATTATTGAGATCATCTGAGACCTTTCCAAATCAGAAAACCGCCCATCACAAATAATATCACGGGCCCATGTATCCGGGTGTAGGCGCGGCCTGCGGAGATCGAACAAAGCAAAGGCCTGCTCCCAGAACAACTTGGCATGAGAGCAATGCACTAGAGCGTGCATTAAATCTTCATCCATTGCATGACAAACATTGCATCGACTGATGGGTTTGATATGACGGTACCTCAAGGTGGATTCATCAGGGAGGATGCCACGGACGACCCTCCACCAGAACACGCGCACTTTCAACAACACCTTGAGCTTCCATAGCGACTTCCACATCTGTTCTTCAGTCTGTGAGGATCCGGTAACCGTCCCTTCCTCGAGAGCTAGACGCTCCTTTTGAGTCACAAGAGCACGGTACGCCGACTTGACAGAATAGATGTCGCTTCTTTCATGGGCCCAAGCAAGAAAATCATCGCCGCCACCTCTGCGTAGTGGGATATTCAATATCGCATCCGCTTCGAGTGCAGTAAACACATCACGAATCAGCTCCCTACGCCATGACCAGTTGTCTGTATCAATAAGCTGGTCCACCGTTCCCAGCGTCGTCCCTCCTGGTACAATCATAGGAGATAAAGTTTGTAAACCTGGGATCCACTTATCATGCCAAATGGAGATAGTAGTCCCGTCGCCAACCCTTTTGATTAGCCCAACATCAAGCGCCCTCCTGCCTGCGACAATTGCGCGCCAAATAGCAGAGGTCGTCTTTGGCACCGTGGCCTCCAAGAATTCCCGGTCGGGGAAGTATCGGCCCTTTATAACCCTGGCACATAATGAATCCAGATTTGTGCTGAATCTCCATCCGTGTTTCCCGAGCAGCGCCAAGTTAAATAATTTGAAATCCCGGAAGCCCATACCACCTTGGGCTTTTGGAGATGCAAGTTTATCCCAGGCCAACCAATGCATCGCACGTCGATCAAGGGATCCACTCCACCAAAATTTAGCCGTGCTAGATGTTAAACTTTTGCATACCCTTTTTGAAAGAAGGAAGCAACTCATACTGAACATTGGAATAGCTTGTATTACTGACTTGATCAGTGACTCTCTTCCAGCGCAAGCTAGAAGTCGCTCTGCCCAACCATTCATTTTGCTCCTTGAACGCTCCCCAATGTGATCAAAAGTACCACTGGAAATCCTCCCAACTGCTGTTGGTAACCCAAGGTAGCGATCGCTAAATGCCTCGACTTGTATGCCTAGTAGAAGCTTCAGATCATGCCGCCTGTCCACTAGTCGGCCGGCTTGGTTGTGCCCTGTAGCCTAGTCGTCGTCACATCAGAGCTTCTGTTGCCACTTAGTTCTGCCAGCAGCTCGCCTCCCGCCACCCCGCACTCTCCTGTTGCATTCCCTCGATGCACACGAGCTCAGGGTACACCCTGGAAGCCTCACCCTCTACTCCCATGGCCTGCCATGCGGTCTCCGCCATCCGGTTTGGTTGCAGGCGATGACTTTGCTGAGATGTGCCACTGACATGTGGCTCCCACTAATTTAGGTTAATGGGTAATTACCCATTTAGTTAAAATGTTAGTCTGTGACATTTGGCCCCTAGTTTAATTAGCAAGCTAAAAGAATCTGCTTAGATTAATTTAAATGCCAATAGACTTTGACCATGGGTCTCGTGGCCCGCATGTTAGGAGAGAGAGAGAGAAGTTGTGTGTGAGAGAGAGTTTCCATGGTGGGGTCCACCTATAAGAGAGAGGTTTTTTCCGAAGGGTAGGTCCCACGTGTCAGTGGCATATGCACACAAGGGCAACTATGTCCAGAAAACGTCCATTTGACGAGCAAACCTCTTTGACCGGACGGAAACAACACAGAGGGGTATTTCCATAAGGGCACCAAACGGAAGAGGGGTATAGTTGAACATTGTTTTTATTTAGGGGTAAAGATGAGGTCGGGCCGAAATTAGGAGGGGAAATGTATATGTCCCATTAAAATTTTGGTTGAACTAATGAACCATTTGAAACAAATTTTTTAAGCATTAACATACTTTTTAATGGCAATTCATATTTTCAGAATCAAAGAAATACACTTTAATTATTTTAAAATAATATAAACAATTGCCTAAATTTTTGTTTATATATTTGCTAACACTTTTTTATTTTACATTGTAATTTAATATAATCGAATCCAAGTTGCAAATTTATCATATTTATGCATATTCATGGTAAAAAAAATCAAATAAATCTTTTTACGATGTCTAACAAAATTAGCTGAAATAATTTTTTTTCTACCTGAAATAATCAAGTATGTTATTGGTGATGTCTAGTGAACTTAGTTACAAATAATTGCTCACACATATTTATACTAAACATTTTTGCTTCAGTTTATCTCTTATTCACTAAATGCATGTCATATATTTTTCACTATACTATCTTCAATATTATTTGGATAAAAATATTAGAGTTAATAATGTATTGACTCTCACAGTAATATACATATTTTTGTATGATTATAATATTTATTCATGTCAATACATTAGTTGTGCTAAACTACAACTATATTTGTCATAAAACATGTTTTTAGTAGTTTGTTTAAGAAACTAATTTGTTATACTGCATTTTACTTTATTCTAAGCAGACAAAAAGTATCACATTATTAAAAATTGATTTATGCATTTTATTGTACTATTATAGTGTCTTTATGTATCCTCATCTAGTGTATTTATGTGTTCTTATCCATAGTGATCTTATATATCTACAAAACTCAGTAGGGTGTTCTAGAGAATCTAAATCTAATAAATACCTTCATGGAGTTCTCCAATGTGCAAGAATACCAAGTTTAGCTGTAACCAAATAAGTATGTTTAAAATGTTTGAGTTGCCAACAAGTAGTTTGTTTCTCGAATCCTCTCCACTACTATCTCACATTGTTAACACTCGTCTTTGGTCAAATTTCCCCTTTTTGTTCTTCAGATTCAAGATGAGGTTGGGTGGGGTGCTTTTTTACTTTGTACCAGTATCATACCATTCATAACATGCCTAAGTGGGTAGAATTTAAAGTATTGTATGTCGATGTTGTTCATTTGAAAAAAAAACATCATTTTTTCTACAAAGGAATTAGTGTAAGTTTAAGAATTTAGTTTCACATTCATAACATGCCTAAGTGGGTAGAATTTAAAGTATTGTATGTCGATGTTGTTCATTTGAAAAAAATCATCATTTTTTCTACAAAGGAATTAGTGTAAGTTTAAGAATTTAGTTTCACATATCTATATAAACATGTGAAATTGTTTTAAGATTTTTTTTTTTTGAAACTGTGAAATGTTTTTGAATCTGGGCTCAAAGGAGTCAGGGATCAATCTGGAGGTTTTTTGCGAGCATTTACAAAATAAGATGTACATTCTCCGTTTCCCAAGTGAACACTGTTCTCAAACCGTCACTGCCTGATGAAGTTCTCAATAGATAAACATTTCACAGGTGTTCTGTCTCAACCTTATTATTCTCTCTCAACCTTTTTTTCGCTGGTGTTCTGTCTCAACCTTAATTGCAAACCTCAATAAAAGTCTGAAATAAGTTGCACAACTATAAAAACTAAAAGGCATCCTGGAATGCGATCATGAGCCTATCTCTATCCAGAGAGTTGAGCTTGCATATAGACAATTACTGTAGTTCATTTTTCATGATGGGCCCAACCCAGCTACTTGCATGACAAGTAGCAGTTCTTTTCTTCATTAACTGCTAATGCCACTTCATAACTCAAACTACCAAATAATGTGCTTCATATGTTAGGCCCTTATATTTCGGGAGACTTTGTCAGGTGCAGTTTGTTTGCTACACAAGAGTTGTTCCATTGAAGTACTGAAGTTCAGGGAAGAGAAAAATACTTAACTTAAGATTTGCGCAACGGTCTGCAACTGCATAGGCCGATTCGTCAATGATAAATGTCCCTCCAAAGAGCCCTTGAATCCTGCAGAGAACTAGGTTCGACAAATTCGCATTAGTAAAATTATTAGTACAACAAAGTAGGGTTGCCTTAACTCGTTCATTTTTTTTGTTAGCACAAGAAAGTACGGTTGCCTCAGTCAGTTTAGCTCTTCCATTATTTTTTGACCTTTTTGGACATAAATAAAGAAGTTTAATGAACATGGCAAAACTGAAAACGGTTTACGATTTTTTAGGCCAGCAGGATGAATCGTTCCATTTGGCATATATTGTCTCACTCCTTGACCTCTACAATGAATTATTCCGTACGATCAGCAAGTCTTGTAGTAGGGTGGTTCAGGCGACTAACCCAATTTGCTCCTTTGGAGTGAACTCACTCACTGGACGTGCTATCCCACGCTAGTGCCTTCTCCGTCCATGGCGTCAGAGCAAACCAACGGATGAACCTCTGTTCCTGCAGCTATTGGCAGTAAGAACAGAGGCAGCTACCCCTTTGGTTGGGTTCGCGTCCTTGTCTCACAGGTTGGCGTATGGTTGTTGAGACGTTTCCATCTTGGAAGGTTATCTTGGTGGAACACATGGTCCAAGTGAGAGACTCTAGCATCAATTACTCAAGCAATGCTAATGAGTGAATAAACAAACAGCAAAAGGGCCCAAAAGAAAACATTGAGATCCCTGTTCCTAGTCCACCGGCATGAACATCTCAGTCCAAGGAACTTATTGTCAAACTGATCTCACAAATGAACTGAAAATGAATGGTACCACGAGTCTGTAACTGTACAACATCCAACTTTTTGAACAGTCCAGATGCATAGTTTTGCAGCAGAGTATGTCTGTCTTACATTTTATTCTTTACAACATGTACAAGTCAACATATGCACAACACTGTCAACACATCAACACAACCTGAATCAAGAACAACATAAAACACTTGATTCTCACCTTTTCTTTCAATAGTAATTTCCATGGAGCGATGGACCGCAGTATATAGCAGCGGTATCTTTTTTCTTTCAGGCGACCTGCACGTCAGCGTTGAGGATCTGCGGGATGGACCTGATCCGCAGGGCGGGGCTGATGGACTTCAGGCCCGCGAAGCTCTCCGGCGACACCCGCATCCCGCCAACGTTGATGCACTCCAGTTCCGGGCACTTGTTCACGAGTGCTACTAGTCCGGCCTCAGTCACGTGGCGGCAGCTCCACAGTATGATGCTCTGCAAAAAATAGTCCATGTAAAATACGGATCAAAATGGAGGGGAAACAAATGAAACTGAATACTGCCATATTTGTTTTACATTTTCTTGGCGAAAGCAGAAACAATATGAAAATTCCGCAAATGAAGCAGATACCGCTGATCAAATAAAGCATGAACACGAACACGACATTGAGAGTTCATTGAATTTTTAAAATAAAACCTTGAGCCATACAGAAAACAATATCAAACCAACAAACTTGTTCGGTTATACACCAATGAAGGGGTAACAAGGTGTCTCGACAAGCAGGCATGGAGGATAGGACTAGGAGCCGTCTAGTGAGAGTCTCAGAGGGACGAGGATCACATAAGCATTAGTATTTTTTAGAGAATTAGGTTGGGCTAATAGTGTACATGGGCTAGGCTCGAGTGGGCTACATTCACAAATGATAAACGAAAATTTCATCTATAACGGAAACCATCTACGTTAGCAATGATCCATACTTTCTACTGGGGGTAATCTAAATGAGTAATTTATTGTTGCAATAGATTACAACAATTATGTAGTAATCTATAGTTTCAATTATGTACCTATAAAATTTGAGCTTTCTGTCATTATGGAAGTTGATCACATGATTTTTTGTTAAGCCTTTTATAATTTGGGTGACATAATTTAATTTATTTTAAGACATTATAATACATAATTTGAAACAATATCATTTTTATTGAAATTCAAAAATGCCCAGTTTAAATATTGATTCACATAGTTATAATATATTTTTTATTAATTTATTGATAATATTCTTTTAAATCTAGTAAATCGTTTGTACAGAATTGTCACTTATATGCATCATGCTAGTATGAGATAGTCGTTCATTGATTTATGGAATGCTTCATGTGCTTCACTTAAATCTTTTGAGTATGGCTTTATAGAATGCTCTTTGTGCTTCACTTAAATCTTTTGAGTATGGCTTTATAGAATGCTTCGTGTGCTTCACTTATATATTTTCAGCTTGGATATTGGTCAATCTTTATTAATTGTGGAATGCTCTATGAACTTCACTTATATCTTTTAGAGTATGAATAAAATTATCATCAAAATTTGGCTTAGAAGAGCATCATTAAAATATCATGCCTAGCTAAAAAGGCATTAAAGAAAAACGCTTGTTGGGAGGTAACCCGATATTTACCCCTATTGTTTTTGTTTGTCCACATGATTAAGCTACTGTAATAATCATTTTTATATCTTTTTTTCAATAAAGTGCCACATAAAGCCTTTGGGATAGTGTGGTTGATAGTTGACTTGATTCTGTGCAAAAAACAGAAACTTTTGCGTCCAGTACAGAAAATTCTGTAAATCACTGGAACGTGATAAATTCTGAATTTTTTACACATGGTTGATATACAAATTGTCTATGTTGTGCTATGTTTTCAGATCTTTTGGAGTTAAAGAAGTATGGTTGTTGTCCAGATCATTACAGACTGTTCTGTTTTTGACAGATTCTGTTTTCAATGGATAGTTTGCTTGTTTTAGTGTTTTCATAGCTTATATTAAGTGATATAAATTATGGAGATGATAAGCTACAGTAGGCATTGTGTGAGAACAATTATGAATCTTGTCTTTGACATTACCCAAGTGAATGATTTGCTCTTTATCATACTAACGCATCTCACGAAGTTCCATTAAGTTTTGTGTGATTGAAGTTTTCAAGTTTTGAGTGAGATGTAAATATGAAAAGAATAAGGAGTGGCAAGATCCTAAGCTTGGGGATGCCCAAGGCACCCCAAGGTAATATTCAAGGAATACCCAAGCAACTAAGCTTGGGGATGCCCCGTAAGGCATCCCCTTTTTCGTCTTCTGCACTATCGGTACACCTTACTTGGAGCTATATTTTTATTCGTCACATGATATGTGTTTTGCTTGGAGTATATTTTCATTTTACTAGCTGTTTGAATAAAATCATTGGATCTCAAAACTTGAATGAGAGAGAGTCCTCACATGGCTATTTAACTATTTGACTACTCATTGATCTTCACTTATATCTTTTTGGAGTAGTTTTGTCATTTACTCTCATGCTTCACTTATATCCTACGAGTAAATGGTTGAATGAATTGAATATCATAAATCTGAAATTATATATGTTTTATATGCTTATCTCATGGGGAGTAATGACTTCACATATAATAAGGATAGGCGGTAAAATTTATTGAAAATTAGCAAACACAGCATTGGTCACTTGAACAATTCATGAAACAATATTGAAGGAAGAGAGATTTCACATGTAAATATACTATCTTGGACATCTTCTATGATTGTGAGCCCCATTAATTATTTTCAAACTTGAGCAAATTAGTTGAAGTTGTACAAGGAACACAACATAATGAGTTATGTTTGGGTATATTTGTATAGAACTTATATTGTTATGGATCCTCCAACATGTGGGGCTTGCCTGGGATCTTTTGCTAGCCAAAATTTTGTACTAAGTAGAGATACTACTTGTGCATCCAAAACCCTTAAACCTAGTTTCTTGCGATGATTTTCCACCATATCTACCTATGGATTGAATAAGATCCTTCAAGTAAGTTTTCATCGGTTCAAAAAGCAATAAAAATTATTCCTAAATATGTATGATATTTTATTGTAAGGGAAAATAAGCGTTGTACGAACTTGTGATGGTAAAGAAATAAAAGTGGTGTACTGCATAATAAAGGTTGCTATCACAAAGGGTAATACAATGTAACATTCCTTTGCACTAAGGGTTTGCACATCAAAAATTAAAAAGTGCATGACAACCTCTGCTTCCCTCTGCAAAGGGCCTATATTTTACTTTCATGAATTTACCTTTATGCAAGAGTCAATAGTATTCCTTCTTAGTTCAACCTCAACTATTCTTTAGTTGGACAGCATCATGTGGTGGGGAAATATCCAAGCATATATGGCCATTCAAATATATTTGATCATGAATTATTATTGTTGACAATTACCTATATGATAAATAAGTTGGGAGGCGAAGCATTAAGCCCCTATCTTTCTCTGTGTTCGACGCATTGTCAGGACCCCGATCCTAAGTCACACCGATCTAGCATGTAACACACCATATCACTTTGCAGCCTCACGCACGGTATTCCCATGGGTGCCACCTTACCTGGCCCGGGACCGTTTGCGCCTTTTGGCTCACGTATATGATAGTGTCGCTATCATCCATATGAAGAAGAACCTGGGCTGACATGGCTAGTCGTGAACCCAAAGTGGCACTAACTTACAGGGACAAGCATACATAACCCAAAAACGAACGTGTCGGTCATCAGCGAGTGAATCCGAGCTGTAGCGACTGGGCTAGCAGGACTCCGGTAAACCGGGCTGTAGCAGGCTAACAGGACTCCGATAGACACCGCGTGACATTTCCCCGAAGGGACAGACACAGGAACGAAGAAGGACACATGCCGGCCAGCCTAAGTGTTCCCAAGCAGTAGCAAGCTACCAAGGCTCAGTGGAAGCACTAGGAGACATTTTCCGGTAAGAGAGGCTACCAAGGATAAACAACTAGATAGTCAGATCCCACACATGTCAAGCATTTCAAATCATACACACAATATGCTCGATATGTGCAAATACAAAAGGGCATCACAACATAACTCTACGACTCAAAGTATTTATTCAATAGGCTTCGAGGAGCGAGATATTACAAACATGAGTCTCATGACCCAACATTCAGAGCATACAAGTCAAAGAACAAGTGGAAGCTTAACATGTCTGAGTACAGACATCTACAAATGAAAAAGGCTGAGAAGCCTGACTATCTACCAAATCCTGTTGAGGGCACAAGATCGTAGCTGAGGTAACAAGTTAAACGTCGAAGTCCACTCGGAACTACTAGCGAGACTGAAGTCTCTCTGCAGAAACATAAATTAAGCAACGTGAGTACAAATGTACCCAGCAAGACTTACATCAGATCTAACTACATATGCATCATTATCAACAAAGGGGGTGGTGGAATTTAACTGCAGCAAGCCAGCTTTGACTCGGTGGCTATCCTGAACTACGACTGCAAGTAACTCTTTTGAGGTGGCGCACACGAGTCCACATATTCACCATATCAATACACCACTATGGATCCGCTCCCGTCTCCCTACGAGAACGCCATCCATAGCACTCACGCTTATCTTGCGTATTTTAGAGTATCCACTTTCACTTGTCTATGAACTGTATAGGCAACCCAGAAGTCCTTTACCACGGACACAGCTATTCGAATAGATAATATTAACCTTGCAGGGGTGTACTTCTTCACGCACGCTCTCACCACTTACCGCCGTTTACATGACATGTACTCGGCAACCTTCAAGTGGTACACGACCTAACTAACCGCACAAGTCTCTCGTCCAGGTTTATCGCCTATTCGGGTTCCATCCGCAAGTAGATCCGGTCGGGGTGTCGCTCATGGCCCCAAATGATGTGTGCAGGGTTCCGAAGCCCACCTCGACGGGTGGATCTACGCTTGGTACACCGTGCCACGGTGCCTAGTCTGTCCCAAGCCCGCCTGTACCGGGTGCCACTTGGTAGACTACTAACACTACCTACAAATAGCAGAAACTAGTTGCAACTCCTGGACAGAGATCGAGTTGATTAATAAGTCGAGAGAGTCAATTAAGGATCCCAATGTGTGGTAGTAGTTATTCATGGATCACAAACACAGGACTCAGTTCCTGAGGACGGGTTCAATGAGACAACCCACCATGTACTCCTACATGGCCTCTCACCGCTACCTTTACCAAATCGTGTTCACACACTTAGCTCACACATAGTAGGACATGTTCACACACCTCCTATTCATCCCTGATGAATCAGACCTGACACAACTCTAAGCAATAGCAGGCATGGCAAACAAGCATGAATGAGTAGGCACATCAGGGCTCAAACAACTCCTACTCATGCTAGTGGGTTTCATCTATTTACTGTGGCAATGACAGGTCATGCAGAGGATAAGGGGTTCAACTACCGCAGCACGTAACAATTGAATCGTGGTTGTCCTAATGCAGTAAAACAGAGCAGAGTGAGAGAGTGGGTTTGTATCGGAATGAACAAGGGGGTTTTGCTTGCCTGGCACTTCTGAAGATAGTATAGATCTTCATCGATGTCATCGAACTCATCGTCGGAACACGTCTATCGAGAGGGAACAACCACCGGAAACAGATAAAGAACACAATCAATGCAATGCACAATATGATGCATGCTCATGACATGGCAATATGAGTGTGTTGGCCTAATGCAACTACAACCAGATGGGTTTGAGTTATTTTGAACCTAAGGTTCAAGTTCAAACTCAAACTATGAATTACTTAAGTGCATTATCATGTTTTGATACAAAGAGCAGCTTTAAGTTGTTCCAACATGAATGAAACTAGTACAGATGGATAGATTGTATTTTTCTGATCATTTTTCATATATAAATTATTTAATTCTGAGTTACGGTTGAATTTATATGAATTTTAGAAGTTATACTATTTTCTGGAATTTCTGAATAAGAATAAATCCAGAAAAAACTATTACTGCCTCAGCGTTGCGTCATGCTGACCTTAGCGGGTCAACTAGACTGCCCCTGGTCAAACCTGACCAGTGGGTCCCACTGGTCAGTGTCACGGTGCTAGCTAGAGACACTGACGTATGGGCCCAGTCAACGGCCATGTCAGCTTCGTCAAAGCTGACGCGTGGGGCCGCTCTGGTTTAGTTAATCCTAAGCAAAAATAAAACTGGGGTTAATTTGGGCGTGGGGCCCAGGTGTCAGTGAACTAGGAGGGTTAACTAACTGCATCATTAGCACTAACTAATCTACCACGTCACCTGATTAACTCCAGCGATAACCGGAGCGCGGCGGCGATGCCCATCCGGCCAACTCCGGCGTCGGGAGGACGCGCGGCTGGTCTCGTTGGAACGGCCGGGACGCGGCGCGTCCAGCGGTGGCTGCAGCTGAGGCTGGGGTGGCTGGTAGCGGGAACTGCAGCGAGCGAGGCGGCAGCCAGAGCTCGGCCTCGAGCGGCTAGGGGGCTATGGTGCGGCTACGGACGAGCTACTAGGTGCATTCGGCTCCTGGGAGCGAGGTCAGGAAGATGACGCATTCGGGTGCAAGCTGCAGCGTCCGTAGCGGCAGCAACGACAAGGTCAGCGGCGGCCGGAGTTCGTCTTAGCACGGGCGAGGCGCTGCGCTTGGCTGATGAGCGACCTAAGCGGCGGGGCGGATTCCTGGGAGCTCCAGGAGCAAGCTGGTGCCACTGGACCGAGCGGAGGTGCTCAGGAGCGAGGACCTCATCGGCCATGGCGGACGGCGGCTCTCGGGACTCGCGGGCGGTGGCTAGCGCACATATTAGAGCATGGGGAGTGAGGGGGAAGACGGAGGAGCTCACTGGGGTTCCAAAGGAGGACTCGACGGGCTCGGGGAGGCATCAGGGACGATGGACGGGCACCGGCGATCTCCGGTAACAGAGGAGGAAGAAGACGAGGTAGCCGGCGATGCGGGGCGTCCGGCGTCGCGTGTCTCCTCGTAGATGATGAAGACGACCCTGTGGTTCTCCTGGGCGGGTCGGCGAGGCGAGGGGACCTCGGTGGGCACGGCTATGGCGAGCGGTGGCGACGGCGGCACTCGGGGAAGAGAGGGGGAGGGAGCCGGAGGAGAGGATGAGCATGTGGAGAGTGAGAGAGCATCGAGGGGGGGCGCGTGGCGTCATCTAGGAGCTCTGGGGAGGAGCCAGGCAGGCAGGGAGGGAGGAGGTGGCCTGCGCGTGGCCAGCAGGCAGCGAGCACGCGCCCCTGTCCTTCTGTCCAAGGAGGAAGACGACAGGGGGGGAAGTGGCTGCTGGGCTGGGCTACTGCTGAGCTGGCTCCGGTGGGCTGACTCTGGTGGGCCGCACAAGTAAGTCCAGGTGATCCCTTTCTCTCTCTTTTCTATTTTTGTTTCTGTTTTCTAATTTTGTAGTTTGTTTTTGATCCAGTTTTAAAAACCAAATCAGTTTTATAAATCTTGAAAATATTCATGAGCACTTTCTGAATTATTTCAGTGTCCCACAAATAATTCCAACATTATTTGAGCATTTAAATTATTTATTGCCAGAAGCTAGGGATGTGACAACTCACCCCCATGAAGCAAGAATCTCGTCCCGAGATTCAAGCGTAGGGTAAGATGAAAGGGGGATGCAAACTAACATAATCTTCACGATCTAGGTTGCACTTCATAAGAATGTTGATTTGATCACCATCATTGTCTCGAAGTCTTGCTCTGAGAACTCCAACTAACATGACGACGAGAGGAAAGGGAAAACTCTAAAAGGATCAATCTTCTCGAAGATCGAGCAACTTAGGATCAACTCACGGAGTGAGACATAGAAGCATCTCACGAGCTGAGACGCGAAGCACACATCCAGAGGAATGGAGTGAAGCAGATGACGAAGGTGCACTTGGTAGACAATAATTCCACACTTAAGAAGGTGGTGAATGGTTGTCAACATAGCGAGGAGTTGAGTTGCCATGATACCACAATGAGACATCTTAGAGGAGGTGACTCGTAGAATTGTTACCTTAAGTGGCAAAAAGAATTCCCTTTGGTATAGATATCACTGAGACTCTCTATACCAGCCTAGGGCAAATCACGACCGATCGTTTGGAGGGGTTCGGTAGAATGGCATACCCGGATTAGAATGGATGATGTGGACTACCTTGCTTGACCCATGGTAAGCCCACTTTCGAAGATGATCTTGGACAACAACTACTGAGAAAAGCAGCCCATGGAATTTGGCACAATGGTGGTGTAAGCTGGGAATAAAATGCAAATGTTGGGAATGTTCCAACCATCATATCTGCCTGAGATTCAGATCAGGTTGGTAATAGGATATTTCAGACAGCATGTCTGGAAAAGGAAAGGTTGCAACACAAATCGATGAGATGACGTTGCGAGATTCTTGGGAGATGAACTATGATAGCAAGCTCCAAAACATGAGCTGGTTCTGCTACACACATGTGAACATGTTGTCCAAGACAAGCATGACCATATAGCAGTCTTATATTGAAACACTACCGAGTTCAGGTGGGGAACCATCAACGAGGATATCGAAGTCTTGTGCATGAACTAGTATTCGCACATCAACTCCTTTTCCTTGAACAAATCAATCAGTGGCTTGGGGTGCTAGGGAATACATATGGGATGAAGGTTGCAAGTCTCCAAACCACAGAATACTTCGCACACATGCTTGACTGACTTGGGATGATTCCGGAGGAGGCAAAAAATAACTTTCTCGAATTCACGGCGGCAACCTGCATCAAATGCACATGAATTAGAGGGACTCACTTCTTTCATCCAAACCTAGGCTTCATGAACGGAACATGAAGATAATGCTTACAGAAGTTTCCAACACTAGCTTGATGTTCAACATGAATCATGGAAGAGACAAAATGCTGCTGATGGGCTCAAGAGCAACTCATCGGAATTTCCATATCACTGGAGTTCCACCATTATGTGAACAATGTGATAGTATTGGTCAGACCAAAGGATGTAATGATGTATGCTCGAGGGATCAACCACGAGTAAGACAACATTACGAACATCGTTGGTTCTGACTTGATTTGAGGATAGCCCACACTCAAATCAAAGTTTTGAGAAGACAATAGATCCAACAACTGATCATGAGGACCAGTCGATGAAGATATCATCTTTCTTCAACGCACATATACAAAAGATATCCCTTTGAAATGAACTAAGTTAGGCAAAGCTTTTATCTTCCAACTCTCCAAGTTGTTGTTTAGCTCAACCAACTAGTCCAGGGACAACACAGAATCTTGGAAAATGGGTGGTTTACAAGAAACCAACTTGATCACGAGCTCAACATAGCGGTCAGGTGTCAACCTGGGAGTACTTCCGAGAAGATATTCAGAAAATTACGAACCACAGATATGTTATTAAGCCCGGGAATAATCCTGTTTTTCAGGCCAAGACGATATCATCAATTAAGCGAGGGATTGGCACAATCCTAACTCATTGATCGAAGTGTGCACCAGAAATATGGACTAGGTAGCACGATCAATCTTAGGATGATGATTCCATAACCAGCACGCTAAGAATGAGAGTATTGTCCATTAACTACCAAGCAAGACGGTTGCTAGGAGTATTGATTTCACACATCATGCTGCACTTGTCAGCGTTTCGGTTACAACAACACGGGGACCGAGGAGTGAATAATGATGGCGAGAAGTATCACTGCATCAAGAATTCATAAGAGGGTGTGCAATTCCCATGATATTCCTGATATAAAGATGGTAATACTTCAATGTAGAACAGACTAGAAGCTGGATTGCATCTTGATCTGCGGAACAGAACTGCTTTGACCCAATCCTGGAAATGGAAAAGGGTATTGGAGTTTGTTTCTCCTAGTCACTCTGGAATAGAATGGCTTGACGGACCACAAGAATAATAAGCATCGATGAACACGAATGCACGACTAGTCCTGACTATCAATTGATAGACAAGGCCAGAAAACAACTAAAGAGGGACAACTCAAAAGAACATATGATTTTCCGAGTTGTGGATGCATGGATTAGCATGTCGAACGAGTTCAACACATTTTTTCTGGATAACCCATGCAGAAAAGGTAGAACTGGCAGAGTAACAACATAGAATCAAGAACTCGTCAAGAGCACTCTGGTTGTGATCTTTCGGTTCAGCGAGGAACTTCTGTCAAAATGGTTCATGGTATTTGGAGGAAGGGAATACCACGGACCTCGAGGACTAATGCAAAGGTTACTAATATTCTAGAGGGACTAGCAACACTACCAACATGAAGTAAGTAGGGTGAATCTCGGGTTCAAGAACCCAGGAATAGAATGCCTACTAACTAAGTGGCATCACGGGATGCTTTCGAGAATGATGGCCAGGATCATCACACTAGGAACACAAAACATGGCTAGATTACTAGGTGACTCCCTAAGACATGTAGGGTCATAACAATAACTCCAATATATATGTCGAGGAGATAGAGTACTTCAACTCACTGATTAGTGTGGTTGAACTAGCCCAAAGTAACTTCGGAACGGTGGGAAGGGATTTACAAATGCATCAGACTATTTAGAAACCTGGGGTGACTCGGACAGCATAACGGCTTTAAAAACTCAAAAGATTTGAGACATCCTGCAAAAATGGTGGCATAACCACTCAATCATCATAATATCAAGGTTCTGAGATCAACTATGAACATACAGAAGATAGTAGGAGCTGAACTCAAGCTTAGAACCATCAATCCTATAGGTCTACGGATTAGTAACATGTGATCCTGATAAAAGGAAGAGTAAGCCTAGTTCTTAACCCCGTAGGAAAGATAAGATGACTCAAATCAGAAGGCCATAAGATATAAGGAGTAAAAGAGCCTTACGTTCCATCCCACAATCAATTCCCTTATATAACTAAAGAATTTCTAGACTCAACTTCGACCAGTTTGGCTTGGTAATCCTACAGGCAGTCAAGCTCTAATACCAAAGCTGTCAGGACCCCGATCCTAAGTCACACCGATCTAGCATGTAACACATCATATCACTTTGCGGCCTCACGCACGGTATTCCCATGGGTGCCACCTTACCTGGCTTGGGACCGTTTGCGCCTTTTGGCTCACGTATATGATAGTGCCGCTAGCATCCATATGATGAAGAACCCGGGCTGACATGGCTAGTCGTGAACCCAAAGTGGCACTAACTTACAGGGACAGGCATACATGACCCAACAACGAACGTGTCGGTCATCAGCGAGTGAATCCAGGCTGTAGCGACTGGGCTAGCAGGACTCTGGTAAACCGGGCTGTAGCAGGCTAACAGGACTCCGGTAGACACCGCGTGACATTTCCCCGAAGGGACAGACACAGGAACGAAGAAGGACACATGCCAGCCAGCCTAAGTGTTCCGGAGCAGTAGCAAGCTACCAAGGCTCAGTGGAAGCACTAGGAGACATTTTCCGGTAAGAGAGGCTACCAAGGATAAACAACTAGATAGTCAGATCCCACACATGTCAAGCATTTCAAATCATACACACAATATGCTCGATATGTGCAAATACAACACGGCATCACAACATAACTCTACGACACAAAGTATTTATTCAATAGGCTCCGAGGAGCAAGATATTACAAACATGAGTCTCATGACCCAACATTCAGAGCATACAAGTCAAAGCACAAGCGGAGGCTTAACATGTCTGAGTACAGACATCTACAAATGAAATAGGCTGAGAAGCCTGACTATCTACCAAATCCTGTTGAGGGCACAAGATCACAGCTGAGGTAACAAGCTAAACGTCGAAGTCCACTCGGAACTACTAGCCAGACTGAAGTCTCTCTGTAAAAACATAAATTAAGAAACATGAGTACAAATGTATGCAGCAAGACTTACATCAGATCTAACTACATATGCATCATTATCAACAAAGGGGGTGGTGCGGTTTAACTGCAGCAAGCCAGCTTTGACTCGGTGGCTATCCTGAACTACGACTGCAAGTAACTCTTTTGAGGTGGCGCACACGTGTCCACATATTCACCATATCAATACACCACTATGGATCCGCTCCCGTCTCCCTACAAGAACGCCATCCATAGCACTCACGCTTATCTTACGTATTTTAGAGTATCCACTTTCACTTGTCTATGAACTGTATAGGCAACCCAGAAGTCCTTTACCGCGGACACGGCTATTCGAATAGATAATGTTAACCCTGCAGGGGTGTACTTCTTCACACACGCTCTCACCACGTACCGCCGTTTACACGACATGTACTCGGCAACCTTCAAGTGGAAGCCTAGCGAGGGTGTCGGCCACGACCTGACTAACCACACAAGTCTCTCGTCCAGGTTTATCGCCTATTCGGGTTCCATCCGCAAGGAGATCCGGTCGGGGTGTCGCTCACGGCCCCAAACGATGTGTGCAGGGTTCCCAAGCCCACCTCGACGGGTGGATGTATGCTTGGTACACCGTGCCATGGTGCCTAGTCTGTCCCAAGCCCACCTGTACCGGGTGCCACTTGGTAGACTACTAACACTACCTACAAACACCAGAAACTAGTTGCAACTCCTGGACAGAGATCGAGTTGATTAATAAGTCGAGAGAGTCAATTAAGGATCCCAATGTGTGGTAGTAGCTGTTCATGGATCACAAACATAGGACCCAGTTCCTGAGGACGGTTTCAATGAGACAACCCACCATGTACTCCTACATGGCCTCTCACCGCTACCTTTACCAAATCGTGTTCACACACTTAGCTCACACATAGTAGGACATGTTCACACACCTCCAATTCATCCCTGATGAATCAGACCTGACACAACTCTAAGCAATAGCAGGCATGACAAACAAGCATGAACGAGTAGGCACATCAGGGCTCAAACAACTCCTACTCATGCTAGTGGGTTTCATCTATTTACTGTCGCAATGACAGGTCATGCAGAGGATAAGGGGTTCAACTACCGCAGCACGTAACAGTTGAATCGTGGTTGTCCTAATGCAGTAAAAGAGAGCAGAGCGAGGGAGTGGGTTTGTATCGGAATGAACAAGGTGGTTTTGCTTACCTGGCACTTCTGAAGATAGTATAGCTCTTCATCGGTGTCATCAAACTCATCGTCGGAACACGTCTATCGAGAGGGAACAACCACCGGCAACAGAGAAAGAACACAATCAATGCAATGCACAATATGATGCATGCTCATGACATGGTAATATGAGTGTGTTGGCCTAATGCAACTACAACCAGATGGGTTTGAGTTATTTTGAACCTAAGGTTCAAGTTCAAACTCAAACTATGAATTAATTAAGTGCATTATCATGTTTTGATATAAACAGCAGGTTTAAGTTGTTCCAACATGCATGAAACTAGTACAGATGGATAGATTGGATTTTTCTGATCATTTTTCGTATATAAATTATTTAATTCTGAGTTACGGTTGAATTTATATGAATTTTAGAAGTTATACTATTTTCTGGAATTTCTGAATAAGAATAAATCCAGAAAAACCTATTACTGCATCAGCATTGCGTCATGCTGACCTTAGCGGGTCAACTGGACTGCCCCTGGTCAAACCTGACCAGTGGGTCCCACTGGTCAGTGTCACGGTGCTAGCTAGAGTCACTGACGTATGGGCCCAGTCAATGGCAACGTGAGCTTCGTCAAAGCTGACGCGTGGGGCCGCTCTGGTTTAGTTAATCCTAAGCAGAAATAAAACTGGGGTTAATTAGGGCGTGGGGCCCAGGTGCCAGTGAGCTAGGAGGGTTAACTAACTGCGTCATTAGCACTAACTAATCTACCACGTCACCTGATTAACTCCTGCGATAACCGGAGCACGGCGGCGATGCCCGTCCGGCCAACTCCGGCACTGGGAGGATGCGCGGCTGGTCTCATTGGAACGGCCGCGACGCAGCGCGTCCAGCGGTGGCTGCAGCTGCGGCTGGGGTGGCCGGTAGCGGCAACTGCGGCGAGCGAGGCGACGGCCGAAGCTCGGCCTCGAGCGGCTAGGGGGCTACGGTGCGGCTACGGACGAGCTACTAGGTGCGTTCGGCTCCTGGGAGCGAGGTGAGGAAGATGACGCATTCAGGCGCAAGCTGCAGCGTCCGTAGAAGCAGCGGCGACAAGGTCAGCGGCGGCCGGAGTTCGGCTTAGCACGGGCGAGGCGCTGCGCTTGGCTGACGAGCGAGCTAAGCGGCAGGGCGGATTCCTGGGAGCTCCAGGAGCACGCTGGTGCCACTGGACCAAGCGGAGGTGCTCAGGAGTGAGGACCTCATCGGCCATGGCGGACGGCGGCTCTCGGTACTCGCGGGCGGTGGCTAGCGCACATATTAGAGCACGGGGAGTGAGGGGGAAGACGGAGGAGCTCACTGGGGTTCTAAAGGAGGACTCGGCGGGCTTGGGGAGGCATCATGGACGACGGACGGGCGTCAGCGATCTTCGGCGACAGAGGAGGAAGAAGACGAGGTAGCCGGCGATGCGGGCGTCCGGCGTCGCGTGTCTCCTCATAGATGATGAAGACGACCCTGCGGTTCTCCTGGGTGGGTCGGCGAGGCGGGGGCAGCTTGGTGGGCACGGCTATGGCGAGCGGCGGCGACGGCGGCACTCGGGGAAGAGAGGGGGAGGGAGCCAGAGGAGGGGATGAGCATGGGGAGAGTGAGAGAGCATCGAGGGGGCCGCGTGGCGTCGTCTAGGCGCTCCGGGGAGGATCCAGGCAGGCAGGGAGGGAGGAGGTGGCCTGTGCGTGGCTAGCAGGCGGCGAGCACGCGCCCCTGTCTTTCTGTACAAGGAGGAAGACGACACGGGGGGAAGTGGCTGCTGGGCTGGGCTGTTGCGGGGCTGGCTCTGGTGGGCTGACTCTGGTGGGCCGCACAGGTAAGTCCAGGTGAGCCCTTTCTCTCTCTTTTCTATTTTTGTTTCTGTTTTCTAATTTTGCAGTTTGTTTTTGATCCAGTTTTAAAAACCAAATCAGTTTTATAAATCTTGAAAATATTCATGAGCACTTTCTGAATTATTTCAGTGTCTCACAAATAATTCCAACATTATTTGAGCATTTAAATTTTTTATAGTGTTTAAATGCCCAAAGTCAAATACAATATGATTTAATTCAAAAATCCAGAAATGACCTAGAAATATGTTCATCATTTTTGGCAGAGGTTTTTACCTTTATCAGAAATGATGAACATTTCCAAAGGGCATTTTGGGTTCATTGAAAATATTTCATTGTGATCCTAGTTGGATTTCATTTGGTGCTAGGGTTTGAACATTCCCATTTCAAGTTTAGGCAAAATTTAAACATGATGCACACATGAAACTAACCTAGTGCATTGCCAGAAGCTAGGGATGTGACAGGATGCTATTTGTTCTAAATATATGCTTTGAGTGTTAGCAATCATGTAAGACTATATGATAGTTGAGTATGTGAAATTTGCTAAATCAAAGCTCTTACATAGACCCTTCCTGAAAATAAGATATATTGCGATTGTTTGGTGACTGAAAGTATAGTTTGTTAGTTTTCAAGAAACTTTATGGTCTATACTTTAAAATGTGAATAGCTTGTTACTTGATCATGAGAAGTTTTATGAGATGAGCTACTATTTATGATATATAATGATGCTAGAAAAATTGTTTGGAACTATCATTGATTAAATTTATGCACTATGCTAGCATCACACTTCATAAATTATTTCTTTTATCATTTACCTACTCGAGGACGGGCAAGAATTAAGCTTGGAGATGCTGATACGTCTCCAACGTATCTATAATTTATGAAGTATTCATGCCATGTTTAC
This sequence comes from Triticum dicoccoides, assembly GCF_002162155.2. Lineage (NCBI taxonomy): Eukaryota > Viridiplantae > Streptophyta > Magnoliopsida > Poales > Poaceae > Triticum > Triticum dicoccoides. Next base: position 35,053,311 of record NC_041393.1, read on the forward strand.
AACAATTTTATATGGTTTTGGTATGATTTTATTAGAACTAACCCGCACTGATGTTGTTTTCAGCAGAACTACCGAGGTGTCTTTTTTGTGCAGAAATAAAAGTTCTCATAATGGGCTGAAAATTTATGGTGATTTTTTATAGACCAAAAGAGACCCCCGAAGCACAAGAGCCGGGCCAGAAAATGGACGAGGGAGCCACAAGTGTAGGGCGCTCCCGGCTTGTGGGCACCTCGGGCACCCCCTTGACGTGAGACCAACGCTAAAAATTCTTATAAATACCCAAACCTCTGAAAAGAACCCTAGATCAGAAGTTCCGCCGTCGCAAGCCTCTGTAGCCACAAAACATCAATCTAGGCCTTCTCCGGCACCCTATCGGAGGGGGCCATTATCACCGGAGGCCATGGAGGAGGAAGACGGAGGGGGCCATCATCACCATGGAGGCCAAGGACCAAAGGGAGAACTTCTCCCCATCTAGGGGGGAGGCCATGGATGAAGAAGCACAAGGGGGAGACTCTCCCCCCCCCCTCTCTTTCTTGGTGTCATCGGAGTGCCGCCGAGGGAACCATCACCGCGGTGATCGTCTTCATCAACATCACCATCTTCGTCACCTTCCTCATCTCTTTTAAGCGGTCCACTCTCCCGCACCTCGCTGTAATCCCCTACTTGAACATGGTGCTTTATGTCACATATTATGATCCAATGATGTGTTGCCATCCTATGATCTTTTTAGTGGATTTCTTTTGTCTTTTGGGTTGGTTGATGATCTAGATTGGTTTGAGTTGTATGTGTTTATTTGGTGTTGTCCTATATGGTGCCTTCCATGCCGCGCAAACGTGAAGGATTCCCGTTGTAGGTGTTGCAATACGTTCATGATTCGCTTATAGTGGGTTGCTAGAGTGACAAAAGCTTAAACCTGAGTAAGAGTGCTGTTGCGTATGGGATAAAGGGGACTTAATACTTTAATACTATGATTGAGTTTTACATTAATGATCTTTAATAGTTGCGGATGCTTGCTAGAGTTCCAATCATAAGTGCATATGATCCAAGTAGAGAAAGTATGTTAGCTTATGCCTCTCCCTCATATAAAATTGCAATAACGATTACCGATCTTGTTGCCTAGGATAATTCCGCACACCGATCCATCTTTATTCCACACTCACTATTTAAAATATATAGTAATTTATTCTAACTTTATGTTAACACCATCTATTTCTATATAATAGCTCTCCGATATCATGCAAAGCTATTCTCTTTATACCCACAACGTAGGTTTATTTCTCTTTTCTAGATGGAAGCAAATGTTCGGTGTACGTAGAGTCATATCTGTGGCAGATAGGACTTGAAGAATATTCATTTTACATTTAGCTCCTTGTGGGTTCGACAGTCCATACTTATCACTTCCAACTTTGGAAATTGCTACAATGATTCCTTGCACTTGGGGATTATCGGTGTGAATAGATCCAAAATGAGTTAAAAATAATTATTTCGACATATTTATATTTAACTTTCTTTAGAACATATGGAAGAGTTGTATTATATCAGTAAAGAAATAAGATTACACATCAAATACACCACGCCCGTTACATCATGAAAGACAATGCAGTTCAAGAGAGACCATGACTCTTACACCGATAACAAATGAACAACCTAAACATAATCATGACTCTTATATCGTTGAAGATAGCACAACCGAAACAACATCAATACTTAAAAATAACACACAAACAGAGGACACAGCCAACTCGTAACCAAACTGGTAGTCATAGCTATTTTTTACTTTGTTATAACTTATCTATTCACCTAATGCATGACATATATTATTTTTTGGTACACCTGTTTAAATAGTACTTTAGGGATATCTATTTGAATAATAATTAAACCACACTATAGTAATACATATTTGTCATATTCTAATATTTATCCATACATATGCATTTCTTATGCTAAACTAAGAAAATTGTAATAGTATTTTTTCTTAGTTCGGTGGGCTCCTTAAGAAATATATTGTTACAATTTTCTCCAAATATGGGAAAACCAAAAGTACCACATCACTTCGCAAACTAATTTATGCATTTTGATTGTACTATTACAATTGTGTTTAGCTGTCATTATCAATAGTAATCTTAAATATCTACAAACTTGGTACATTGTTCTGGAGTGTACGAACCTAACTGAAGAACTCCATATAATTATTTGGAGTGTAATAATATCAAGTTTAGTTTAACTAATTAAAGATTTAAAAAATGTTTGATTGTCTGACGGCTCCGACATGGACCCACCTCCTATCGTTGACTCCTACAGCTGCGCCGGCGACCGGAAGGGCAAAGGGCCGGCGAGGAAGTGGTGAAGATCCGTCTTAATTTCAAGTTTTTAGATGTAGTTTGAATTTGTTTGCCATATTATGTGTATTATGTGAGCTTTGGCTATCTTTTGATGATCCGGCTGTGATCTTTTGATAAACCGATTGTATATTTGTATGTCCGCTCATGATCTACGTACTTCTATCAACGTTGCATGTTTAATATGAATATAGGGGACGGAATATTATATACGTGGGTGCGGAGTCACGGATATAGGGAGTGCCCGGTCAGTGCCTGCAGACGCGCCCAGGTGCATCGGCGGGCGTTTGAGGGGCTGGATTTGCCAAGTTTGGCTATAGATGCTCTAAATGTCCCTCCAAAGAGCCCTTGAAACCTGCATAGAACCAGGTTTGACAAATTCACATTGGTAAAATTATTAGTACAACAAAGTGTGGTGGCCTTCCTCTCTAGGCAGCTTATGGCCTATGCACTACGGTGCGTAATATAAGCTTCGTGTAATTGACCTTTGGTTTTCGGGCTTCGGCCTGCTTTGAAATATATAAGGTAGAAAATGATCTATCATTCATTTCGAAGAACAAAAAAGCATGGTTGCCTCCGAGTTCAGATTAACTCGTTCAATTTTTTTGTTAGCACAACAAAGTACGTTGCCTCAATCAGTTTAGCTCTTCCAGTTTTAACATTTTTTGACATAAATAAACAAGTTTTTAGTGAACATGGGAAAACTGAAAACGATTACGATTTTTTAGGCCTGCAGAATGAATCGTTCCGTTTGACATATATTGTCAAGAGAATTCCTTATTTAACGCTGGCTTTAATTTTTTTTGCCCTGTTTGACACTGGAAAACTTTTTTCCTTATCTAACACCAATTCTAAAAGTTGTTCCCTTTGTGACACTTTGATCTATTTTGAGTACTAACGGTGTTAAGTGACATATGAAAAGACGATTTTACCCCTGATATAACATGTGACCAAAAACTATTCACATGACTAAATAAGTAATAAATTTTTCCTGTTTGGCAGAACCTCCCTGTAAACATGAAGAAAAAATTCCACATTTCAGATTTTAATTATTTCAAAATTTAATTCAAAAGATTGGGCTGAACCTTCCCACTAATTTGACGCCACACAGTTCACATATACATAATTCAACGCAGAATATTCAAATTTGACGATGGCATGAGACATAAATATTGTGGTTCACATCCAAGTACATATATATGACTAGCAACCTATCCAGGTTCACATATATGAGTCCAAGTCCGACCATACATCATATATATGAGCAACACAAAAATGACTCATCATATACAACTTCACATACATAATCCAAGTCCATACATACATGCCATGAGTAGCACAAAAGTGACTTTAGAATCACATACATGAGTGCAAGTCCACCCAACATGACATGAGCAGCACCAAGAACATGTGTTGTCCGTATTTCTAATTCCAGCGTTAGAATATTTTGGCATTTGGGAACTTGGAGTTCTCCAGCTGCACAGAACAGCAAGCAGGACTAAAAATGATATGGCCACCTGAGAGATTACAACCAAGCATAGGCACTACAAATAGCAATAAGAATAAAATCATATAAGTAATTAACTTTGAAGAACAAATAAATAGAATAATAAGAGGTCTAGTGTTAGGAATTAAGAAGTAACCGATGCAACGAATGGGGAACGATTAATAATGGGATCCGTTATGATTTGATTCTGGACAATGCATCGGTTAGTGAGCACACACAAAATGAATCTAGCCATGTATACATTCAAAACCATGCTAAGTCATACCGTCGTACCAACAGTAAGCCGTGAGGATGACAAATGACAAGAACATGCATCTTATTTTCTAGAACAAGGACAGATATCTTCAATGTATCGAATTATTGATACTTTGCTATGTCATCTGAGCAAAGCTCCAGGGAAACTTAGTTTTCAATATTAAAGCTATAACTGAACATTTGCTATGGCGAACTAAAACAAATATGCATGATTGGATTTGAAGCCTGCAAGGGTAGGTTTTACTCAATTTCTTAAAGCCACGAATTGCTAGTACAAATTATGTTCAAACGCTATATATCTAAATACAGTACATGGAATGAACTGTTCCAGAAATTGAATATGTCAGCAGTAGTGCTAAGGGAAGGAGGCCGAGATATACCACTTTCCAGGATTCATCACTGTTGGAGTGCCAACCGAGCCGTGCTGCCGAGGCCGACCCAGCAGTGCCCTGGCCGGAGTCTCCAGCCACCCCGGCGGCCGAGCCCCCAGTCACTGCTGCGCCCTGGCCTGATCCCGCTGCAACCGACCCACCGCCACCTGCAGAAGCTGCGCCATTGCCACCGTCAGCCGCGCACTCACCCGCCCCCTCCACAGCCGCAGCCGCGCCCTGGCCCAAGCCCGCCGTAGCCTCGCCGTCGCCATCAGTCACCAGCGCTGGATCCACAGCCACGCCAAGGCCTGACATGTCCGCCGCGCCCTGGCCGTCTTCCGCGGCCGTCTCCATCCACTGCATCGCCTCCATCCATAGCCCTAAGCCGCCGCCGCCGCCGCCGCGCTAGGGTTGGGGAGAAAGGGGATGAGAAGAGATCGTCGAGTCGGGCCTCGGCAGAGAAGAGAGAAGTTCGGCCTTTGTTTTTCCTTTTTCTAATTTTTATTATGAACAGGGGTAAAAAAGGATCCTCAAAAAAAAAATTGAACAGGGGTAATTTTGTCCAACTGCAAAGAACTGACATTGGTCAATGCAGATTTTAACGGTGTCTCCTAACAGAACTGACGGAAGTGTTAAAAAGGGCAAAAAATGTACACTTGGTGTTATATATAAGAAAGAAATTTCTTTCCAGTGTTAAATAGGGAACCAACATTTAAAACAGTGTTATATAAGGAATTTTCTCTATATTGTCTCACTCCTTGACCTTCTCCAGCCATGGCGTCAGAGCAAATCAACCGATGAAACTCTGTTCCTGCAGCTATTGGCAGTTATAACATGTGAGTGAAATGCACGGTCCGTCCATTAACTTGAATTAAAAGCATAAATTAGGCCACAAACTCGAAATCTGCACAGATTAGGCCACGGACTGGATTATGAGCACAATTTAGGCCAAAACACGCTTCGCCCAGCCTCATCCTGCGCACGTGGCTGTCACCTCAGCTCAGCCTGGACCGCACCTCCAACACTTAGCTACCTGTTTGGTTGGGTTTGCGTCCTTGTCTCACAGGTTGGCATATGGTTCCTAAGACGTTTCCATCTTGACATGGTCCAAGTGAGAAACTCTAGCATCAATTCCTCAAGCAATGCTAATCAGTGAATAAACAAACAGCAAAAAGACCCAAAAGATAACATTGAGATCCCTGTCCCTAGTCCACCGGCATGAACATCACAGTCAAAGGAACTTATTGTCAAATTGATCTCACAAATGAACTGAAAATGAATCTGTAACTGTACAACATCCAACTTTTTGAACAGTCCGGATGCATAGTTTTGCAGAGTATGTCTGCCTTACACTTTTATTCTTTACAACATGTATGTACAAGTCAACATATGCACAACACTGTCAACACATCAACACAACCTGAATCAAGAACAGCATAAAACACTTGATTCTCACCTTTTCTTTCAATAGTAATTTCCATGGAGCGATGGACTGCTGTATATAGCAGCGGTGTCTTTCTTTTTTCTTTCAAGCGACCTGCACGTCGGCGTTGAGGATCTGCGGAATGGACCTGATCCGCAGGGCTGGGCTGATGGACTTCAGGCCCGCGAAGCTCTCCGGCGACACCCGCATCCCGCCAACGTTGATGCACTCCAGTTCCGGGCACTTGTTCACGAGTGCTACTAGTCCGGCCTCTGTCACGTGGCGGCAGCTCCACAGTATGATGCTCTGCAAAAAATAGTCCATGTAAAATACGGATGAAAATGGAGGGGAAAGAAATGAAACTGAATACTGCCATATTTGTTTTACATTTTCTTGGCGAAAGCAGAAACAATATGAAAATTCCGCGAATGAAGCAGATACTGCTGATCAAATAAAGCGTGAACACGAACACGACATTGAGAGTTCATTGAATTTTTAAAATAGAACCCTGAGCCATACAGAAAATAATATCAAACCAACAAACTTGTTCGGTTATACACCAATGAAGGGGTAACGAGGTGTCTCGACAAGCAGGCACGGAGGATGGGAGTAGGAGCCGTCTAGTGAGAGTCTGAGGGCCTGTTTGGATGATGCCCACGGGAGCCCTGCCAAAATGGTGGCGTGCCAATTTTTTGGCCATCGAATTCGCCGCCAAGTTCTCAGCCACCACGCGGACGCCAGAATCACCGCAGGTCGCAGCAGGTGACCAAAATATTGGTTTGGATTCTAAATTTTGGTTGCAATCCAAACGCCAGCCCAACCCATCGGTCAACGCCAAAAAATTGGCAGGGCAGCCGTGGGCACTCAACCAAACAGGCCCTGAGAGCGAGGAGGATCACATAAGCATTAGTTTTTTTTTTTTGGAGAATTAGGTTGGGCCAACAGTGTACATGGGCTAGGCTCGAGTGGGCTACATTCACAAATAATAAGCAAAAATTTCATCTATAATGGAAACCTTCTGCGTTTTTAGCATTGATCCATACTTTGTAGTGGGGGTAATCTAAATGTGTAATCTATTGTTGTAATAGATTACAACAATTATGTAGTAATCTATTGTTTTAATTACGTACCTAGAAAATTTGAGCTTTCTGCCATCATGGAAGTTGATCACATGATTTTTTGTTAAGCCTTTTATAATTTGGGTGACATAATTTAATTTATTTTTACATTTTGTACTACATAATTTGAAACAATATCTTGTTTCATTGAAAATTAAAAATGTTCAGTTTAAATATTGATTTACATAGTTATAATATTTTTTTTCTTATTAATTTATTGATAACATTCTTTTAAATTTAATAAATTGTTTGTACAAAATTGTCACTTGAATTCACTAGATAATGAAATATATACGTTACATTTTATGTTATTAAATTACTTAAACTCATGAACTATTGAAACAAAATATTCCACACATTATTAATATATATTTTTTTAAAAATATATATCAAAAACATAAATAATTTCCTAGAATTGGTCTAAATATATTTTTTCACTCATTTTCTGATGATCGATACTTTAATGAAATTATATTCGATTATTATCGTTTTCTCTTATTTATATGTGCATAATAAAAATGTATTAAAAATATATTTTCATTTATAAATTAGTACTGAGCAAAAATAAATAAACATTTAAATGGCCTCAACACTTATCAACACTGAAATATAAATTAATTGATTTATTCAAAATAATTTTGAGCATTCACGAATGGTCAAATAAAATTATTTAAAATATAATTGCTTAGACATGTTTATACTAAACATTTTTATTTCATGGTAACTCTTATTAAATGTTTGTTATATATCTTTGATATCGTATCTTAATATTATTTTTGGTGTGGCTATTTGAATAAGAGGGCAACCATACTCTCTATGGTAATATACGTATTTTTCATATGATTATAGTTTTTATCCATTAAAATACATTTTTTAGCTAAATAAACTATATTCGTTGCAAAACATGTTTTTAATTTCAGAGGGATTGTTTGAGAAAATACTTTGTTATATTGATTTGTAACTTATCTAAGCAAACCTAAACTACCATATTACTTCATAAATTAATTTATGCATTCTTGTTTTATTCTTATAATGTGTTTATGTGTCCATATCTAGTGTGTTCATGTGTTCTCATCCAGAGTAATCATATATATCTACAAAATTCGGTAGATTGTTCTAGAGTGTAGAAAACAAACAAATAACTTCACAGATTTTTTTTCCAAGTGCAAGAATACCTAGTTTAGGTGTAACTAAATAAATATTTTTAAATTGTTTGAATTGCCAACAAGTAGTTTGTTTCTCGAATCCTCTCCATCACCATTTCTCATTGTTCGTGCTCGTCTTTGGTCAGATTTGCCATTCATTTTGTTCTTCAGATCTGGGACGGGTTGGGATGGGATACTTTTTTTACTTCTTTTTTGCAGGGATATTTTTTAATTAGTATCAGTATCATACCATTCATAACATGCATGAGTTTCCAGAATTTAAAGTTTGTTCATAATTGTTTTTCTAGAGAAAGAACCATTTTCAGGTATTTCTTTGAGGTTATTGATATTTTTTAAAAAGCTAGGCTCAAAGGAGTCCCATATCCATGTGGAGATTTTTTTGTGATAATTTACAAGGAAAATAAGTTCCCAAGTGAGCAATGGTCTCCAACCCTTTGTTGCCCAATGAAATTCTCAAATTGATTAACATAAAAAGCTAAATGAAGTCCACAAAGCAATTTTATTGTTACTCTGTACTCTCAACCTTAACTGCAAACCTCAACAAATTTTAAAATGAGTCGCTCAACTATGAAAACTAAAAGGTACCCAAGAGAGATCATGAGGCTATCTCCATCTAGAGTGGAGCTTGATTAAAGACAATTAGTTCATCTTCCATGATGAGTCCAACCAACCAACCTACTTGCATGACATGTACAATTAACTGTCCCTTTTTTATTCATGAACTGCATATACCACATAATATATCAAACTATAAAATAGGGTCCTTAATTAGGCCTTTTATTTGTAGAAAATTTATCAGGTGCAGCCGTCTACAGAACAGCTGTTCCAAAGGAAAGTAATAAAATTCAGAGAAGAGAAACAGTACATACCTTCAGATTTGGACAACTGTCTGCAACTGCATAGAGCGATTCATCAGTGATGAATGTTCCACCAATGTTCAGATGCTGCAAAGAACGAGCCCTTGAGACCTGCAGGGAATCAGGTTTGACAAATTCATATTGGTAAAATTGTCACAGCAAAGTACAGATTTCTTGTAGTTCAGATTAACTTGGCAATTTTTTTTGTTGGACTTTTTGGACATCAACAAGTGGATTCATGAATTTTTTTTATTTGTTTAAAAAAAATTGGGAACCATGCATCATACGATTCTTCAGGCCCACATAATAAATGGTTCTGATAAGCATATATTGTCCACTCATTGACCTGCACAATGAATTATTCTGAAAGCAACGTCGTAATAGTATGCCTGACGACATCCCGCGCGATGCGACCTTAGAATCCAGTATCCAAATCCACCTTCTACACTATGACAGCAATAGTCGGTGGTGGATATGATCGATGAACACGCCATCAGTTTGACAATTTGGTGGGCATGTGTCACCAAAAGTTTGGTCGATGGAGGAAAACAGACGAGGAAATTGATTACCAGATGGACAACGCCCTTGTCAGTGATCCCCGCCAGCCCCCACAGCGAGACGGAGGTGAGGTTGCCGATGCACGCCGCCGAGGAGATGTCGAGCAGGCCCTGGTCCGTGATGTGGCACCCCCAGCAGCTTCGTGAACTCCAAGAACGGGCGGAGAGAGTTAGAAAGATATGATCGAGCTAATCGGGATGTGGAGCGTGAATAGAGTGTTTGATTGGGCATGATTGCTCAGGCGATCGATCGATCGATTGACCGATCGAACTCACATACATGTCGAGGTCGCGGAGGTTGACGGCGGCGCGGACGAGGCGCGCGGTGGATTCGTCGCCGGTGCGCTGCCCCGCGAGGCTCAGCCGCCGCCGCGTCGCCAGCGACCGGCCCACCGCGCGGCGCCACCGCCGGCTCACCGCCCCGGCCCTGAAGGACGACGACGACCACCAAATTCAAGATAGAGCCAGTCAATTCAATTTCAAGCTCGCGGTCGGTGGGCGGCAGGGCACCATCATCCATCCGAGCGATGTCCATGGAAATCAATCAAAGGCGGGCGCGTTCTCTGTTCTTACATGGAGAGGTCGTGGAAGGAGGGGAGGAGGGAGAGGACGTGCGCGAGGATGTCGGCCGGAAGCCGCTCCACGTGCGGCTCCTCCTCCGCCGGCGCCACCTCGCCGGTCCGGGCGTCGTCTCCCGCCATCTCCTGCGCGCTTGCTTGCTTCTGGAGCTCGCGCTCTCTGGCTCCCCGGTCGCGCGGAGGAAAGCAGGAGAGGATTATACTACTAGCGGCAGGCCGGCAGCATCGCGAAGGCTCACGTGAAGGTGATGCGGGCGGCGGGAGGGCGACGCGACGCGCGAGTGGACGACGCAGAGCGGGGAGCGGACGGGGCTTGGATTCTTGTTCCTGCACGGTTGGAGCAGGGGCGCCTTTGGATTGTGCGGACGGCGCTGCGCCGTGCAGCCGCCGTCCCATGCCCGCCACGTTTGAAAAAAGGTCAATAAATTGATGATAGGTCCCTAGACCCGTACAACTGTATTAGTTGGGAGATTAAGCTAGACTGATTATGAACTCGGCATTCCTAATATTTTCGGAAACGCTATAAATCTGACGTCAGATTTTTAGCCATGACAAATCAATTTCATTGGCGCGAGGGTGACAGATTTAGTTTACAAGCACGGCAAATGAACTGAGACGAATTTGCCATACTCGCTAGCTAATCCGCTCCGCTAAATATAGTCATGTCTACCACGTCCTTAAGATTTGTACTGTGGCGTATATCTGGTTTATCGGCTTCGATTTTTATAAGTATTTAGTAATATTAATTTCTGAAATAATATGCAATTTGAAGTTTTGAACATTACTCTCAACCCGCTCTGTTGAGAGTAAAATGTTCTAAACCACCGCAAATACAATCACTGAAGGATTCAGCACGGGTCATGGGTGCATAAATGTACGCCCAGAAAATTCTAGGGAAAAGAATCGTATGCATCCATGAAAGATACTCAAGTAGCCTATTAGGCAAAGAGCAACAGCCAAATAGACAGCTTCACTCCCCACAAATAATAACAATAATAATAATAATAATAATAATAACAACAACAACAACAACAGCAACAACGAGACAGCTTCACGGACGAGAGACACACGCAGCCACCAACCAGTCACTTCAGCACACACGAACTAGCCACCCAACCTAGCACGACTTGTTTCCTGGCTATTTTGATAGATTGCATGCACTTTAGGCCCTCTACGTTGTGGCCGGGCAGGCTAATTTTTTTTAAATAATACATTTTTTTATTAATTTGCACAAATATTACGTTAAAAAATTATTTTTCAAAAATAATACTCTGTCGGCCCGCAGCTGGCCGACTGGCTCTAGTCAGCCCGCAGCGAGCCGAGTGGGTGCAGTCGGCCACTAGCAGGCCGATAGCTGACCCGTGTGGCACGTGTCGGCCTCGGATTGGGCTGGCCACGTCGCGAGGGGGAGAGAGGGAGCTGTCGGTGCGGGCGCGCCCCTGTCAGCCTGCCGCGGGCCGATTGGCCTGCTGCTGGCCGACAGGGTGCGGCCCCACCTCGCGCGCGCTGGCCCGGCTCCCTGCGGCCTTATCCTCCCTGCTCCACGCCCAAGCTGCTGCTCTTCTTCTGTTCTTCTTCTTTCTTACTTTCTCCTCTCTCTGTAAAAAAATGGGACCAATTTCTACACCTAAATGAGCTAGTTTTTTGCGGTTTTGGCACCGTGAATGGATTCAACTTAGTTAGGGCAGCCAAAAGAGGTGTCGATCTACTGATGGGGTAGCTCGTGGTGGTTGTGGTGAGCATTTTGGTGGAGGTGGTGGTGCTGAAGTTGGGGCAGTGTGGTGGAGGTGAAGCTCATCGTTCGTCGTTCGTCATTGGAGGCGGAGCACCGGCAGTTTGTTGGCCGCCGTTTGTCGTTCTTCGTTCGCACGCTTCAAGGGTATATTTCAGCAAACATTTTATTTTTCGTAGGTGCTCCGGTAGTATTTGTTAATATGTTTCGATGTGAAATAAATGTGTGATTATTGTTATTTGCCCCGTAGTATACGTAAATATATTTAGATGTCAACTAATTATTTGTGTAAAAATGTGTAGTTGCTCCGGTGATATTCCGTACTATATGTGGATGTGAAGTATTTAGGAGTGTCAATATTTGGAGTAGCTCCGGTAAAATCCGTATTTATGAGCGTCAGTATTTGGAGTAGCTCCGGTAAAATCCGTAATATATTTGGAGTAGCTTCGGTAAAATCCGTAATATAGTTGTAGTTGTAGGCAGTCAAATATTAAAATCTGTAAATATTTGTAGTTGCTCCGTCAAATATTTGTAATATACTTGTAGGTGTGTGAATTGTATTAGTTGCTCCGTAAATATTCTGTAATATATATATAAACATGTCTAATATTTGTTAGTGAATTGTATTTCGTTGTTAAAAAAATAGGTGAGCCGAGATGTCTGATGTAGTGAAGTTCAGATTTTACTACGGTCCTGCTACTGTCCAAACAACTGAGATGGGAGCAGATCTGAGTGAATTTACTCACATAGAGGTGTCAATGAGCGCACCTCAAACATGGTCAGTCAGTCAGTCAGTTGAAAGAATGGATTGCGGCAAGTTTAGGTCTTGATACTGAAACACACACAGTTGGTGTTCATGCATTATGGACATGGTCAAGTACAATAATTTACTTTTATTTGAGGCCGATAGAGCAAGACTCCGATTGGGTGCGGTGGTTACAAGGTTGTGAATGAAGGGGATGCAATCCTATTGCTTTAGTGCTTCCCGTCGTGAAGGAGGTCACTGTACATGAAGGCGAGGGTGGCTACGATCCTGGTCATAGCAGTGTAGGGAGGCAGTTATCTATGTCAAATGCTGGAGATGATGGTTACGAACAAGAACAGAGCAGTCAGGTAGAAGGAGGAAATGCTTATGGTTACGAACAAGGACAGAGCAGTCAGGTAGAAGGAGGAAATGCCGATGGTGATTACAATGGCGAGGTGGACGCTGACGAGGTAGATGGGCACATGCAGGACCAGATGGAAGAAGAAGACACCGATGTTGAAAGGGGTCATGCCGATGATTCTGACGAGTCAGATGAAGAAGAAAATGCAGAGGAGGTCTCGAATCCTGCATGGTGGAATCATGACTTCTCATCTGCAATGACCGTGAATGATGGACATGATTCAGCATGGCAATATCATCAGAACAATATTGCAATGGGTGCTATGTGTCCGAACAAGCAAGCCTTGAAGGATGCAATAATTAATTGGGCAATGTCCACGCAACGGGTTTTCACAGCTCAGGTGTCTAGTCAAAAATTCCTGACAATGGTATGCAAGAACGCAGATTGTCCCGCTAGGGTGCACGGCTTTCTCCCTAAGTATGGCACAAGTTGGGTGATAAGTGACTTAGTTAATCACACTTGTCTTATTCCCTGCATCCCTCAAGATCATGCCAACCTTTCATCCACGCTTATTGCTCGGTTGTTTTACAATGAGATAGTGCAGGGCAAAGCTATGGAAGTGAAAGTAGTCCAGACAAAAGTCTTCGCCAGGTTGAAGTACAGAATTTCTTATGGAAAGGCTTGGAGGGCTAAGCATGCGGCGCTTGAGAGGAGATTTGGTTCTTATTTTGATGCATATGACTCTGTTGTCCAGCTCCTCCACACTCTACAGCAGCGGAATCCAGGCACCTATATATATATCCAAGACATGTTCATGCCAGAGTTTCCAACTATGAGGGTGCTGCATCGTCTCTTCTTCTCTTTTGGTGTATGCATCGAAGCTTTCAGGCATTGCCGACCGGTGATATGTGTTGACGGTACTTTTCTCACAGGCAAGTACAAGGGTCAGATCCTGACAGCCATAGGTCAAGACGACCAAAATCAAGTCATCCCACTCGCATTTGCTTTTGTTGAGAGTGAGAACATTGAAAGTTGGACATGGTTCTTCAGGCAGTTGAAAATATCAGTTGTGAAGGAGAAGCCCAATGTGTGCATCCTTCATGACAGGCATACAGGTATACTCAGTGCCATAAGGACACCGACAAACCCAAGCCCTGAGGAACAAGTTCCATGGCAGGACTTGCAGAGCCGTTGGTGCATGCGCCATCTGGGGGCTAATTTCTTCTCGCAGTTCGGAAATAAGAACCTGATGAATCTGTTCAAAAAACTCTGCAAGCAGAACCAGTTATGGAAGTACAATTTGATATGCGACAGACTTAATGTGTGCACGCAGAGACACGTGAGGGACAGGAAAGCTGCAAGAGATGCAGCGGTGAGGGCACATGTTGAAGCAGTAGCTACACAGTTGGCAACAGGAACAACGGCCGTGGAGGAGGAGCCTGTTGGGCTATGTGACTTGCCAGGCTTTGACCCACCTGGTACTAGGAGAAGGCTTGGGAGGTCGATTAAAACCTTCGAGCAGTGGATAGAGCATGAGCCTCTGGAGAGGTGGTCTTTGCTACATGACACACATGGAGCAAGGTACGGTGTCATGACAACGAACCTCGCGGAAACATACAATTTTTTCCTCAGAGGAAACCGAGCATTGCCACTTACAGACATCGTTGAGGGTATTTTCTATGGCACCGTCAAGTATTTCAGAGATAGACGTCAAAAAGCAGAGCAGCATATCTTCAACAACCTGAATACACGGTATTGTGAAAGAGTCACAAAGTACATGGACAACAAGATGCAAAAAGCTAGGTCACACAGTGTAGTCGCCATCGGTAATCAAGAAAGAAGGTTTGAGGTCCGCTTAGCCAACAACAAATTTGGATGTGCAAATGAGTTGAGGATGCATGAGGTGAAAATTGGTAATGAAGCCTGGCCAACGTGTGAGTGCACATGCAACAAACCGAAATTGCTTCACCTACCTTGCTCACATGTACTTGCTGCTTGCGGGCAGCTTGGAATGGACGCAATATCATTTGTGTCTCCATTTTTTCTGAAAGAGTCTTTCCTCAATACCTGGACCGGTGAGCTGATGGGTTTTCGATCAATGGGTAATTTCAACACCGTCAACCCCGCTGAAAGGCGTTACATTCCAAACCCAGAGCATATGCGTACAAGTAGAGGCAGACGACAGTGTCAGCGCATCCGGAATGATATGGATGAATCTGAAGCAGGAGGTTCGACTAGGCAATGCATTCTATGCAATGAATTTGGTCATAGGGACACTAATTGTCCCACATTCGTCACTGGGCGTGGACGAGGCAACCGGGGACGAAGAGGAGGTAGAGGAAACAGAGGAGTAAGAGGGAGAGGAATAACCTAAGATAGCAGTACTATGTTCTGAATTTTTATTAAGTGTGGCACTATGTTCTGAATTTGTATTATGTGACACTATGTTCTGAATTTGTATTAAGTGTGGCACTATGTTCTGAATTTGTATTAAGTGTGACACTATGTTCTGAATTTGTATTAAGTGTGGCACTATGTTTTGAATTTGTATTAAGTGTGACATTATGATCTGAATTTGTATTAAGTGTGGCACTATGTTCTGAATTTGTATTAAGTGTGGCACTATGTTCTGAATTTGTATTAAGTGTGACACTATGTTCTGAATTTGTATTAAGTGTG
>NC_041393.1:35069468-35079060 GCF_002162155.2 Triticum dicoccoides
AAGTGTGGCACTATGTTTTGAATTTGTATTAAGTGTGACACTATGTTCTGAATTTGTATTAAGTGTGGCACTATGTTCTGAATTTGTATTAAGTGTGACACTATGTTCTGAATTTGTATTAAGTGTGGCACTATGTTTGAATTTGTATTAAGTGTGACACTATGTTCTGAATTTGTATTAAGTGTGACACTATGTTCTGAATTTGTATTAAGTGTGGCACTATGTTCTGAATTTTTTATGCGCAGGAATGTCGGGACTGTGGTTGCTGAATGGGGACATTGATAGGGTTCATCATGCTGCGATATGGTATGAGCGCAAGCTTGAGCCTCTGGTCACTCGCCCTCCTAAGGAAAACTGGAGGATACACCCAGGAGGCTTCAGCGGTATGTGCTTTATTAATTTGCACACTGACATGCATATTAATGTGAGACACTAACTGAAATGTTCTCTGATGAAGGTTGAAATGGGCCGGCCTTTTACCTTTCGTGCATCTGGTTGAGTCTATCCCGGGTGAGAAACACCTCGCCATCGACGGGTCCTTGCTGAGATGCTTAGTGGACCGTTGGAGGCCAGAGACCCACACGTTTCACTTTCGATGGGGAGAGATGGCTTCTACTCTGGAGGATGTGTCACTTTTGCTCGGACTACCATTGGCAGGTCATGCCATAGGACCATTGGACGCACCGACTGGTTGGGAGCAAGCTCTTACACAACATTTTCATGGTGTTTTTCCGGATGCTCCGGATCCGGTATGGGAGCATCAAGGACCTAAGTATGAGTGGTTGCTCAATTTCCGGGTAATTTGCCCTACCTCTTATCTTCTAGTTATCGTGCATACGGTTTTACAAAAAATAACTGCGGCTTACTAAAACTTTCTCTTTGCTTAATGTAGATCCAGAACTTCCGGGCGCCGTTGACTGCGGAACAGATCACTCGGAGCCTGGAGGCCTACTTAATGTGGCTTTTCGGCAAGGTGATGTTCACAGAGAACCACGTCACCATTATTAGCGCGCTATACATCCCTATGTCACTCAAGATAGCGAGCGCTCAGACGGCGGATCAGATCAGACAGAGGAGTTGGGGTTCGGCGGTCTTGGCGGCTACATACCGAGGTATGTGCAACGCTTGCCAGCTTACATCGAAAAAGCCAGCACTTCTTGGATGCCCTCTATTCCTACAGCTGTGGTCGTGGGAGAGGTTCTCTATAGGGCGACCAGATGTACGTGTTCATGAGCCTATAGACACCATGTTTGATGTTGACGACATCGACATGCCTACTTTCGGTCTGTGTTGGACACGTCGCCAGGTATGCACCGTGTTGTAGTTTAATGCAACTTTTTTCTGCACAAGAGATAGTTCGATGCTAGCGGATACTAACTTTTGTTTTCTGCAGAGATGCTTTGCTAGTGATCAGACCAGGAAAGCATACACGACATTGAACGAGCAGTTCGATGCGTACACCGGGGTCATCTGGCAACCCTATATGGAAGCAGCCATACAAGCGAGATACCCTGGTGGTATGTCCGTGCTATGCACAAGGGACCGAGATTACTGGATGACAAAATCAAAGATCATCTTTGATGTCTTCGTTGAGGAGATGGCACAACAGAGGGTTATGAGGCAATTTGGTCTTCTGCAGTTGGAGCTGCCTCCCCCTATAGAGAACCCGGTGCCAGCACACATCCACAGGTATTAACCAGTTTTTCAATGTTGCATTATATTTCATAATACTCCATTCGAAGCTTTAGGTAATTGTTGAACACACACCATAATTTTAGGACGACAAGGAGCATGACTAGGACAACTGCTGAGTGGCTAGTAAGACTAGAGCCGTATGTTATAGAATGGGAGACAGCAAACACAAATCTATGGCACGAGAATCACAATTTTGAACTCAATGAATTCAATCTCTATTTGCGGTGCTACATGAGCGGAACACGGTTACGCATCGTTGAGCACTCTCACCCAGAGGAGATACCTGATCCTACTCCGTCGGATACGTACCCGAGCTATGATACTTCGGGCTATAGGCAGTACGCGGTAAGATTTATTTTCTTTAAGTAATGCTGTCACATACATTGGCGTGCATACTTAATAATCGTCCTGAAAATTTGCAGGCTACCTTGACACATGAACTCTACAACGACGTGACCACCTTTGGACGATCACTGTCGTCAGGACCTCTTCTTCATCACCGTCCTGTCATACAACCCTTCTTGGAACGGATGCAAAACAAAATACGGGCTGTCTACGAGGCTATCACGTGCACCCGGAGAAGCGATGTTGTTCATCACCAGCCACAGCAGCCGCGTCCCTCCATGCACCGACATCAACCACGTCCACGTCTAGCACATCAGCCGACGACCAGGCCACCCCCTCCTGAACAACCTGGCAGTTCATTGTGGCAGCACCCACAACACTATGGTCCCACGTCGAGCTTCGTGTTTTCTCCACAGCCACAGCACCACGGTCCCTCGTCGAGCTTTGTGTTTGAGCCAGAGCAGCCATCACAGCCAACAGGTGTGTGTCTTCATACTTATTGTTTTCAATATTAGTTCAGGCGGCATCAGACTTCATGACTTAAAGTTCCGTCGTGCAGGAGCCTATGGATATCATGCGTCTATGTCGGCATCACATGATACGTGGGGGAGTGATCATCATCCCGAGGATCACATACAGGCTCCGATGTCGCAGCACACCCACTGGATGAACATGTTTTCAACTCCTCCACCAGGCCCCACACAGGATACGCAGCATGACCAGGAAGAGTTCGAGATTCCTCCGCGTCCCATTATGGCACCTGACAGATGGGGATGGACGCCGATTCCAGATCCGCCTCCCCGCTAGGCCAGACGTCGTCACTGACGCTTCTATCTATCAGTACAGACATTACCATCTATTTATGTGTGAGACTTATGTCTATTCTATGTATGAGACAAATGACTATGTACTTATGTATGAGACATATGTCTACTCTATTTTAGTACTATGTTATCTGAACTATAACATCATATTTAGATAGAACAGAATGCTCGTACAACAAGACAGTACAAACAACTACATAGAACTACATCTAAATTAAATGACACGTGCGAGTGAACTTACAACATACAACATAAAACTACATGAAGTCATCATCGTCATCCTCCATCAATGCAGAACTCTTGCCCTTCGACGATGAAGAACTCTTGCCCTTCAACGATGAAGAAAACTTGCCCTTCGACGATGAAGAACTCTTGCCCTTCGAAGATGCAGAACCCGGAAGCGGCGGCATGAAGATATCATCTTCGTCCTCGCTCTCCTCAATCCATAAAGATGGATTATTTGCTGAAAGCCTTCTGAAAGTTTCACTCTTCGGCACCACCACCTTATTCCACCTTTCATGTAACCTAAGAAGTTCTTTACGTACCTCCTTATAGGTCCTTTCAGGCCATCCAGACCTACGTAATTGGTGAGCCAACTCATTCATTATGGTGTCACTACCGGTGAGTTCGTCCCATGGAACTATCCTATTGTCCATCCTGAAATCGATAGCTAGGCTCAGAAGAATCCTGCTCATCCCAGGGTGAAAACTACGATCAAAAGGATAATGGGACATCTCAACTACACTGCACTGGAATGCTTATCCAACTCCGTCTGAAGGGGATTTTATAGGTGGCAGGAAAGAGTTGGCGGGAACATATGGCGGGAAACGGGTGGCGGGACAAAGTTGGGGGGAACATATGGCAGGAAACGCGTGGCGGGAACATATGGCGGGAAACGGGTGGCGGGAAACAATTGGCGGCACATATGCCGGGAAACGGGTGGAGGAAACATATGGGCCAGCAACATATGGCGGGGATGCGTTGGCGGGCAAACATATGGCGGGGAAAAAGGGTTGCGCGAAAAAACATCATAGTTTTGAAAAACAAATCTGTAATATTGTACGGGGCAAAAAAAAATTATAATATGAGATGCATGCACCAGTCGACCTACAGTAGACCAATTAGTTTCAGTCAGCCCACAGCAGGCCGACTGGACCCTGTCGGCCCACAGTTGGCCGACTGGACTTGGGCTGGCAGCCGACAGGCCACTCGGCCAGCAGCAAGCTGATAGGAAGCAAGTCGGCCTGCTGTGGGCCGACAGAGTATTATTTTTAAAAATAATTTTGGACATAATATTTATGAAATTTAATAAAAAATGTATTATTTAAAAAAAATTAGCGCCGGGCAGCGGGGCAAGAACCTATTTCGAGACTCAGCTTGGCTAAATTAAAACAATCAAACAATTATGTTCTACACATAGTTTACTTTTCTGCATCCC
Source organism: Triticum dicoccoides (assembly GCF_002162155.2). Classification (NCBI taxonomy): domain Eukaryota; kingdom Viridiplantae; phylum Streptophyta; class Magnoliopsida; order Poales; family Poaceae; genus Triticum; species Triticum dicoccoides. Next base: position 35,073,771 of record NC_041393.1, read on the forward strand.
TCTGACCTTTTTTTTTGTTTGAACATATCAAACTTTATTTCTTAAATAATAGCCATGTCGCTTACAATCTAGGGAAGAATAAAGTCAGGGCATCCCCCTTCCAAGTCCCAATATTCCGAATCATTTAAACTAAAACAATGCTTAGCTAAACTATCCGACACTAGATTTGCTTCCCTGTGGCAGTGGACAAAAGTAATGTCAGAAAACTCCAAGGCTAAGATAGTGGCTTCTGTAATGATCGGAGTATCAGGACCCATATATGCTTCCTGATGCGTAAATGCCTCCAAAGCGGCTATCAGATTCCATGATAATCTTGGTACATCCGATATCAGACGCTAGGATTATTCCACTTCTAATGGCCTTGATTTCTGTAGCTACTGTGGATGATACGTGTGATAATATCCAAGTTGCCGCTGCAATAAAATTGTCGTGCTCATCCCTGGCTACAGCTCCGCAAGCTCCTGACATATTTTCGGTATGAAATGATGCATCCACGTTGATCTTAACAGTCCCCTGGTTTGGTTTCTTCCACATATGATCATCGTTTCGGCAAGGGTGTTTCGGCGTACAACTGCGAATAATTTTTTTAGCCAACACTCGAATAGTCATTGATGTCCGTTGAGGTGTCTGAATCGACTCGCCTTTCACGCCCGCCTTCTTTGCCACCAGATATAACACATTGCAACTATGAACAGTTCAGCAGCAGGAAGTTCATGAATCTGAGCGATTTTGAAACAAATTTCTCAGATTTATTGAACCAGGCCGGTCCTGGGCCACTGTACACTACTAGGGAAAAGCCTATACACAAAAAGTTACTAGTAGCGAGGGTCAAAAACCCTCGCTAGTGCTACTTACCAGTAGCGCAGATTTTTAAACCTCGCTACTACTAAGTTGATAGCAGTAGCGCGGGTTTTTAACCCTCGCTACTACTAAACGGTCTCTACCGTGCCCCCCGGGACAATGCCATAGTAGTAGCGCGGGTTTTTAAAACCTCGCTACTACTAAGTTTGATAGCAGTAGCGTTGGTTCTTAGCCCTCGCTACTACTAAGTGGTGCCATAGTAGTAGCGAGGGGGTAAAAAACCGCACTACTACTAAAGGTCCCATTTTCAAACTCTACCCCCCTGAATCGCCTTTTTAGTTTTAAAAAAAATAAAAGAAAATGATGAAAATGTCAAAAAATTAAAGAAAATAAGTTTCCCATGTGATATGTGGTCTAGTTGTTGGAAAATTTGCAAATATGAATTTCAACTTTATTTGCAAAATCTCTCGAGAATTTATAAAAATGGGCATAACTTTTGCATACTAACTCAGATGAAAAAGTTTTTTATATGAAAAATCATCTACTCGAAAAGTTACATCCAAATTTAACTGGGGGAACCCCGTTAAACATTTTCAAAATCCTCAAAAACCTAACAGAAAAAAGTTACGAGGCTTTTAAGATCTAGAGTGGAAAAAATCGAAAAAAAATTCAAACTGTGTGGTCAAACTGTGGTCAAACAATGGTCAAACTAATTATTCTAGAATATTAGTTTTATTAAATAATTATTTTAGTTTTTTTGAATTTTGGTCAAATCTGGTCAAACTATGGCCAAACTGTGGTCAAACTAATTATTCAAGAAATATTAGTGTTACTAATTTTTTAGAACAATAGTTTCAAACTCAAATAGTGAAATGTGTGACTTCATGCTCAAGCTAAATTCCTGAGGTTAATAGGATTGACATCTTACAATTGTCAGGAAAACAACAAGTGCAGACTTGGAAACGAGGAAGAATAGAACCCGGAAGTTAAGCGTGCTCAGGCTGGAGTAGTGAGAGGATGGGTTACCGTCCGGGAAGTTAGATGATTTGGAATGATGAGGGGTGATTAGAGATTAAATTGAGCAGCGATGAGGGGTGATTAGAGATTTGAGGTTAAAATAATTCAGAAATTTGAAAATTAGGGGAAAAAATCGAAATATTTTTTCGAAAAAATTCAAAAAAAACCCGCGTTGGTAGTAGTAGCGCGCGCCGGCCCCCGCGCTGCTAATAGGCCCAAAACCCGCGCTGCTGGTAGGCTTTTCCGTAGTAGTGGTATCTTGAGTGAGGTCTGAGAGTTTCAGTTCGGTCCAGACCTCGGCTACATGCGCACAAGTGAAAAGACAATGCTGGATGTCTTCTAGGCCAGTCTTACAAAGAGGACAATGAGGTAGCAGAGGGGTATGCCTGTTAACTAAAACCCCAAAACATGGTAAGACACCCTTTAACACCTTCCATCCAAAATGTTTTATCTTACCACAGATTTGAAGTTGCCATAGATCCTTCCATACCGGGTTGAGGTGTGACCTTTCCGGACAATCTGCACTATGAAAGTGGCGACCAAATTGGTGATTAAATTCCAGATGATATGCTGATCGAACAGAAAAGGTTCCCGGCCGTGTGAATTGCCAAGCCAAAAGATCTTCCCCTCTTTCGACATAAACGGGAATTTGCATAATCCCAAAAGCATCAACAGGTGAAAGAACACTACGGATTAGTGCCTCATCCCATTGTCCCATGTATGATGTATGGATCAATAATATCTTCCACCTTATTAAGCATGATTCCTCCTCTTGGGGTAATGATCCTTCTCGTTTCACTAGAGGGGATCCAGGGGTATTCCCATAGATTTATGTGTGACCCTGTCCCAACTCGCCATATACAACCCCTTTTGAAGGTTTAAATCCCAGCAACAATACTTTGCCATGTGAATGAGGATCCATTGCAAAGATGATGTCCAAAAGGCTTGCACCCCACATGAACGACCTTGTCTCACAAGTTCAAAGTGCTTTCATCAAGAAGAGATGTATTCATGGCAGCTTCATGTGCGTGCGCAACCTAGCTAGACGCTTGCATCGTAACAAGACTTCGGCTCTCTTGTTCAAGCTCGACATCAAGAAAGCGTTTGATTCGTTGCGTTGGGACTACTTCCTGGAGTTACTCAATCATCTAGGTTTCCTGCCCTGACTTCGTGGCTGGGTGCCTGCACTCCTGTCTACGGCCTCGTCGCATGTTTTGCTCAATGCATGCCGGACGACCCATTCAGGCTTGGGCGTGGGCTGAGACAAGGGGACCCCCTATCCCCTCTTTTCTTTGTGCTGACCATTGATCCGCTGCATCACATCCTTTTGATGGCCACGTCACAAGGTCACCTCTATCCCATTGGTGGAAGTGATATGCTGATCCGGGCCTCCTTAGACGCAGACGATGCTGCTGTTTTTTGCCCCACTCAAGGCGGACGTCAGTTTCTTTGCCGACACCCTCAGAAACTTTGGAGAGATTTCTGCATTGGTAAAAAATTGCTCCAAGAGCTTGGTGGCCCCAATAAGATGTGAAAATGTGGATCTTCCGGATATTCTACAATCTCTCCCGGCCCAACGAACAACCTTCCCGATGAAGTACCTTGGCTTACATCTGTCAGTGAAGCGCCTGAAAAGAATTCACTTTCAGCCTCTCAAGGACAAGATCGCAGACCAACTCACAACTTGGATGGGAAATCACGTTGCCGCGCCTGGAAGGATGGTTCTTGTTAAGTTTGTCATCACTCCCATCGCCATCTATTATATGACGGCCCAAAATTGTTAACAAACTCCCAACAATTTAACACAATTTTTCAAAAACTTTGAAATCAAAAACATTTTTTAAAATTATAAAAAATATTTGAAGACACGAACATGTTTTGGTATTCCAAAGAATATTTCAATTTTTGAATAGATTTCAAAATGAATAATAAAGTTCAGAAAGGAGCAAAATGAATTAGTGAAAAAGAAAAAAATAAAATAAAAAATGTTGAAATATTCTTGTTGAAACTAAAAAAAGTTGAAGAAAAGGTTTGACAAACTGAAAAAGATTCACAAATTTGAGAGAAAGCTGACAGCGCCAAAACGGTGGAAATCTCTATTTGCTGGTTTCTATGACAAATTGTGGTTCATTCGCACAGAGGTGAGCGACCTGGCGAGTGAGATGGGCGAGCCCAATTATGAGATAACGCGTGCTACATTATCAGGTTTTTCCTTAGCCGGTTTCCACTGGTTTTCGTTGTTTTAATCTCAGTTTTTCCTTTCTCTTTTTCTATTTCATTTTTCGTTTTCCTTTCTTCCTTTCTTCCTTTTTTATATTTCATTAAAAAAATCAAGTTTATTTTGTATTTTTTTTCATATATCCAGTTTTCGAAAAATATCCAGGATTCCAAAAATTTGTTTGCATATTAAAAAAATGCTTGAACTTTAAATTTATGATCTTGTTCAAAATTTAAGAAATATTACCATGATTTCAAAAGAATGTTCATGTTTTAAAAACTGTATGAGAATATCAGCATTGTTCATGATTGCAAAAAATGATATAAAATTCTAGAAAAGTTTGCTGCAGTACCTTCCGATTTTCAAAAATTGTTCATGTTTTCATAAAATGTTCGTGTGTTTTTTAAATTTCAAAGTTCAAAAAATATTTGTGTTTTATATAAATGTATGCTATAGTACCTCATATTCTAGAAATTTGTATTGGTTACAAAAAATGTTTACGTCCCAAAAATGTGTGAAATTCGGAAATAAGTTTGCGAGTTTCAAAAAATGTTTGAGTTTATTCTTTTTCACAGTTTTTACCAAATATTTGCGTCCTGAGAAATAGTTACCTTATTCAAAAATATGGTTCAATTTTGTTTTTAGGATCTGGCGTTGCTGTTTGCTTCTTACAAAAAGTTGTGCTGCCTAAATAGCCACAAGCGCTTGTTAGTTATAATGGCTATAAGCTCGCTCTTTGCAGCAGGAGGTCTCGTGTTGGAATCCTCACCTGGCATTATTCTTTTCCCCCGGGCGAACAAATCATACAGGTATACAACATCCGCCAATGGGCCGGCCCATCGCGATGTACACAGGCGGTGCAGGCGACGTATTTTCTAAAAGACCATCCTATTCTTTAGGGTCCCGATAACTGCCACATGTGTGGTGTATCGGGTAGTTGTGCCACACGCCTCGTGTGACATGGACAGCAACCAGCCCGCACGACCACGTTCGCGCGCGCAAAGGCACGGCCCGCACGTCCGGTGTGTGGCAACCCCGCCCGGACGTGCGGGCCAGAGGACCCAGCAGCCCGCACGATCCAGCCGTCCCGGCCTCTTCTCCCACCTCCCGAATCCCGGCTGCCGCCATCCTCTCCCACCTTCCGAACCCCTACCTTCATCGTCGGACTTCTCTGGTTGCCATGGCAACCAGAGCAGATCCGTAGGGCAATCCCACCGCAAACCACACCCCACCCTCCCCACCCACCCCCACCCC